>NC_086453.1:348140293-348445293 GCF_028390025.1 Pseudophryne corroboree | reverse complement strand
CCCTTTCTGTTGATGTCCTTCTCACGTCTGGAAAATTCTCAATTTTTCTCATGTCCATCTCGCTCTTGGAAAATTTTCCACTAATCTTCTCTGCTGGTCATTCACTCCTGGAGAATTCTCAATTACTATTCTTGTTGTAGATCCTTCACTATGTTTTTTTTTACCAGTAGGGTTTCTGCCACCAGCCTATGTACAATCTACTCTTATCTGTTCTACTCAAACGCAGTGAACACCTCATTTCTGTAATATGTATCCCACTCCTGGAAAATGTTCCACTACACTCTTTTTGTAGACACACCACTCCAGCAGTATTTTCTGTTGCATGTGTCATCCAAAGACATCCTCCACTATTTTTTTGCTCTACCACTCCAGCCTCTTGGATATAAGCTGTGGAAATTGATCCACTTCTATCATCTATGTTCAACCCATCAGTGAACTGATTCTTCACCAGTGTGGAAAGAGATATTAGTATGTCACCATGGGCGTAATTCAGAGTTGATCGCAGCAGCAAATTTGTTAGCAGTTGGGCAAAACCATGTGCACTGCAGGGGGGGGGGGGCAGATATAACATTTACAGAGAGAGTTAGATTTAGGTTGGTTATTTTGTTTCTGTGCATGGTAAATACTGGCTGCTTTATTTTTACACTGCAATTTAGATTTCAGTTTGAACACACCCCACCCAAATCTAACCCTCTCTGCACATGTTATATCTGCCCCACCTGCACTGCACATGGTTTTGCCCAACTGCTAACAAATTTGCTGCTGCGATCAACTCTTAATTAGGCCCCATATTAGACTGAATGTACAACTGTAAGTGCGGCAAAGGGAATTGTCCTTAAAAGCAGTTTCAATTTTGGAATGAGAGAATAATCTGTGTTCTACTTTCAATGGCAGTTATATATGTAAGAAATTGTAGTCACTCTTACAATCCCCTTTTTCTACATAACTCCGCTGTCTGTGACATTTTTACTTAGAGCAGGCCCCTACTTTGTTTATCCTATTATATTTATGACCAAACACCATTATTTAGGACGGTGAAGGCTCCGCAACTACAAGAATGAGGGGTATATATCAGCATGTTTGCAGTGGGTATTTTTTTCCAGCTATTTAGTTTATGTGCAACTAATTGTTTCACAGCCATTTCACTAATAGCCGATACTATGGTGCCCTCAGCTTTTAGCACATGTCTTTGATTGAGTGCAATTCAGAAAAGGCACAAATCAATGTAAAACATGATGTGGAAGCAGGAACACAGTGATGAAGGCCCTGGAGGCTGAAACATTGGTTCTTTTATCCTCTTGCTTACCATTGATCTGTGGGCTCTTAAAGTTTTCTATTGTTGTCTGAAATGTTTGAATACTGCTGTGGTACTACAGTGGAAACACAGCATCTTTTTCAGAAAAGTCAATTATGTCTTCAAGAATGCTCTGTTCACTTAAACATTACATTTGTTCTAATCCCAAATTGTGTTGCTGGCTTGTATGCTTGAACGGTGCGTACTATATATATAAGAAGAGAAGGGCGGCTGAGGTGGTTTTAGATCAGAACTAAAGGATGAAGAGAGGTGCGGCTCCCCATAAATCTATCAACTGTAAGCTAATGACACTGACAGGTTTAATAGCATGAATCTAATGTGGTTTTTTTTTAATATTTTTAAATTCTTGCTATTGATTTTTAAATGGCATTGAACAATGTATGTATAATTCATAGAGTGTAAAGATATCAGTGTGAGCATTTAGTGCTGCCCTTCAGATAGCCGAGAACTGTGGCTGAAAAAAATAGAATGGGGTTTAATTGTTGAAAGAGGCGTCAAGTTTCTGCGATGTTCCAGGCGTTCTGGCACGTTAACGGTTAAGCTGACTGACTTTGAAAGCACTAGGTACTGTCTAGCAATGACAAGTATGGATGACTCAATTTGAGTGTATTTTTTGGGATGTGATTAAACTCTTAACACTATATTGAAAGACCTTCCTGTTCTGCTGTTTTCAGATTTCTGAGGGATTTTATTCCAAAAAAACTAAAACATTAATAAAAGGTGGCATTACACTGGCACACAGGGCGAATTGCGTTATCATTTATCCTGCCAGACAGTGACTGATCAATAAAGGAGCGACTTCTTGTGAGGTTACTAACTGCTGCCTCTTGTGGCAATCGCTAATAAATTGGTACAAAAAGACCATCCAGGAACACTAACCAACTCACAATGCAAAAACACACAACATACGTGAGTTATTCTGCCAAGTTTACATTCACCTGCTCTGCTTGTCTTTACCGCTCTGGTACGTGTGTGTAATAAAGGCATAATAAGTCGGCACAGTGGTTCACAAACTTTGAGTCATGACGCCCTAGAGTAGCAGTGGCCAACCTGTGGCTCTCTAGCTGCATGTGGCTCTTTCTTTATTAAAATGTGTCTCACAACACTCAAAGTCACGTGACCACAACAGATCCGACATGTAGCAGCACTACGGGGACTGAGAACTGAGGGAGCCATATACTAGAGGTGAGACACCCACTGGCAAACAGAGAACACATAAGGGGCTGCTGCAATGGCACGAGTTGTGGGGGCTGTAGTGACATATGAGGGTGGGCTGGAGTGACATAATGAGGGTACTGACTGAAGTGACACAGGAGGGTGCTGGCTGGAGTGACAGAGGAGGGTGCTGACTGAAGTGACACAGGAGGGTGCTGACTGAAGTGACAGAGGAGGGTGCTGACTGAAGTGACAGAGGAGGGTGCTGACTGAAGTGACACAGGAAGGTGCTGACTGAAGTGACACAGGAAGGTGCTGGCTGGAGTGACACAGGAAGGTGCTGACTGAAGTGACAGAGGAGGGTGCTGGCTGGAGTGACACAGGAAGGTGCTGACTGAAGTGACACAGGAAGGTGCTGGCTGGAGTGACACAGGAAGGTGCTGACTGAAGTGACAGAGGAGGGTGCTGGCTGGAGTGACACAGGAGGGTGCTGACTGAAGTGACAGAGGAGGGTGCTGACTGAAGTGACAGAGGAGGGTGCTGACTGAAGTGACACAGGAAGGTGCTGGCTGGAGTGACACAGGCGGGTGCTGGCTGGAGTGACACAGGAGGGTGCTGACTGAAGTGACAGAGGAGGGTGCTGACTGAAGTGACAGAGGAGGGTGCTGACTGAAGTGACACAGGAAGGTGCTGGCTGGAGTGACACAGGAGGGTGCTGACTGAAGTGACACAGTAGGATGCTGGCTGGAGTGACACAGGAGGGTGCTGACTGAAGTGACAGAGGAGGGTGCTGACTGAAGTGACACAGGAGGGTGCTGACTGAAGTGACAGAGGAGGGTGCTGACTGAAGTGACAGAGGAGGGTGCTGACTGAAGTGACACAGGAAGGTGCTGGCTGGAGTGACACAGGAGGGTGCTGGCTGGAGTGACACAGGAGGGTGCTGGCTGGAGTGACACAGGAGGGTGCTGGCTGAAGTGACAGAGGAGGGTGCTGGCTGGAGTGACACAGGAAGGTGCTGGCTGGAATGACATCCCAAACCCTGCAAATCCAGACAGTCGGCATGCCAACTAACAGGGGCTATTCCCACTTGTGGGTGTCCACGACACCCATACAGTGGGAATAGAACCTCGACACCAAGACTGCAAGGGGCTTCGTTGTGCTTGCCCCCACCGCCGGCATAATACGGCTGGGATCCTGGCGTCGGGTTGCTGACTGCCTGGATCCCGGCCGTCGGTAACATGGTCCCAACCCCCAAAAACATACTGTATACAGTAAGTAATACTGGACAGAGAACAGATCCCCAGTGACATCACTCACCTGTCCACTGAGACATCCCTTGGCTGCGACGGTTTTCCTTCCCTGTCCTAAAATATACAATGAGAAGTGAAAGGTTCATGGTTCAAACCCTGAGCACACCACACCTCTCCTAATTCTTACCTGACTGACCTCTAGTAGTGGGAGTGACACAGAGCAAATTCCCCACTGTGGCCCATCTCATACACAGTAACCCAGGCAACACAATCTACACTCACACTCATCCAGGTGTCATGGAAAGCCCTGCCTGGTGACGTCATCCGCCAGTCACCCAGAGTGCAGACTGAGGACTCTGCCGCACAGCCTCAGCATAGCGACGCCGCGTCACTGTTAGTGGGCGGGGCTGGCGGATTGGGCGGGAAAACCTCCTTAGGTCCCGTCCCGCGCAGCGGGGTGTGTGTGTGTGAGAGAGGTGTTTGCCGCGCGAGGGAGGTGGCGGCCATTTTAACAGGACGTGGGACGGACTGTGGGTTCCAGGTCCTGAACCTTTTGAGGTGCGTGGCCAGTGGTCACACAAATATGATTCTGGAGCGCGGGTGCCTTGTAATAGGGGGAGCCTCCTGTAAGATTAGGGCAGCTTGCAGTCCACCACAGAAATTCCTCATAAGGGAAGGGGTCCACACAGTGAGAACTGAGAAGCCCCAGTGATTGAGGTATTGCTGTTCTGTGCAGCGTACTGTAGGTAGCATCCCAGGTGATGAGAGCAGCTTAGTGGGAGCGAGTGAGACTCACCAGAGTGTGAGAGGCTGCTGAGGATATGTGAGGAGTGCCGAGAGAGAGATACACCTCCTACAGGGGACATAAGGAGCACCAAACTCTACTACTATTCATAACTCACCTCCAGGAGAAGTCCAGGGGGCAGATGCAGCTGATTGGTGATGATGGCAGAGGGCTGAGTACTTTGTGTCACTACTGGTCCCTCCCTAACCCCCTGAGTCATAATGCTGCAAATTGTTGCCCTAATAAAGAGGAGCGGGGCCAAATGCAACTGATTATGTTATCATAGAGTCACTTCATATTAGCATACCTCACCTTTCTTATCCATTAATCTGTTCAATTATAAATTAAGAAGAAAGTCCAGGAACAGAGCAACATTCCTGTTCGGAGGTATGTATTAGCATACCTCCCAACTTCTTTTAACCACCAGACGGGACCCTTTTGCGCGGCATAGCCGCGTCCGCCAGAAAAGGGAGCAAGGCTTGTTGGAAAGGGGACATGGCTTTATGGTTATGCCGCTGCCGCGAGCTACGCCCCTGTTTGTCGTCACTATGGGGGCATGTCTCCTGTGAATAGCCGCTATGTGCACAGCGTCCTTGCACCACTGCTTTGCTAAGCAGACCAGTGACTGACAGGAGTCTCCCGACTGCTTACCTCCCAACATGACCATCTCCAGGAGGGACAGAAAGCTCTGCTCCTGGACTTACCTCTTAATTTATGATTGCTATCGCCTGGGGTGAAACGCCTTTCTTATCCACTAACCTGTTCAACACAGATGCTAGCAATCGTACATTAAGAAAAAAGTCAGAAGCAGAACATTTCGTCCCTCCTGGAGAGGGTCATGTTGGGGGGTGGTATTAAGTTTGCCGACTGTTGGGATCCCGGTGCGGGAACCTGGCCGCTGGCAAACCATACTACACCCATGTTGGGAGGTATGCAACTGCCCCCCCCCCACACCGAGGAACACTGCTGCCCGCGGGTGGAACAGTGGGACAGTCCCAAAAAAATGGGATTGTCCTGTGAAAAATCGGGACAGTTGGGAGGTATGTATTAGCCCTGTCCTCTCCCAGGGGACCTGCGCGCTATTCCCAGCATTATTCTGCACTGTTCTGCCCTCCTCATTAGGATGTGGAAAGACCACCAAGTTCCAAGAGAGTAGGCAAGTGTGGGGAGTGCTGCCCTGGTGCCACAGTGCAAGGGGAGGAAGGGACCTCCTGTGATGGAACGTACAGTATGTGAGGGCGATTGCCTCCATGTATTATGGCATTCCTGTTTGTATAGCCCCCGGAGAAGTTCTCCCATAGGAGCTGATTCTGAGTCGCACGGATGTCTTTCAACGGATGAAAGCGGTGAATTTTTGTATACAGAGCATGTGCAGAAATGAACACATTTTTGCATAAGTCCATATTATTTTGAGTTGAATGGAACTTGGTTGGATCTGTCTGTAAAATTGGGTGTTTCGGGGTGAGAACAGGGCATGGACAATTCGATTGCACGTAACCATCCAGACTTGTGGGTATGTTTCAACAGCTCTCTGCGAGTTGTGCATACGGGTGTTTTTAACGCATCTCTTGCACTTAATATGGGGCTGCTGACTGTAAGAGCAGATAATAATGGTTGTTTCAACCGGTGTAAAGCCCCCACACACCTGAAAGACCATTGAGTCGATGCGCCCGTTATCGATATATCAGATATAGTTAAAGTGCGAGTTGTTTTGCAATTTACTTACAATGATGATCTGATGCGTGGTCCCGAGGGTCGTATACTGGATCCTTGAACCTTATGTGCTGCAGATAAGATCAGGTGATTTGGGTAGCAGTGATTCGCAGGTTGTACGATAGATCGTTAGGAACTTTTCCTGACCTAACGATTTGTCGTACTGGAGCTGCGGGGGAAATCGTAAGGACTGAATGGTCACCTTTAAGAGCAACGAGGGTTTTTTCTTGCAGATGTAAAACCCCTGCTTTAGTTGAACTTATATTTGCATTACCATAAGGAGTAAATCTGACTTCCATGTCTACCTTCAACTGCAGGCATTTTGCGTACAGTAGAATCATCCCCATAGTGGGTGTGTGATTGCGTCATTTTAAGATGTCAGCATGGCTGGAGAGGCGTCTTGAGCAACCATATTGTTAAGGAAACTAGTCTAGCAGTGATGAAAGTCTATACCGTACACTATATTGTTGGTGCTTAACATACCTTTTTTTTTTTAAAATAAAAATATTGGCAGTTTTTTAAAATTAATGTTGTGATGGACCTAATTGCAGATAGTACAGGTTGAGTATCCCTTATCCAAAATGCTTGGGACCAGAGGTATTTTGGATATCGGATTTTTCCGTATTTTGGAATAATTGCATACCATAATGAGATATCATGGTGATGGGACCTAAATCTAAGCACAGAATGCATTTATGTTACATATACACCTTATACACACAGCCGGAAGGTAATTTTAGCCAATATTTTTTATCACTTTGTGCATTAAACAAAGTGTGTCTACATTCACACAATTCATTTATGTTTCATATACACCTTGGCCCTCATTCCGAGTCGTTCGCTCTGTATTTTTCATCGCATCGCAATGAAAATCCGCTTAGTACGCATGCGCAATATTCGCACTGCGACTGCGCCAAGTAATTTAACAATGAAGATAGTATTTTTACTCACGGCTTTTTCATCGCTCCGGCGATCGTAATGTGATTGACAGGAAATGGGTGTTACTGGGCGGAAACACGGCGTTTTATGGGCGTGTGGCTGAAAACGCTACCGTTTCCGGAAAAAACGCAGGAGTGGCCGGAGAAACGGGGGAGTGGTTGGGCGAACGCTGGGTGTGTTTGTGACGTCAAACCAGGAACGACAAGCACTGAACTGATCGCACAGGCAGAGTAAGTGTGGAGCTACTCTAAAACTGCTAAGTAGTTTGTGATCGCAATATTGCGAATACATCGGTCGCAATTTTAAGATGCTAAGATACACTCCCAGTAGGCGGCGGCTTAGCGTGTGTAACTCTGCTAAATTCGCCTTGCGACCGATCAACTCGGAATGAGGGCCCTTATACACACAGCCTGAAGGTCATTTAATACAATATTTTTAATAACTTTGTGTATTAAACAAAGTTTGTGTACATTGAGCCATTAAAAAACAAAGGTTTCACTATCTCACTCTCACTCAAAAAAGTCCGTATTTCGGAATATTCCGTATTTTGGAATATTTGGATATGGGATACTCAACCTGTATTTGATATCCAGGTGAATTCTATAAATCCTTATTGATTTTGGGAAGGTGGTAGACAGTGGGATTTCCAAGGTTAACAATAAGATTGATATTTCTCTGTTACTAGACATCCTATTCTCAGACAGTTTCTCTAAAGTATTTCTAATTCAGATACACAACCCTGTGTCGGGTATTTACTAGGTTTTTATAGGAACCGCAATCCCCCAGGAGTCTCTGGGCTTCCTCAACTTGTTTATCTCTGTCAAATATCACAATTCTACTCCCTTTATCTGCCTATGTTATCACAGTCTGTTCAATAGACATTAGTTTTTAATGCTAGTTTATCTTTGTAAGTTAAATTACTTTTGTTTGAAACGGGATTTGAAGATTTGCAAGATCCCTTTTCACCAGCTCGAAATGTAAATATAAAAGTGCATTATGTTTTCAGACCTGAAGCTGATACCATGTTACTTTTTGTCACCCAATTCTTTGTTAGCCTCTGATTTATTATCTTTTTACCTTACTGGATAAAATGTCTTGTTGGGTTATATTTACTAAGCACTGGCTTTTCTTGTCAAGCTGTGGGATTTGAAGGGGCAGTAATACCAAATGCAAATCAGGAGTGTTTGACATGCCTCTGCTTAGTAAATATACCCCTTCATGTTGAAATATGTATTATAGATTGAAGTCTCTTGCAAGGTACTGAGTCTATTCAATCACTCAAACTTGTTAGGCGCCGGGGTCCGCTCGTCGGTGCGGCCCGGCGCCTAGCAACCAGGGACGCCGTGCGCGTACAGCCGCCGGCTCCCTGGCAACGCTAGACGCCGGGCGCATGGAGCCGCTCTGACCCTAGCAACGGGGACGCCACGTTCGGGCCGCGTTCCCCGTTGCTGGGTCTGTTCTAATTGTATCATGATGTGCTGATTGTATCATGGTGTGCTGGCCGTGCAGCATGCAAGCTGCACGGCATTAATTGTGATGACCCAGTTTGGCTCCTGATTGGGGAGCTCACACTTATAAGCACCCTTTGGACTTCTCACAGACGCCGGTGATAGCTTCCTGTTTGCCTTTGTCAGTTGCAGAGAGTTTCCAGTCCTGCTCAATCCGGTTGTTCCTGTCCTCAGTGGTCCTGTACTCGGATATTTGTCATCTATTCCTGGAGTCTGACCGAGCACCTTTAACATCCTGTGGTGTTCGTGAGTCGCGGCGCAGCCGTGTGTTGCGGCTTGTCCGCTTACTGTTTATTATTTAGTTTATTTGTGTTCTGGAGCTTTTGCGGAGGATTCCGCTCCCACAGATCCACTCTGGTATCCAGCGGTGCTGGATAGGAGTAACGGATCAGTGGATCTTTGGTTGTCCTTTTCCCTGGCGGCTAGTCCGCACATACCTTGGTTTAAGTTAGTTAGCTTGTAACCCCTGGCCTGGTTGCTTAGTCAGAGGGCCCCTTGTTATCACCCTGTCTCGGATTTCCCTTTGTCTCCCATTAAGACCTGAGGGGGCATCGGGGTTTGGCAGACATAATCCGCCCTTCGAACGCGGCTGCCATGGGCTCAAGCAACCATAGTCTCGCAGGGGATTTCTGATAACACGGGCGAGACAACGGAGTTAGGGCGCCAGGGGTTACTAGGCTCTCCTGCTCCCACAACCAGCAAATCTTCCCAGTACTCAGACCTCTGCCATTAGATCTCCTCTGGTCTGGAGTACGGGAATCATAACATTATCACCGGCCAGACAAAAAAAAAAAATTAAAATTAACAGGAGTTGATTTTTTTTACTTATTCAGTTGGGAGATTTTTGTCGGCCTCATGAATCCCACCGGTGTTGGGCCAAATCCTGGCCAGCTTCTAGTTAGTCAGATTCAAGAACTTACTCAGATGGTTCAGGATCTGTCCCTCCGGGTGAGGTCACAGGAAGATCTGTTACGGACTTCCCCGAGGGTCATTCCTGAACCAAAGATGCATCTGCCTGACCGTTTTTCTGGGGATAGAAAACAGTTTTTTAATTTTAAAGAATCTTGTAAACTTTATTTTCGTTTAAGACCAGTCTCCTCAGGTACGGAGGCTCAGCGGGTTGGAATTATTATTTCTCTGCTTCAGGGGGATCCTCAGACCTGGGCTTTTGGTTTAAAGACAGACGATCCAGCCTTATTGTCTGTAGACGCCTTTTTAAAATCGTTAGGGCTACTGTATGACGACCCTGATAGAGAGGCGTCCGCTGAGAGTCAGTTGCGTGCTCTCAGACAGGGTAGGAATCCCGCAGAGATTTATTGTACGGAGTTTCGCCGTTGGTCGAACGACTGTGGATGGAATGACCCAGCCCTGCGCAGTCAGTTTCGCCTCGGCTTATCTGAATCTATTAAAGACAGTCTCCTTCAGTATCCCGCTCCTGAGACTCTCGATAAACTCATGGAGCTCTCTATTAAGATAGATCGTCGGCTCAGAGAGCGGAGGGCTGAAAAAGGAGCGTCTGTCGGGTCTACTCCTTGTGTTTTTTCCATCCCTGTGGACATGGAGGAGCCTATGCAGATAGGTCTCTCCAAATTGTCTCCTGAAGAAAGAACCAGGAGGCAAAATTCTGGTCTTTGTTTATACTGTGGAGGTAAGGGACATTTTGCCCGTAGTTGTCCGAACAAGTCGGGAAACTTCCTGACCAAGTGAGTTGTGAGGGGGTTCACTTTGGTCTGCAGCTTATCTCCTCAAATAATTCACTGTTAGTTCCTGCTAAAGTTTCCTTTGGCAGCCTCTGTTCCTCGGTCTCTGCTTTTGTGGACAGTGGAGCTGCAGGGAACTTTATGGATTTAACATGGGCCAAGGCCTTAGGTATTCCTCAGTTAACCTTGGGTAGGTGTGTCACCATGCATGGTTTAGATGGGAGTCCCTTGTCCAATGGGGTTATTTCTCTCTGTACACCTCCTGTTTTACTTTCGGTAGGAGCTCTACATTCTGAAAAGATTGAGTTTTTCCTTACCCATTGTCCAGCAGTTCCTGTGGTTCTGGGTCACCCTTGGCTGGCCTTTCATAATCCCATCATTGATTGGCAGTCGGGGGAGATCTTACAATGGGGTACCATCTGTAATAAAGAATGTATTACGCTTCCTATCCGAGTAGCTGCCGCCGTTCCCGCACCCATTCCTGTGGAATACCAGGATTTTGTTGATGTATTTTCCAAGGGCAATGCGGATATTCTGCCTCCCCATAGGCCTTATGATTGTGCCATTGAGCTAATTCCTGGTGCCACGTTGCCTAAAGGAAGGTTATATGCATTGTCTGGTCCTGAAACTGTGGCCATGAATGAGTATGTGAAAGAAAGCCTTGGGAAAGGATTTATCAGGCCATCCAAATCCCCTTTAAGTGCAGGTTTCTTCTTCGTAGAGAAGAAGGATGGTTCTCTCAGACCCTGCATTGATTTTAGAGCTTTGAATAAAATCTCAGTAAAGAATACTTACCCTCTGCCGCTGATCTCTGTCCTCTTTGATCAGCTACGTTCGGCTGTGATTTTTTCTAAGATTGACCTGAGAGGAGCATATAACCTCATCAGAATCAAGTCAGGGGATGAGTGGAAAACGGCATTCAGTACTCAGTCAGGCCACTATGAGTATCTGGTCATGCCATTTGGCCTGTCTAACGCTCCGGCAGTCTTCCAGGATCTCATTAACGATGTGCTCCGTGAATTTCTTGGAAGGTTCGTTGTAGTCTACTTAGACGATATTTTGATATATTCTGATTCTGTTGAACAACATGTTTCCCAGGTGCGTCAAGTTCTAAAAAAATTACGTGAAAATCACCTGTATGCCAAGCTGGAGAAGTGTGAATTTCATGTTACGGAGGTATCCTTTTTAGGGTACATTATTTCCCCTCGGGGATTCTGTATGGAACCAAAGAAGCTCCAAGCCATCCTTAGTTGGGCGCAACCCACCAACTTAAAAGCAATTCAGCGCTTTTTAGGGTTTGCGAACTACTATAGAAGATTTATTCACTCTTTCTCTGACCTAGTTGCTCCCATTGTGGCACTAACTAAGAAGGGAGCAGATCCTACCAATTGGTCACGTGAAGCTGAGTTATCTTTTCAGGCCTTGAAACAAGCCTTTGTCTCAGCCCCTGTCCTCAGACATCCCAACCCAGAATTGCCTTTCATTGTTGAGGTTGATGCCTCGGAGGTTGGAGTGGGGGCTATCCTATCTCAGAAGGATCCGGATTCCCTTGAATTACATCCTTGTGCCTTTATGTCCAGGAAATTCTCATCTGCAGAATCCAACTACGATGTTGGTAACCGGGAATTGCTGGCTATTAAATGGGCTTTCGAGGAGTGGAGACATTGGCTTGAAGGAGCGACTCATACTATTTCAGTTTTGACTGATCACAAAAATCTTCAATACATTGAATCAGCTAAGCGACTGAATGCCCGGCAGGCTCGTTGGGCTTTATTTTTTACTCGTTTCAAATTCATTATCACCTTCAGGCCAGGTTCCAAGAATACTAAGGCAGATGCCCTGTCACGCAGTTTTCTTCCAGTTCAAGACAACAGTCCTGTTACTCCCATACTGCCGTCCTCAACCATTCGGGCAGGCCTCACACAGGATGTATTTACCCAGTTAAAGCTGCTTCAACATCAAGCTCCTGGAAATACTCCTGCTGGTCGTCTTTTTGTCCCTGAGTTTTTGAGAGCAACTGTTTTGACGGAGTTTCATGATAGCAAAGTTGCCGGGCATCCGGGAATCGCTAAGACTTTGGAATTAGTCTCCCGCTCAGTATGGTGGCCTGGTCTTTCCAAAGACATTAAAGAGTTTGTTTTTTCGTGTCAGGTCTGTGCACAGCATAAAGTTCCCCGTTCTTTACCCATCGGTCAACTTATGCCCTTGAATGTTCCTCTTAGGCCATGGTCGCATATCTCCATGGATTTTGTGGTGGACCTCCCTCTGTCAGCCGGATGCCGAGTCATATGGGTGGTAGTGGACCGTTTTAGTAAAATGGCCCATTTCATTGCTCTTCCCCGATTGCCATCTGCCCAGGGATTGGCAGTCTTGTTCCTCCGCCATGTTTTCAGACTCCATGGCTTACCCACTGATATTGTTTCTGATCGGGGTCCACAATTCATTGCACAATTTTGGAAGTCTTTTTGTGCTTCATTAAAGATGAAGTTATCTTTAACGTCCGGCTATCATCCCCAATCCAATGGGCAGACTGAGCGAGTTAATCAATCTCTAAAACAATATTTGCGTTTGTACTCGGCCAAACTCCAAAATGACTGGTCGGAGTTTCTTCCATTGGCGGAGTTTGCTTATAATAATGCCTGTCATTCTTCCACCAATGTGTCTCCATTTTTTGCAGTTTTTGGTTTTCACCCCAGAGCTAATTCATTTTTTCAACATTCCTCTGTCTCCTCACTGGCCCTGACCTCTCATCTTAAACTTATTTGGAGAAAAGTGCACCTGGCTCTCAGAAAAGCGGCATTCCGGGAAAAAAGATTTTCTGACAGGCTCCGGCGGCCGTGCACTTTTAAAGTAGGAGATAAGGTGTGGTTGTCGACTCGCAACATTAAACTTCGACAAACCTCAGCCAGATTGGGTCCTAAATTTATTGGACCATTTCACATTATCAAAAAAGTCAATCCAGTTGCTTTCCGGTTACGTTTACCAAAAACTTTACGGATCGGAAATACCTTCCATTGCTCATTGCTGAAACCATATGTTTCGTCCAGTAGATTTCCTCGTAAAATATCTCAGGGGAGATCACCTATAAATGTACAGGGTCAGCAGGAGTTCTTAGTGGAGAAGGTTCTCGATTCCAAGTTGTCCCGGGGTCGGCTTTATTTTTTGGTACATTGGAGAGGTTATGGGCCAGAGGAAAGGTCTTGGGTCCTGGATGAGGATCTTCGTGCCCCGAGGCTCAAAAGGGCATTTTTTCGAGAATTTCCTCAGAAACCTGGCTTTAGGGGTTCCTTGACCCCTCCTCAAGGGGGGGGTACTGTTAGGCGCCGGGGTCCGCTCGTCGGTGCGGCCCGGCGCCTAGCAACCAGGGACGCCGTGCGCGTACAGCCGCCGGCTCCCTGGCAACGCTAGACGCCGGGCGCACGGAGCCGCTCTGACCCTAGCAACGGGGACGCCACGTTCGGGCCGCGTTCCCCGTTGCTGGGTCTGTTCTAATTGTATCATGATGTGCTGATTGTATCATGGTGTGCTGGCCGTGCAGCATGCAAGCTGCACGGCATTAATTGTGATGACCCAGTTTGGCTCCTGATTGGGGAGCTCACACTTATAAGCACCCTTTGGACTTCTCACAGACGCCGGTGATAGCTTCCTGTTTGCCTTTGTCAGTTGCAGAGAGTTTCCAGTCCTGCTCAATCCGGTTGTTCCTGTCCTCAGTGGTCCTGTACTCGGATATTTGTCATCTATTCCTGGAGTCTGACCGAGCACCTTTAACATCCTGTGGTGTTCGTGAGTCGCGGCGCAGCCGTGTGTTGCGGCTTGTCCGCTTACTGTTTATTATTTAGTTTATTTGTGTTCTGGAGCTTTTGCGGAGGATTCCGCTCCCACAGATCCACTCTGGTATCCAGCGGTGCTGGATAGGAGTAACGGATCAGTGGATCTTTGGTTGTCCTTTTCCCTGGCGGCTAGTCCGCACATACCTTGGTTTAAGTTAGTTAGCTTGTAACCCCTGGCCTGGTTGCTTAGTCAGAGGGCCCCTTGTTATCACCCTGTCTCGGATTTCCCTTTGTCTCCCATTAAGACCTGAGGGGGCATCGGGGTTGGGCAGACATAATCCGCCCTTCGAACGCGGCTGCCATGGGCTCAAGCAACCATAGTCTCGCAGGGGATTTCTGATAACACGGGCGAGACAATGGAGTTAGGGCGCCAGGGGTTACTAGGCTCTCCTGCTCCCACAACCAGCAAATCTTCCCAGTACTCAGACCTCTGCCATTAGATCTCCTCTGGTCTGGAGTACGGGAATCATAACAAAACTGGAGTTGGTTCAATAGTACTGTATGTTCTCACACACCAAGACCCAGCTTCACAACTGACATTAGAACTCTGACCCAGATGGACCCTTCGGTCGGCATCGGCCTCTGGGCACTCTCGTGTCTGTAACACAGAACACTTAGTGCCTGAATACGTTGCACTGAAAAGTAAATGCAGCTTATGTGAGTTTTTACAAATGGCCTACATACTAGTGATGAGCGGATTCGGTTTTACTCGGTTTTACTCGGTTCTCAAAACCGAATCTTATTGGCTATCCAAAACACGTGACATCAGTGAGCCAATAAGATTCGGTTTTGAGAACCGAGTAAAACCGAGTAAAACCGAATCCGCTCATCACTACTACATACTCCTTTGCTTGTGTGACCGATATGCCCCTTTTAGCGACCACGCATGGTGTAATACTGATTGATTAGTCCTTATATACCACCATTGGTCGCACAATAAACAATTGCACCAGCCGTATGGCAGTAGACAAATCACCAGGAACATAGCACGGGTGATGTGTTACCAGAAACCTGCACATGCTTAGACTCTGACACAGTGTCAGAGTTTACTCACTTGTGCCACCAGCAAAAATGCAGGAGCCCTCCTCTCTTAAGCCACCCCAGGTGATCGATACGTGATATTTGTCATAGGGATGGCCATCGGTGGGTTATCCATCGATGGTACCAACCATCTGTAAGGGAAGCATGAATGGTTTTTCCCATAGCTGGTCCCCATTACTTTAGTATTGAGGTAGACACGGGCCAATCAGAGCACGGGGGCGTGGCTTCACAGGTGTCTGGGGGCAGAACTATGGTTCTCCCCCATCGATGGTAAAAGTAGTTACCATCGGTCATAGACCATCAATGATTTTGTATCATCGATGGTCGATGGCCATCCCTAATTTGTCAGTGTTGTCACATAATTGCTAGAAAGACGGACTCTTCCCTCCCGGATCAAAAACATCTTTGATAGCTATAATTCCTTTACACTTCCTGATGGTCTAACACAGATGGTTTGCTCGTGGCCGCAATCCCGTGCTGGCTGCTGCCCAACTTTGGGGGGCATCTGCAATTGACACCCCCCCCCCCCCGGCCGGTCCGTAACACTCCTCCATCGTGGAGCGTCTGTCAGGCAGCACAGCGCTATAGCTACCCAGAAGTGCTGGGAGCGCTCAGCGCTGGCACTCCCAGCACTTCCGTTACACCCCTGTAACGAGCATTACACCCCTTGCAACAAGACCCCTGACAACAAGTATGACACGCAGAGCATTACACCCCTGACAACAAGCATGACACGCAGAGCATTACACCCCTAGCAACGAACATTACACCACTGGCAACAAGACCCCTGGCAATGAGCATGACACCCCTAACATCAAGCATTGAACCCAGAGCATGAACCACTTGCCAAATAGCATTAAACCCCTGCCAAAGAGCAGGTAATTTTAAATTAATTAGAAGCCTTACTGTGGGGCATAATGTGTAATGGGCATTACAGTGTATAGCATAATGTATAACGGGCATTGCGGCGTGTGGCATAATGTGTCAGGGGCATTACGGTATGTGGAATAATGTGTCAGAAGCACTGCGGTGTGTGGCATAATGAGTAACGGCCATTACAGTGTGTGGCGTATTGTGTAAGTGGCATTAAGGTGGGTGGTATAATGTGTCATGGGCATTGCGGTGTGTAGCATAATGTGTAACGGGCATTACCATAAGGAGGAAACATGACAAATAATGTAACGGGCATGAATTGGGATTTTTTTCCCCTGTGTTGGTCAATATCTGGGTGTGCAGGTTGCAAAACTGGGGTATAAGGTCATTTCCTGCAATACCACACCCATTGCAGAGGCCACACCCTCTTTTGGAGCATAATTCTTTACTTTTAATATAGCAATAGGAGGGGCGCCAGAAACATTTTTGTCAGAAGGGTGCAAAATTTACAGCTACACCACTGCCCACGAGTCCAGTATTAACACAGGGAGCACCAGCAACCATTCAAGTACAGCATTTTTATAAAAAAAACCTTTAGTAGCTCCTCAGGAGGTTTACATTTTCTCGAGTAGCTCACACCCCAAAAAAGGTTGGAGACCACTGGTCTAACATGCAGTGTGCAGACAGGGTATGAACTGGAAATGTTCCCATATATAGACATATTTGGTATAGGCATGGATCTACTTACATTTCTTGCTAATTGCTTTCCAAGCCACGTGTGTCTCAAAACCAGTGAAGCGGACAGCAACTTTTGTTCTGGGTAGAGTGAATCCTAACCTTCTAGCAGAGAGAAAGTCCCTGGTGTAAACCATCAGCGTGTTAGACTCTGCATCTCCGATACTGGTAATATTAGCTGATATTGCAAGAATCCAGAGTGCCTGTAGAACAATGGTACCCAAACTGGGTGCTTGCCATGTTTTGTGGTACATAACCAAATTAAATTATTTATGGTCCATGGGAAAGACAGAACTAGTGTTGGTGGCTGCCAATCACTAAATATGTGGTCAGGCAGAATCACAGCCCCACCACATAACAGCCTAAGAATGACATATAGGCATAGTTTAATTAAATATTTTTTATTTATTTTTTGCAAAATGTATCAATAAGAAACTGTAGGCCTATGGGTGCCATGGAAAGAATGCTGATAATCTATGTGCGCCATGATTTAAAAAAGTTTTGCAACCACTGCTGTAGAACCATGAAGGCTCCCAGCATTACAATAAGGATCACACAACCCGAGGTTGGGCACAGCAGTTCCACAACATGTGAGGTCACTTTTCACACATGAAAACATGGTGTATTTCAGAGCAGAAGTTTCTGCACCTTGCCTCTCGCACATCAGAGACAAAACAGACCTGCTTACAGCTTTCTTATTCCAGACATGAGATGGAGAAATTTTGCAGTGGGTTAGGGGCCACAATATGACTCACTACAAATCCCCCAGAGTGAACGTTTCTGTGGGGAAGTAGATGGTATTGGGGAAGCTTGAGTAGTATTCTTCCCTGGCATCTGGATGAATGAAAGGTATGAACCTCCCAGATATTCCAACTTCAACATGACCCCTTCCATTAGGTACAAAATGCCCTGCTCCAGGATTTCCCTCTTAATCTATGATTGCCGTCATCTGTATTGAACTAGTTCATTGGTGAGAAAGGTACTTCAACATAGGTGATGGCAGGGCCGCCATCAGGGGGGGTGCTGGGGACACAGCTGTCCCGTGCCCAGCCTCTCTGACAGAGAGAGGAGGGCCCGGGATCCTCATGCAGCCACCTGCCCGCCCGCCACTGTTCCGCGGCCGTCCTCGCTGTTCTGCCGCTGTCCTCCGACCCTCCAGCAGCTCTGTATTGAAAACAGAGGAGACAGTTATTCAAGATACTAGAGAAGCCCTCTAGTATCTTGAATAACTGTCTTCTTTGTGACGGCGGCCATTTTGGGAGGGACGTTTTCAATACAGCTGCAGGAGGATGGAGGAGAGCAGCAGAACAGCGGGGATGGAGGCGGGCAGGAAGAGGCATCCCGGGCCCTACGGACAGCACACATGTATATATGCATGCATGCATGTGTGTGTATATAATACACACACACATGTGTTAACTGGTGCTATTCTACAGTGGGGAGGTCTGCCTATTTTGTCAGTCCTGGGCCCCGCAATTTCTGATGGCATCCCTGGGTGATGGTAATCATAAAGTAAAAGGGAAGTTCATGAGCAGAGCAATTGGCTCCTGACAGAAGGGGTCATGTTGGAGGCACGTTTGTCCTTTACAGATGTGTCCTGCTACAACTTTGCTGCGTATAGTAGCGTTCTGTAGCTGCAGGAGCATTCATGCGACTGCTGGCTCCCTTTCGTAGCGCTATGCCCCACTATGCTGGGAATTGTGAGGTGTGGTGCGTAGGCATCGCAGCACAACATAAGAGGACACATCTGTATGATAAGCTGATGGCTGCATAAGCCTGAGGCCATATAAGAGATCCACTTTTTGTGATTGGTTGTTTAAATGACTAAGCAGTTGCTAGGCAGATCAGTTTTCCCTGTTGGTTTTCCTATTGGATTAGGAGGTTGTTCATCAAGCTTGATAGGAGGGTCTTAGGGTAGTATATAGGTGGGGGCCATTTTCCTAGACTTCCTCTTGCCATTTTCATTGCATGGCCCAGGAAGGATAAGTATATCTGACTTATTCGTGTTATTCATTGCTTCCCATTATTTCTTCATTGCTTTCATATACCCCCCCCTTTTGCCCCTCTTTGTGCTGGTTATCTGCCCTGTGGGTGCCAAGATATTTGCTGTAGAATTTTTATTTATTTATTTTTTCTTTCCCCTTCACATGCCGCGTCCCAGGCGATCTGCTCCCCCCCCCCGCCGCCTTGTGGAGGCTGAGGGCACCCCCCGCTCACGTTCCCCTAGTGCTGGGCCCCGGAGACTTTTTCCCAATGCTGCTGACAGGCGGCGGGGGCGGGCTGTGACGGCCCGCTGCCCGGCCAGCCGGAGGCAGGCGGCCAGCGGGCGCTCTGCATGTGGCGCCGGGACGCGCGGCCTGGCCGGGCCGCGGTCGCCGGCGTCCTCAGCAGCACAGTCTACGGCGCCGGCTACGTCACGCATCGCGCTGATCAGCGCCGGGCCTCTCCTGCCTTCCCCGCCGAGAGCCGCGGCAGCTCGGGCGCCCACGTGGCTCCGGGCGGCCGCGGCCGGGCTCCAGGCGGGGAGGGGGGGGGGGGCGGTGCGCAGGTGGGGGATATGAGACGGGGTCAGCGGGGAGACGTCCCCGCTGTCCCTAGTACAGTGCAGGACCCACTGATACCCCTGTCGGGCGTGGGGCTTATGGCGCCCATGTATTTAATTGGGGATGGGGGGCTGTCTGACCCCGGTGTGGTTGGGGCCGGGGACGTGGCAGTGCCTGCCGCTGCGCCCGCCCTGGCTTCAGCGACGGGGCAAGAATTCACGCAGGTGACTCCGGCATCGGGGGCCTGCTTCATGGGCCCCGGGTTGTCAGTCGCTCCGCCGCCCGAGGCTTCATCCCCATTCGTCGGGTTTCAAACCCCGCCCCCCGTATTGACGGGGGCATGGCAGTTGGCGTCGACACAGGCGTCCATCGCGGCGTCTTTCCAGGCATCCGGCCCTGCTCCTTATTTCGCAGCTCAGCAAAGTTTCACAGGGAGCCAGTCCTTCCCCGGGGGGTTTCCGTGGCCGCTGGCGCCGGCGTTCTCCTTAGCTGCCAGCATGCCCTCCATGGGCCTCACGGTGGCGTCCGGTCCACAATTTTCCCCGCACATGGCCGTCGCGGGCGCCGGCGTACAGACCACTTGGTCGGTCGGCGGCCCCCGAGTCACGGTGCCACCCCCTGCCTTTGCGGGCTTGCAATCGGGGCAGGCATTGGTCGGGGGGAATCAGGTAGCGCGGGGTTGGCCGCCATTCCCGACACACCCTCATTTCCTTCCGATGTCCTCCGGATGGGCGGGTGCGGACGGCTACACGCCGCATACGGCGTGGCGGCCTTCTTACCCCGTGGGTTTCGGTGCCGGGGGCGGGGCCGCCTTCGCGCAATCAGTCGGGTACTCCTCGGTTGGGGGGCCTCCCCTGCAGCTCCCCGCCGGCACTTCGCCGCGGAGCGGCTGGGCGGGGCCTCCTCCTCCGCAGGTTCAACCCATGGTTAATGATGTTTTAGTCTCCTCTGCGCCTGTTGTCCCCTCTGTTTCTCCCTCACAGGTTCCGACCAGTTCAGGGGCTACGCCCGGCGGGAGGCGAGGGTCGCGGACGACCGCAACGTCGACGGGGGAGGTGCGGCCATCAGCGGAGGCGGGTGCAGCGGACGACGCGGTTCCGGGTCCTTCTAACACCGGTGAGCTAACCCTTCCTTTGCACATTACAACCTGTAGTTCCTCATCTTCTAGCAGCGTTTCATCCGGCTCTCCGCGGCGCCCGCGTAAGTTAGCTAGACTCATCGCGCGGCGAATGGCAAAGGAGGCGCATAGGGTGGTCGCGCCTGCGCCAGTGGTCCCTCCTGACCCCCCGCGTTATGGGGAGATGGTACATTGCGCCAACACTGCAGTTACGCGGGGGGTTCGCAAGCGCATGCGGGAAAAAATCCGGAAGGGGAAGTATGTAGACATATTCACCATTACGGAGGAAATGCGACAAGGTTTTGACGCAGCCAAGAAGCCGGGTGGTATTGGGGAAAATGCGTTTCGCAATTTTCACCAGTGGTTGCGTGGCTTTTTGGTTTTCACGGCTTGCTACACGGAATCGCGGCCCTCGGAGTATGCCAACTTAGTTAAATATTTGTTTTTGGTACACGATATGTACTTAGAATCCAAGGGTTCCGCTTGGCGGGATTACGACGAGAAGTTCCGTCGTAATCAGGATGGCAACCCCATCCTGCCCGCGGGTTTTAAGGATGTAGAGGTGTGGTTGGAGGTCACGCAGCAGGTCAAACCCACCCCGGACGTCACGGCCAAGAAGCCCGGGGCGGCCGGGGCGGCGAGTTCCCGCGTGACAGGGAAAGGCAAGTGCTTTGCCTACAACGACGGCAAGTGCGTCAAAGGAGCGAGTTGTCGTTTTCGCCACTCATGCAAGTTGTGCGGAGCAGGTCACCCGGCCAAGCATTGCACCTCGGCGACAGGCGGTAAGCCCGCCGCTTCCGCCGAGGCCGGGGGAATTGACAAGTAAGGCTTTCTCCCCGATTCTAGTTCCCGAGTTGCAGCGCTGGCTTAGCTTGTACCCCGATGAGGCAGCGGCATCGTTTCTCTTGGAGGGCTTTCGGCACAGTTTTCGTTTGCCCATTTCGGATTCGGTGCATGTGGTGGCGCGCCAGAATTTGAGATCGGCTCGCGAATTCCCGCAGGAGGTCCGGCGGGAAGTGGACGGGGAGATTGGCCTGGGGCGCATGGCCGGGCCCTACGCCTTTCCCCCGCTGCCCTCCTTGTGCATTTCCCCAGTAGGGGTGGTGCCCAAGAAGGCCGCGGGCAAGTTTCGTTTGATACAGCACTTGTCGCACCCCCCCGGATTGTCGGTCAACGACGCCATTCCGGAGGCCAAGTGCAGGGTACGTTATCAGTCTTTTGATGACGCGCTGCGCTTAGTGCGGGTTTGTGGTCCGGGGGGTCTGTTGGCAAAATTGGACGTGGAGTCGGCCTTTCGCCTACTCCCGTTGCACCCAGATTCCCTGCGGTTTCTGGGTTTCAAACTAGGGGGCGAATTTTACGTGGATCGGTGTCTCCCCATGGGTTGCTCTGTCTCCTGCGCCTACTTTGAGTGCTTTAGCACATTTTTGCACTGGTGCGTCCAGACCGCCTCCGGCCAAACGGGGGTGGCTCACTACCTGGACGACTTTCTTTTTGTGGGGCCCGGGGACAGTTCGGTCTGTGGGGACATTCTGTCGGTGGCCAGGTCGTTATTCTGCGCTTTAGGGGTGCCTGTCGCGCAAGATAAGTGCGAGGGCCCTTGCACTTGTCTTAGCTATTTAGGTATCGAAATTGACACGGTGGGGGGTTGCTGTCGCTTGCCCGAGGATAAGGTGCGGAAGCTGTTGGGTTTAATTACTGACTGTTTAGGCAAACGCAGGGTTCGGCTTAAGCAGGTGCAGTCCTTGCTTGGTTCTCTCAATTTTGCGTGCCGGATTATCCCCATGGGTAGGATTTTCTGTCACAAACTTGAGCGGGACACGGCGGGGACGGTACAGCAGAACCACTCCGTGTACCTTTCCCGCGAGATCAGAGATGATTTGCGGATTTGGGTCTCTTTCCTGGTGTCCTTCAACAGGGAAGTTTTGTGGCCCGCTCCTTGTTGTTCCAGTAAGCAGCTGCAATTGTTCACGGATGCCTCAGGCAGTCGAGGGTTTGGCGCGTTCTTCGCTGGCGCATGGTGCGCTGCGGCTTGGCCGGCCTCTTGGGTAACGCGCGGGTTTACCAAGAACCTTCTTTTGCTGGAATTGTTCCCGATCATAGTGGCGCTTGAGTTATGGGCCGGCCGGTTCGCAAATAGGGACATTTTGTTTCTTTGCGACAACTTGGGGGTAGTGCATGCGATTAATAATCAGCGTTCCTCCTCACCGCAGGCACTGAGACTGCTAAGGCATTTAGTGTTGGTTTGTTTGCAGCGCAATATTAATTTCAGGGCTCGCCACGTCCCTGGAGTTGACAATGGAATTGCGGATGCATTGTCCCGGTTCCAGTTTGACAAATTCAGGACGTTGGTTCCGGGAGCGGCGGCGGAGGGGTTACAGTGCCCACCTTCTGTCTGGCAGATGGTCGAGTCGGGTTAACTGCTTTAGCCAGGTGTGCTCTGGCTCCCTCCACTCTGCGAGCGTATGATGCAGCCTGGTGGGATTGGTCGGTCTTTCAGAGTAGGTACGGGGTAGCAGGTGAGTCCTCGGCCGACGCCCTGTTGACCTTTGTTTGGGAACATTACCAAAACGGTAGGTCAAAAGCGGCCATGGCTACTGCCCTTGCGGGCATTTCTTTTCACTCGCGGCTCCACGGGATGACGGACCCCACGGGGTCTTTTGTCCTTTCCAGAGCGCTGAAAGGTCGGGCTAGGTTGCGCCCGGCGCCTGCGGACTCACGCAGGCCCATAACATTGCAGCTTCTAGCGGAGTTGCTGCGTGTGCTGCCCCGGATTGCGTCCTCGGAATTTGAGGTGGCATTGTTTAGTTGTGCGTATGCCCTGGCCTTTTTCGGGGCTTTCCGGGTGAGCGAGTTGGTGGCAGGCAGCAAGGCGTCCCGGGAATCAGGTTTGCTTTACGAGAATGTGCGCTGGCAGGAGGGCCTGTTGCTCTGTAGGATTGTGCGATCCAAGACAGATCAAACAGGTCGGGGTCGCTGGTTGTCCTTGGAGGCTCAGGAGGAACCGGGCGTGTGCCCGCTGCGGTTGACGCAAGAGTATGTGCGGTTGAGGCCTCCGGGGGGCAACCAGTTGCTGGTACACGCGCAGGTTGACCCTCTGACAAAGTTTCAGTTTGCGTCTGTGTTCAAGAAATGTTTGACGGCGTTGGGCTTGCAGGAGGCGGACTTCGGTACCCATTCCTTTCGGATTGGGGCGGCTACCCATGCGGCGGCTGCAGGTTCATCACCTGCGGCTATGCGGGAGTTGGGCCGCTGGAAGTCGGCCTCCTATAGGTCCTATGTCCGTTTAGATAAGTTATAAGTGCGCCTGTTGCGCTAACCCAAAAACGTGTTTACTCGTCGGTTTTTGAACGCTTACCGTTCAGGAATCGAGGGTGTGAAGTGAATTTTTAAAATTTTTCCTCCGAGGGGGCCTAATTTCAATTGGCTGTTCTATCAAGGTCCACGGGAGGTTTTTTGATTTTTCTCCTTCACTTGGGTTTAATTTTGCTACGTTGTGTTTTTGTATGGATTATTGTTCATAAGCTGATGTTAGGATATTTTCTTTTGCAGCGGTCATCAATTTTGGAGACCAAATATGGATGGTTGGTCATTACTATATTTTTTGGGCGGCAAAGGGCGACTGAGATTTTTGGGTCCAGGCAATTGAGATGGTTAGGTGTGAGAGGTATGTTATGGGGTGATCTGTTGCGTGTCCTTTTTTCTCGGGAGCGCCGCTGGGGTCGCCCCAGTTGTATCATCATTCATTTGGGTGGTAATGATCTAGGCCGAGTTAAAGGCATAGACTTGATTTTGTCGGTAAAGGCTGATTTGGTGGCGATCCGTTGTCACTGGCCGGGGGTCTGCATTGTTTGGTCGGAAATGGTGCCCCGTTTCCATTGGCGTGGTGCGGTGCGTTTCTCGGCGCTGGAGAAAGCACGCAAAAAGGTGAATTCGACGGTGTCTCTTTTTGTCAAGGCCATAGGCGGAGTGGCAATCAAGCATCCTCTTCTGGTGCTAAGGAACAGGCAGTTCTACAGGGACGATGGGGTTCACCTTTCTCCGGAAGGAGTGCAGTTTTTTCTGGAGGATATTTTTGGGCTTTTTCGGTAGGGATAGTTAGTTTCTTAGTTGGTTAATGTTGTGGTTGCGGATGGCGGTGGCGGTTTGGTAAACCTTTGTGGCGGGAAGTCGCTACCAACCAGCTGTCACACAGGCATAAGTGGTCATTGTGGGGCTCCCTCTTTAGAAGGACGACAGGTGTGTCCTTTTCTTGCGGTTGGACATTTAGACGTTCCCCTGCGGGAACCGAACGTTTGCCAGAGAAAGAGGGGTAAGGCCAGCACAATGCGGGTTATGCGGGAAGGAGGCGGGGTAGGTGTACTCCCCTCCTTGGTTTGGTGGTTTCCATCTAGGTTCTAATTCGATCACAATTATAGTTTAAAGAGTTGGTCAGCGATCAATAAACTTCGTCTGACCTTTAACTCCAGCTACGGTGTCCGTGTCTTTATTTCAGTGTGTGGTGTTGTTTAATTTAGTGATAAGCTAGCTTAAAGAAAAGGTTTATGTAATCACAATAAAGTTATGAGCGCCTTAGATAAGCTGAAGGCTGCATAAGCCTGAGGCCATATAAGAGATCCACTTTTTGTGATTGGTTGTTTAAATGACTAAGCAGTTGCTAGGCAGATCAGTTTTCCCTGTTGGTTTTCCTATTGGATTAGGAGGTTGTTCATCAAGCTTGATAGGAGGGTCTTAGGGTAGTATATAGGTGGGGGCCATTTTCCTAGACTTCCTCTTGCCATTTTCATTGCATGCCCGCCCGCCCTCCCGGATTTCGACTACGGTTTTTTGTTCTTGCAGTTGGCTATTGAAAGCCAGATTGGCGGGAAGTCGCTACCAACCAGCTGTCACACAGGCATAAGTGGTCATTGTGGGGCTCCCTCTTTAGAAGGACGGCAGGTGTGTCCTTTTCTTGCGGTTGGACATTTAGACGTTCCCCTGCGGGAACCGAACGTTTGCCAGAGAAAGAGGGGTAAGGCCAGCACAATGCGGGTTATGCGAGAAGGAGGCGGGGTAGGTGTACTCCCCTCCTTGGTTTGGTGGTTTCCATCTAGGTGACTGGTGCTGGTGTTTGGCAGCGACTTTCTGTTTGCCATCCTCCAAACTAAATTTAAATCTATTCAAAATCAATTCTAATTCGATCACAATTATAGTTTAAAGAGTTGGTCAGCGATCAATAAACTTCGTCTGACCTTTAACTCCAGCTACGGTGTCCGTGTCTTTATTTCAGTGTGTGGTGTTGTTTAATTTAGTGATAAGCTAGCTTAAAGAAAAGGTTTATGTAATCACAATAAAGTTATGAGCGCCTTAATATAACAGCTACAAGAACCAGGTGTGTTTTTTCTCCTTCTGTCTTCACATAGCAGTCAGTATAAACACCAAGTTCCTGTAAAATTAGCTCCTATAAAATGTGTTTATGTTGCGAGCACTTTAGTGTAGCCATTAAATATAATCTGCCTATTCTATGCCTGAGAGCTAATTTACTCATAGAAATTAATGCATTAAAAAAGGGTTATGACCCAGAAAAATCTAATTTAATACCAGCTAAACTGCAGTAGAGGTCTTGTAACTAAACATATGGCAAGTATCATTTCCATTTGTACTTTTCTTTATCTATATTCACCTGGATATTTCTTGCTGCAAATTTAATTTTGCTTTTTTTACGTATGTATGTGTTTAAATGTACAGTATATGTGTATAAAATATATATATATATGATAAAAGTGGATGCTAATAAAAATGTTGACCTGTTGGCGTGTAATGACATTTGGCATGACTTCTGACTCCTACCACTTTCAGTTATGAAACTTCCAGAGCTCCAGCATAACACATGTGTACAATCTCTAAACACTTCTGTTATTTTCCATTCTTCTCATCCAATACAACTTTATGATGAAAACACAGATATGAAAATCAATCAATCACAACATTATCTACATCCTAAAATGTATAACAGTATAGAAGGAAGGAAAAGGCACACAGGGATTCACAGGCCACATAGAGAGAATAAAAAAACAAGGATGTCCCAAAATTACAATAGTAAAAATGATCGCACCACTAAACGGGTCGCAGTTAATATGCCGCCAGACGGGTAAAAATACAGACGCCAGAATAACGATGTCAAAATACAGGTAGAGGTGGTATCCCTGGCGTCAAAGGTGCCGGCATCTAGAATCCAGATCGTCCTCTTAGCGCGACGCGCTGGTGTCCTGCCACGCGGGGGAGGGGGGGGGGGGATAGGTTTAGGCATTAGAAGGGGGGTTAGGGTGTAGGGACGGGAAGGTTAGGGTTAGGTACCAGGAAGGGACGGAGGGTTAGTTTTAGGCACTTAGAGGGGGAGGTTAGGGTTAGGCACCAAGCAGGGAGGGTTAGGTTTAAGCAGCGGGTAAGGGAGGGTTAGGGTAGGGGACAGAGGGACAGAGGGAGTTTAGGCTGTTACCTATGGAGCAGTCAGGTGATGGCCAGGATGCCGTTGTCGGTATTTAACCATCAGCGTCCCGTCCATCGAGATTACATACTGAACCCCCCTAATCAAATGCAAGTAGTAATACAAGCCCTCTGCCTCCCCATTGCGAACCCTGACCATGCTCGCCAGCACCTGGGGTTCAGTGAAAGGAGCTCCAGGAAGGCTGCCAGTCATCGGACCTTCATGCTGCTGTAAAGTGAGCTGCTGCTTTGCAGCATCACTTTACTGGACCAGGGCTCACAGGAGCAGCAGGGTGCCCCAATGACCTGCAGCCTGCATCGATCAACGCAGAGCCGGCCATAGGCATAGGCAACTAGGCAAATCCCTAGAACATTTGATATGCCTAGGGGCATCAGCAGCTTCTCTTGATTAAAATGATATGTGGCATGCCTATATTCTCTGTGTAGCATTTCATATGCAGATACAGCCACAGTCTCACACAGTATATAGGCATGCTGCATATCAGTTTAATCAGAAGCTGCTTGTGCATCCTAGCCACATAGCAATGCAAATAAGATGCATTTTCATTAAAAAAAAGGTGCCCGACGTTAGCATTGAGGCAAGATTTATGAGGACACATCTGTATCCAAGCAGAGGCAGAGGTCACAGTGTTAGTGGCAGTGTGAGTGCTGTGTGCATTTGAGTGGGTTGGTTGTGCAGTAGTGTTCAGAATATGTGTAAGGAGCATTATGTGTGTCATGTAAAAATGCATTAAAAATGTGCAACATATGTGTAAGGGGCACTATGTGTGTCATTATGTGTATAAGGGCATTAATAATGTGCGGCATATGTGTAACAGGGTACTACTGTATGTGTGTCATTATGTGTATAGGGGCACTAATAATGTGCAGCAAATGTGTAGGGGGCACTATGTGTGTCTTTATGTGTATAAGGGCATTAATAATGTGTGCCATATGTGTAAGGGACATTATGTGTAAAAGGGCATTAATAAAGGTTGTCATAATGTGTAAGGTGCATTATGTTTATAAGGACATTAATGTGTCTCATATGTGTAAGGGGCATTACTGTGTGGAATTGTGTATAAATGCATTACTAGTGTGTGGCATTATGCGTATAAGGTGCTCTACTATGTGGCGTTGCGTATAGAAAGGGCACTACTGTGTCGTCTAATGTGAATAAAGAGCAATAGGGTGTGGTGTAATGTGAATAAGGAGCAATTCAGTGTGATGTAATGTGAATAAGGGCCTCTACTGTGAGGAGTAACGTTTATAAGGTAAAGTGATACTACTGTGGGATGTAATATGAATTATGGACAATATTGCAAGATAAAATGTGAATAAAGTTGCAGTACTGTGTGACGTAATTTGAATTGGGGTTACTATTGTGTGGCCATGTCCCTTCCCAGCAAGAAGATGCCCCTTTTTGGGCTGTGCGTAAAATGTGCGAACTGTTCCTATTTAAAATATAGGGGGTACAAGGACTGCTATGGGTGAGGGGTGATGGTGCTGGGAAAGAGGTGCAAGGTCAGAGGCAGAACCAGCGGTGGTGCTAGAGGGCACCAGTCAAAATCTTACCTAGGGCATCATATTGGTTAGGGCCGGCTCTGGATCAACGGTCCCTGGGTAAATATGATTCATCTTTTTCTTTTTTTCTGTGATCCAGCTTCGGGTCCCCGCACAGCTTTTCAGGGGTACAGGATTTGCAGTGAGCCCTGTGATTACACTGGCGTAATTATCACAGGACTCACTACGGTGTTTTTTTTGCAATTATTATTATTATTTTTTTTAACTAAATTTGGCTTAGATTGCATTTCCCTTTATAGGTATGGGAAATGCGATCTGGTTACTAAAACAAATGAGAATTAAAGGGTTTGGAGCAGTTTTTCACGAAAATTGCTCCATAAACCCTTTAATATATTCAGATGATGTTAAACTAATGTGAAAGAGTGTTACTAAATATGTCCGTATATGTATAGAAATATATACGTACAATAGATACATATATTGGACCCGCCTGAAAAACGCTCAGGGCTGCAGGCATAGATCTCAGGACCAGCTGCTTCTCCCATATGCAGCTTTACGTGGCTTGCACACAAATTTGTAGCCCCTAGCAACTTTTTGTGTTAACCCCTGAAGGGACAATTACAAATGCTGTTTACAAAGAAATTTGGTGATTAATGTGTAGAATATAAAATATACATCATGATATTAGTGTAAGATTAGTTCCGCTGAGCAATAACGGTTATAGATATTGGGGGTCATTCCGAGTTGATCGCTAGCAGATTTCGTTCGCTGCGCAGCGATCAGGCAAAAAATCAGCACTTCTGCGCATGCGTATGCAGCGCAATGCGCACGCGCGTTGTACTATTACAACGAACAATGTAGTTTCACCCTTAGGACTAGCGAAGCTTTTCAGTCGCACAGGCAGCCGCAGAGTGATTGACAGGAAGAGGGCGTTTCTGACCGTTTTCAGGGAGTGTTAGAAAAAACGCAGGCGTGCCAGGAAAAACGCAGGCGTGGCTGGGCGAATGCAGGTCGTGTTTGTGACGTCAAAACAGGAACTGAACAGTCTGAAGTCATCACAAGCGCTGAGTAGGTCTGAAGCTATTCTGAAACTGCACAAAATTTTTTTGTAGCCGCTCTGCGATCCTTTCGCTCGCACTTCTGCTAAGCTAAAATACACTCCCAGTGGGCGGCGGCATAGCGTTTTGACGGCTGCTAAAAACTGCTAGCGAGCGAACAACTCGGAATGACCACCATTATCTCCAGGTATAGTGAACTTTCCAAGGTTCAAATATAGAAGATGTAATGACCCTTATCAGAGTGAAAGGAGCTGTCAGGAAAAGAAAGCAGGAGATATCAGAATAAGCGATATGAATTCATAGTGACAACGGGCTGTTATTGAGATGTAGACAGGAGAGGAGGAATCTGCACTACACAAAGGATAAAAAGCAAAGAGCTCTTGAAACACTGTAATTTTTGTGTTGTACCATCCTAGGTGCACACTTGACATGAGATCTGAGGGTCACCCAGACACCTTTGTGGCCATTACCCCATAATTGGTGGGGCCCTGGTTATTGAGATAATAACGTAGTGTGCTAACAAGTGGGGCTGCCGTCCTTATCCTAGAACTCAGATGTTGCAGCGATCACCTGGGGAAGCTCTGTCCTTGTTCTCCTACCCTGTGTTAGCTCTTTGCCTTTCATATTGTTCCTCTTTACTGTTGCTCTGAAAACCAGGTTATTGAGGACTAGCGCTTACATCTCATGCCTGTAACGTGTTACCATTCCAAGCCGTGGTCAATTACATATCGGGACAGTAGATCAAGATAACAGGATTAAAGTGCCAGAGCAGCTATTATTAGTCTAGTTAAACTTGATTTGGGAAGCACTAAAGATGTTATTTGTTTATACTGTATATATCACTGACTAGAGATAATTTCCTTTTTTGTTCCGTAGCTGGGGCCACATCAAGGTCAATGCAGGTTTATATAGAAGCCTTAAGCCCAGAGGTGAAATTCATAGGGAAGAAATTGGCTTTCATTAAGGAGGTGATAAATGTTATTTTGAATGCTGAAAACTGAAATAAAGAAGCAGAGATCCTTCTAAAATTGGATTATCTTTAATGTTTCTATAAATGTAGAACACGGGTTACTGTATTGTGTTCAGTGCATGTTGTATAGACAAGGGACTAAAATATTGCACGCTTCATATTGCAGAATGTAGTTATGTCAATCAATCTGTGTGTGTGTTATTTGAATCAAGACTTTAGATATCTCGGGTTATGTTTTGGAGTGGAAGCTTCTTAGTTGAACATTTAAAGATTTCCCTAAGAGACATACAACTACCTCATTGTCCAGGGTGGCTGTGCCGATGACCAAGAGATTATTAACCAAAAGAAACAGGTTATTTTTTTGGCAAGGGCGACATCATGTAGATTTAGAGCCTAATTCCGAACTGATCGCAGCAGCAAATTTGTTAGCTAATGGGCAAAACCATGTGCACTGCAGAGGGGGGGAGGGGGGGGGGGGGCAGATATAACATGTGCAGAGAGAGTTAGAACACACCCCACCCAAATCTAACTCTCTGCATATGTTATATCTGCCACACCTGCAGTGCACATGGTTTTGCCCTTTAGCTAACAAATTTGCTGCTGCAATCAGGTCTGAATTAGGATTAGGCCCTTAGAGTCTTGAGATGTTCTTTTTGTTTTAATGAGTTGCAATAGTAGCAAATGTAAAAGAGTTTTTTTGATTTGTATAGTGTAGAAGATGTTTTTAACCTTAGCTTATCCCAAACACGCAAGCCTACAATTTTATGCACAAGTAATTTATTTAAAAACCATTAATATGACGTTTGAATTTAAGGTGGGCCAATCATCTTTTGCTTATTGGGAGTTACATAACATCTTTATGAGATTTAAACGAGCAGGAGAGTTAAGGTCCATACACACTGGGCGATTCGGAGCTCACTTTTGTCATTTTGAGCCACTTTGAGCTCAAACTCGTCCTGTGTGTATGGGCTAGCGGTGAGCGCTTATACGCGCTACTGCATCATCGCTAGCCGCCGACGACCGTCGGGCTGTTTGAACAACCGAGTGAACCACTTTCCACAGTCTCCTACTGTGGAAAGTGCTTCACCCCCCCCCCCCCCCCCCCCCGTGAACATCCCTGGCACAGGGAAAATAGCTCAGTGTGTATGCGCTGAGCTGTTTTTCTGCCAGCGGTGTCCACGATCATCGCTGTGCATACACCCTGGGCAAAAACGCCCATTGCCATGGAAACAGAAAAATGGGAACGAAAAAATGGAGTGAAGGGAGATATCCTGAAAGTATGTGACCCCAGGTAGTTTGCAGTCATTTGCCTAAGGAGGAAACCAACGTCCAGCGAGGTTTCCTACTAAATTTCTGAATCTCTTTATGCACCCTATTTATATTTTCCAGTAAATGTCCGATGTGCATGTTGCAGCTTTGGAGAATGAGTACCATTTACAGCAACATTTTTTAAAATACTTTTGCTCATGTAAAACGGTACACACAGCGTTCTCCCTCTTGTAATCTTTCCAAGCACTGGAGAGACGACAACACATCATTGCTACAGGCAACCACCGTCAGGTAATGGTGCAAGATTATCCAAGGCATCATTCATTCTTAGGACTGGCGAGCATGTAGTATACTCCTTTGAACCTCGCCTTTATGTCAAATGTACACTATCACTTCATTTTCTTGTTCTTCGTATATTGGGGGTAATTCCGAGTTGATCGCAGCAGCAAGTTTGTTAGCAGTTGGGCAAAACCATGTGCACTGCAGGGGAGGCAGATATAACATGTGCAGAGAGAGTTAGATTTGGGTGTGGTGAGTTCAATCTGCAATCTAAATTGCAGTGTAAAAATAAAGCAGCCAGTATTTACCCTGCACAGAAACAAAATAACCCACCCAAATCTAACTCTCTCTGCAAATGTTATATCTGCCTCCCCTGCAGTGCACATGGTTTTGCCCAACTGCTAAAAAATTTCCTGCTGCGATCAACTTGGAATTACCCCCACTGTGTGGATATTGGATATATTGGTACTTCTGCGTCCCACAAAAGACTGTCACAAGAGGTTGGGGAAACTCCGGAAACCATTTTCTTCCATTACACTTTCCGGTAAGAACTAATTTGGTAAATTTGTGAGCTGCACATCCCATCTCTCTGGCAGACTCTCCCCTTAGCGAGGATCACCTGCTACTACTCTCCATTTAGAGTATCTTTGCAAAAAGAAAACACCAAACAGTGGGGCAGATTTATTAAGCTCGGTGAAGCGATAAAGTGGAAGGTGATAAAGGACCAGCCAATCAAATCCTAACTGCCATGTCACAGGCTGGTTTTGAAAAATGACAGTTAGGAGCTGATTGGCTGGTCCTTTAACACCTTCCACTTTATCACTTCACCGAGCTTAATAAATCTGCCCCTGTACAACTGGCATGGTTATGTGCAGAACTAATGCAGACATGTTTAGCTGATTCCAGTGTGTCCCAGTTACCACAATATGTGCTTTTACCTATGTGAAATGCAGTGCACGGTACTAGGTTGGTATGCCACAAGTAACATACAGTAATAACACAATGCAGCGGCACTGGTTCAGTGTCAGGTGAACTCATTTCCTCAGTTCCCAGCTGGGGCCATAACTCCACTAGGCATTGTCCCACCGTTCCGGATGCTAAATCAACCCCTGACAAAGTAGAACAGAAATGTCATAATAAAAGCTTTTTTCATTATTCTGCCAGATCACGACGGCCTCATTTCTGGTGGTGAATGACACCTGCCCTGTTGATCTGGATAAAATCCAATACAAAATGTTAAGCAGATCAAAAGGCAATCTCTTCATTACAGGGTAATAGAATATTGATATGTAATTAAATAATAAGATTTTACTTACCGATAAATCTATTTCTCGTAGTCCGTAGTGGATGCTGGGACTCCGTCAGGACCATGGGGAATAGCGGCTCCGCAGGAGACAGGGCACAAAATTTAAAAGTTTGACCACTAGGTGGTGTGTACTGGCTCCTCCCCCCATGACCCTCCTCCAAGCCTCAGTTAGGATACTGTGCCCGGAGGAGCGTACACAATAAGGAAGGATTTTGAATCCCGGGTAAGACTCATACCAGCCACACCAATCACACCGTACAACTTGTGATCTGAACCCAGTTAACAGTATGACAAACGTAGGAGCCTCTGAACAGACGGCTCACAACAATAACAACCCGATTTTTTTGTAACAATAACTATGTACAAGTATTGCAGACAATCCGCACTTGGGATGGGCGCCCAGCATCCACTACGGACTACGAGAAATAGATTTATCGGTAAGTAAAATCTTATTTTCTCTGACGTCCTAGTGGATGCTGGGACTCCGTCAGGACCATGGGGATTATACCAAAGCTCCCAAACGGGCGGGAGAGTGCGGATGACTCTGCAGCACCGAATGAGAGAACTCCAGGTCCTCCTTAGCCAGGGTATCAAATTTGTAGAATTTTACAAACGTGTTCTCCCCTGACCACGTAGCTGCTCGGCAGAGTTGTAATGCCGAGACCCCTCGGGCAGCCGCCCAAGATGAGCCCACCTTCCTTGTGGAATGGGCCTTGACAGATTTAGGCTGTGGCAGGCCTGCCACAGAATGTGCAAGTTGAATTGTGCTACAAATCCAACGAGCAATCGTCTGCTTAGAAGCAGGAGCACCCAGCTTGTTGGGTGCATACAGTATAAACAGCGAGTCAGATTTTCTAACTCCAGCCGTCCTTGAAATATATATTTTCAATGCTCTGACAACGTCCAGCAACTTGGAATCCTCCAAATCGCTAGTAGCCGCAGGCACCACAATAGGCTGGTTCAGGTGAAACGCTGAAACCACCTTAGGCAGAAAGTGAGGACGCGTCCGCAATTCTGCCCTGTCCGAATGGAAAATCAGATATGGGCTTTTATACGATAAAGCCGCCAATTCTGACACTCTCCTGGCTGAAGCCAGGGCCAGTAGCATGGTTACTTTCCATGTAAGATATTTCAAATCCACCGATTTGAGTGGCTCAAACCAATGGGATTTGAGAAAATCCAAAACTACATTAAGATCCCACGGTGCCACTGGGGGCACAACCGGGGGCTGTATATGTAGTACTCCTTTTACAAAAGTCTGGACTTCAGGAACTGAAGCCAATTCTTTCTGGAAGAAAATCGACAGGGCCGAAATTTGAACCTTAATGGACCCTAATTTGAGGCCCATAGACAATCCTGTTTGCAGGAAATGTAGGAATCGACCCAGTTGAAATTCCTCCGTCGGGGCCTTCCTGGCCTCACACCACGCAACATATTTTCTCCAAATGCGGTGATAATGTTGTGCAGTCACCTCCTTCCTGGCTTTTACCAGGGTAGGGATGACCTCTTCCGGAATGCCTTTTTCCCTTAGGATTCGGCGTTCAACCGCCATGCCGTCAAACGCAGCCGCGGTAAGTCTTGGAATAGACACGGTCCCTGCTGAAGCAGGTCCCGTCTTAGAGGTAGAGGCCACGGATCTTCCGTGAGCATCTCCTGAAGTTCCGGGTACCAAGTTCTTCTTGGCCAATCCGGAGCCACGAGTATCGTTCTTACTCCCCTTTGCCGTATAATTCTCAGTACTTTTGGTATGAGAGGCAGAGGAGGAAACACATACACTGACTGGTACACCCATGGTGTTACCAGAGCGTCTACAGCTATTGCCTGAGGGTCTCTTGACCTGGCGCAATACCTGTCCAGTTTTTTGTTGAGGCGGGACGCCATCATGTCCATCATTGGTCTTTCCCAATGGACCACAATCATGTGGAAGACTTCTGGATGAAGTCCCCACTCTCCCGGGTGCAGATCGTGTCTGCTGAGGAAGTCTGCTTCCCAGTTGTCCACTCCCGGGATGAACACAGCTGACAGTGCTAACACATGATTTTCTGCCCAGCGGAGAATCCTTGCAGCTTCTGCCATTGCCCTCCTGCTTCTTGTGCCGCCCTGTCTGTTTACGTGGGCGACTGCCGTGATGTTGTCCGACTGAATCAACACCGGCTGACCCTGAAGCAGAGGTTTTGCCAGGCTTAGAGCATTGTAGATTGCTCTTAGCTCCAGTATATTTATGTGAAGAGACGTCTCCAGGCTTGACCACACGCCCTGGAAGTTTCTTCCCTGTGTGACCGCTCCCCAGCCTCTCAGGCTGGCATCCGTGGTCACTAGGACCCAGTTCTGTATGCCGAATCTGCGGCCCTCTAACAGTTGAGCACTCTGCAACCACCATAGCAGAGACACTCTTGTCCTTGTGGACAATTTTATCCGCTGATGCATCTGCAGATGCGATCCGGACCATTTGTCCAGCAGATCCCACTGAAAAGTTCGTGCATGGAATCTGCCGAATGGAATCGCTTCGTAAGAAGCTACCATTTTTCCCAGGACTCTTGTGCAGTGATGCACAGATACTTTTCCTGGTTTTAGGAGGTTCCTGACTAGATCGGATAACTCCCTGGTTTTCTCCTCCGGAAGAAATACCTTTTTCTGAACAGTGTCCAGAATCATCCCTAGGAACAACAGACGTGTCGTCGGGATCAGTTGGGATTTTGGAAAATTCAGAATCCACCCGTGTTGTTGGAGCACTACTTGGGTTAGTGCTACTCCGACCTCCAGCTGTTCTCTGGATCTTGCCCTTATCAGGAGATCGTCCAAGTAAGGGATAATTAAGACGCCTTCTCTTCGAAGAAGGATCATCATTTCGGCCATTACCTTGGTAAAGACCCGGGGTGCCGTGGACAATCCAAACGGCAGCGTCTGAAACTGATAATGACAGTTTTGGACCACGAACCTGAGGTACCCTTGGTGTGAAGGACAAATTGGAACATGAAGGTAAGCATCCTTGATGTCCAAGGACACCATAAAATCCCCTTCTTCCAGATTCGCTATCACTGCTCTGAGTGACTCCATCTTGAACTTGAATTTTTGTATGTACAGGTTCAGAGATTTTAGATTTAGAATCGGTCTTACCGAGCCGTCCGGCATCGGTACCACAAATAGCGTGGAGTAATACCCCTGTCCCTGTTGTAGGAGGGGTACCTTGACTATCACCTGCTGAGAATACAGCTTGTGAATGGCCTCCAATACCGTCGCCCTGTCGGAGGGAGACGTTGGCAAAGCAGACTTTAGGAAACGGCGAGGAGGGGACTTCTCGAATTCCAACCTTTCTTATAGGAACGAAAGGACTGCGGCTGAAAAGCCAGCGGCTTTTTCTGCTGGGAGGTGACCTGGGGTAAAAAGGTGGATTTTCCGGCCGTTGCCGTGGCCACCAGATCCGATAGACCGACCCCAAATAATTCCTCCCCCTTATACGGCAATACTTCCATATGTCGTTTGGAATCCGCATCACCTGACCACTGGCGCATCCATAAACTTCTTCTGGCAGATATGGACATCGCACTTACTCTTGATGCCAGAGTGCAAATATCTCTCTGTGCATCTCGCATATAAAGAAATGCATCCTTTAACTGCTCTATAGTCAGTAAAATACTGTCCCTATCCAGGGTATCAATATTTTCAGACAGTGACTCCGACCAAGCCACGCCAGCACTGCACATCCAGGCTGAGGCGATTGCTGGTCTCAGTATAACACCCGTATGTGTGTATATACTTTTTAATGTATTCTCCAGCCTCCTATCAGCTGGATCCTTGAGGGCGGCCGTATCAGGAGACGGTAACGCCACTTGCTTTGATAAGCGTGTGAGCGCCTTATCCACCCTAGGAGGTGTTTCCCAGCGCGCCCTAACCTCTGGCGGAAAGGGTATAATGCCAATAACTTCTTTGAAATTAGCAGTTTTCTATCTGGGGTAACCCACGCTTCATCACACACTTCATTCAGTTCCTCTGATTCAGGAAAAACTATCGGTAGTTTTTTCACACCCCACATAATACCCCTTTTTGTGGTACTTGCAGTATCAGAGATATGCAAAGCCTCCTTCATTGCCGTGATCATATAACGTGTGGCCCTACTGGAAAATACGTTTGTTTCTTCACCGTCGACACTGGATTCAGTGTCAGTGTCTGGGTCTGTGTCGACCGACTGAGGTAAAGGGCGTTTTACAGCCCCTGACGGTGTCTGAGACGCCTGGACAGGTACTAACTGGTTTGCCGGCTGTCTCATGTCGTCAACCGACTTTTGTAGCGTGCTGACACTATCCCGTAATTCCATAAACAAAGCCATCCATTCTGGTGTCGACTCCCTAGGGGGTGACATCACCATTACAGGCAATTGCTCCGCCTCCACGCCAACATCGTCCTCATACATGTCGACACACACGTACCGACACACAGGGAATGCTCTGATAGAAGACAGGACCCCACTAGCCCTTTGGGGAGACAGAGGGAGAGTTTGCCAGCACACACCCAAGCGCTATAAATATATATAGGGACAACCTTAATAAGTGTGTTCCCTTTATAGCAGCTCAAATATTATAAATATCGCCAATAAGTGCCCCCCCTCTCTGTTTTTACCCTGTTTCTGTAGTGCAGTGCAGGGGAGAGTCCTGGGAGCCTTCCTCGCAGCGGAGCTGGGCAGGAAAATGGCGCTGTGTGCTGAGGAGAATAGGCCCCGCCCCCTTTTCGGCTGGCTTCTTCTCCCGGTTTTTTTTGGAACCTGGCAGGGGTTAAATACATCCATATAGCCCCAGGGGCTATATGTGATATATTTTAGCCAGAATAGGTATATTACATTGCTGCCCAGGGCGCCCCCCCCAGCGCCCTGCACCCTCAGTGACCGCTGGTGTGAAGTGTGCGGAGAGCAATGGCGCACAGCTGCAGTGCTGTGCGCTACCTCATGAAGACTGAGACGTCTTCTGCCGCCGGTTTCTGGACCTCTTCTCTATTCGGCATCTGTAAGGGGGTCGGCGGCGCAGCTCCGGTGACCCATCCAGGCTGTACCTGTGATCGTCCCTCTGGAGCTAGTGTCCAGTAGCCTAAGAAGCAAATCCATCCTGCACGCAGGTGAGTTCACTTCTTCTCCCCTAAGTCCCTCGTTGCAGTGAGCCTGTTGCCAGCAGGACTCACTGAAAATAAAAAACCTAACAAACTTTTTCTAAGCAGCTCTTTAGGAGAGCCACCTAGATTGCACCCTGCTCGGACGGGCACAAAAACCTAACTGAGGCTTGGAGGAGGGTCATGGGGGGAGGAGCCAGTACACACCACCTAGTGGTCAAACTTTTAAATTTTGTGCCCTGTCTCCTGCGGAGCCGCTATTCCCCATGGTCCTGACGGAGTCCCAGCATCCACTAGGACGTCAGAGAAATAATGTGATCAGTGAAATGAGACTCATTACTGATGTGCTTAAAGCAGCTGCTGACCCCTTATAGCCAATACCGCCTGACCAACTCATCCTTCTGCACATGCCACAAGGCCCATAGGGGGTCATTCTGACCTGATCGCACGCTGCCGTGTTTCGCAGCGTAGAGATCAGGTCACTGCTGCGCATGGGTATGCACCGCAATGCGCAGACGCGTTGTACGGTTACAAAGTGGATCGTTGCTTAGCGATGGATTTAACAAAGAATTTATTCCCACAGCCGATCGCAAGGAGATTGACAGAAAAGAGGGCATTTGTGGGTGTCAACTGACCGTTTTCTGGGAGTGTTTGGGAAAACGCAGGCGTGTCCGGGCGTTTGCTGGGCGGGTGTCTGACGTCAGTTCCGGGACCGGACAAGCTGAAGTGGTCGCAGCGGCTGAGTAAGTTCAGACCTACTCAGAAACTGCACAAACTGTTTTTGCAAAGCGAAAATACACTCCCCTATAGGCGGCGACTTTCTGATCACAGCGCTGCAAAAAGTAGCTAGCGAGTGATCAACTCGGAATGACCCCCATAATACTTTAGTTGTGTATTTGCAAAATATCATATGGACTATCATATGGTGCAAATCTATTAAAGCAGAGGACATAGCATTGCTATTATTATTATTGGTTGTTATTATTATTATTAGGCTCCACTTCAGGACGTGGCTAATTGATTAGCGTTTCCCTTTTGCGAAGTGTGGGAAAGATAATATTAGCAATGTGTAACTGCATCTATAATGTGGTGTTTGACCTACATTGCATTGTCTCTCTCTGCACATTTTCTCTTGCATGGATTTCAGCCACTGCTCGATGCCCCAGATTCATACCTCAGTCCACTTCTTCTGGAGGACGTATGGACACTGAGGAATTAGAGTGTTCCAAGGATAGAAAACTGCCCAGGGCATTGGATGAGCTCTTAGGAATTGACATTAACATCTGAAATCTGTCACCTCTGGAACTGGTGGCTTTAAGGAGTGTGCATTGCATTAGCAGGCCTGTCACCTCTTGTCTAGATCCCTGTTTAGATTTGTAAGCGATCCCCATGCAGTTCAGTGAGAGAGGTAGCTCTACACCTGGTAATGAGCTACTAAGAGGATCTGCCACCGCACAACCACTGGCTATGAAGAGGAGAATCCGTGGAGAAGGCATTTATCTCAGCTCCTTATTAAGAGACCCTGTTCGGCAGCAACCTGCTGGAAGAAAAATCATTATTTCCTCTAACTCATATGCAAATAAATAGGTGCCTCTGTTTCCTTCTAAAAATCCCCTTCCCACATACCCAGACATGACAGCAAATAATGTTGGCAACCGCTTTAAACATTGCACAAAAGAGGAGATCAGACTGAGGCAGTGCTGTCCTGAGAAGGGAGCTGGGGAGATTTAACTCTGCACCTTCAGGATAAGGGAGCAGCAGTATTGAATTGTGCGTCTGCAAACTGGTTATGGAGGCAGGAGGGGAATATGCAGGGCGTATAACTAAGAGAAGAGTGCAAAGGGTGCAGCAAGAGGAGCGCGCTCACCGTGTAAAAGCCAAGAGATTGCACAAGGTCTACGTGGGAGAGAGAAACGGAATAATAGTTGTGCCGCGTACAGTTTGCACTTTGCAGTTGAACATAGCGGCGCGATGTGACAGACACAGTAGGGGGAACTTGGCATATGCCTGCTGCCTGTCAGGGGGAAACAATTTGGGAAGTAGCTGTTCTGCTTTAACGAGGCACTGTTAGTAGTAAGGCTGACATGAGAGAAACCTGGAGGACTGTAGCTTGGTACAGCAATCCTTTTATTGTGTGACACAGGGAGTATTCAAGGACTCGAGTGTGTCCTGAGTTTGAAGGGGTTGTCCACTGCCTGTATTCCCTCCACGGTGATGGATGGAGTGTTCCAGGAAAGATAACACGCGTCGCCATCAATCATTACTGCAGGAGAAGTGATGAGCTCATGAAGGAAGATCTTGGTGAAAAATGGCAGCAGTGCTATTGTAACTGGGTAAATTATGTTGTTAACCCTTCGCCAGGTGGAAGTCAGCAGAGAGCTACTGGGAAATCTCCACGATATCTGATGAACCGCTATGAGCACGAGGAGTGGTTCTCGGAGCACCTTTCTGGATGAGCAATGACTGAGGACAGTTTTTAATTCAATTGCGAAGATATAAAACTTACTGTTAAGACTGTGGTTAGAGAGGTAGATAAACTGTGCTTCCCTGTACGATCTAGGTCATACGCATGCACTGCCATTGTCTGTTATAGATTGGAGGAATGTTAAGACTATATACTCATATCAAACGCCTCTGTACGGTTTTGTTAAATGTGTTATCAGTTCCTTTCCTCTACACTCACATTTCCTCTAATCTCAGTTTAGTTTTAATATTTCCTACTTTTTGCTAGCTTCTTAATTGGCTGTCTCGCAGTATTTTTTAATATATAGTTTTTGGGTGTGTGTTCTAAACATACAGTGTAGGCAGAGATCTTTTTTATTGCCCTATGGCCTGATTGAGAGGTGGATGCTCTTTGCAATGCTGCTGCATGTTCAGACGCAGCACCGGTGCGAAAGTATGCTACTGCAACCGAAGGCAACACAGATCCGAGTGCTGCGTCCGCGGACACGGCAGCGGGTCACCATTGGGACCATCGCCTCAGCCCACTCAGAATGACCGTTGGGACTCCTCTGCCAGGGCCAGTAATCACATATTTGATAAGAGTGAGAATATACGTGGTGGAAGCTCTTGATTCCAAAGTTATTGTTATGTTAGCTTATAACACCATCTCCTGCTCAGTCAGAACTGTAGGGGTAACATGACCAAAGCTTGGGAAAACTCAACAATCACTATTGAGAAAAGTTAAAACTCAAACAGAGCTGGGTCACCTGTTCACATTGACCAGTCAACACCTGTGCTAACGACTCCTTTGCTTGATGCTGGAAAGAGAAGCTTTGCAGCACTGGTGGAGGGTTTCTTGGCAGGGTAGTAGCATGGGGTGGAGGGTAGGGGGTTTCCTTTGCATGGTAGTAGCATGTTCCTACAAATCGGGGCTGGTAGGATGTTGACAAAAATGTACATTTTAGTGGGGTTATCCACCTGTACCCTTCTGGAGTTTACATGAAGTCCTCCTAGATTGTGCAATGCTGCAGCTCAGACTGAGTGCAGTAAAATACTTGTAAATCCTGAAATATACCCACAGCAGTAATCTCCTCTGCATTTCTAATAGAAGACAAGCCATATGGACTAAGCTTCTATGTCTTCTTCCCTTTGCCTCAAATTCTTGAGAGTTTATCCAAATACCAATCATTCGTATTACATTCATCTCTGAAAACTCCTTCCTTGACAATCTCTAATCTGGCATTTGTTTCTCCATTCCACAGAAATTACCCTGGAAAAGTCACCAAATACCTGCTCTCTGTTCATCCTTCTGGACCCCTCTGCAGCCTTTCACAACATGGACCACCTCTACTTCTCCTCACCCTTCACTCTGCCTTTGTGACACAGTCCTCTCTTGACCCTTCTCATACCTCTAACCAATCCGTAGCTGTTTCAACTTGCAACTCCTCATCTCCCACTCTCCCGCTTCCTATAGGGGTACCTCAAGACTTTGCCCTCGATTATCTCTGCTTTTCCCTGTGCATCTCCTAGCATGGTGATCGCATATGTTGTGGTCTGGAGTAACAACTTTATGCTGATGATCCCAAACTTTAACTTTCCTCCCCTCTACCTCTCTCCATCTCTCCTTTCCCGCATTACTGTCTATCGGCCATCTCTTCCTACTGTAGAGTCTCAATGCTGCTCAAGCTTAATATGTCCAAGACTGAACTTTCTGCATTCCACCCTTCTCTAGCCTCCACACTTCCCTACCTTTCCCTCACTGTTGATAATACAATCATTTCAAGATTTCCTCAGGTTCACCATCTGAACATCACCCTTGATTCCACCCTCTCATTTGCTCCACACATCCAGTCGCTCACATGTACGCCAGAACATCACCAGAATTTGACCCTTCCTCCATCTTGATGCTACCAAAACATTGGTCCACTGACCAGTATGGGAGAGCCATGGGCGTTTCACTGAAAGAACACAGATGCTCAACTGCTCACTGAGAACTCCATAGTCAGCCGGGGGAAGTGCATATGAAGCCACAGGGCTGGTGCAACCGATGATGATGCATCTATGGATGACAACAATTGCTATTACAGTGTGTACGGACGCAGACAGTTTGTGTCTTAGTCCTTGGACATTCATATGCACTAATGTACACCAGGGAAGGGCTTTATATTGCACTTGAGCATCCACCCCCTTTTGTCTCTCACTTCTTCTCAAAGACCATCGTGATTGAGTGAAATCATTCAACAGTTACAAGAACTGACACAATTATTTATTGATGGTGGAAAAGGAATAAACTAATTCCATAGCTAGTACTAAGTGATGACATTTTATTTATTAAAATATTTGGTTGTAATCTATTCTCTGCTATGTGGAATGTTCAGTATGGTTTTTAGTGATACCTAGAAGACAGGTGATATGAATGACTAGTTCCAAGTTTTCGTCGTACACATCTGCAGCCAGTTTCCCACTGAGCCACGTCACGATTCTTGCTTACCGTGTTATGCTAATGTGAGAATCCGCCTGTGTATACTGAATATGAGAGCGGCTGCATTCGGAAGCCTATCCCACAGGGTGCTAATACAGACATCCCGTCTCCGCCTGCATGACACCATTGAATAAGAATCCAGGCCTACATGCCAGTGATAATTCCATGAGATGGAAGAGTTTACCCAAGTTCACTTCTAAATTACAGTGTAGCAATAAAGCTTTCCAGCATCTGTGGGCTACATGCAAAAGCAGGCGGTATTTACCTTGTTAATAATTCATTAGTTTGGCTGCTGTATTACTCGTACAGATGGGTTCATGTTTATCTTGACCTTTAATCAGATTAACTGAGCCAGGGCAGTCGGACTTAATCCCCTGCTGTAATGACTTAATCCCCTGCTGTATTGTTCTCTGTATTGTATTGCAGCTGAGAACAATAGATGAAGGGTTTATGTTAATAAATCATGTTGTGCCTAGGCGCAGCAAACTAGTCAAGATAACCGTGGACCCATCTGTAGTATTATATAATATATTACATGATTTAACAGCTATCTGTTTATATTACTTAGTTGAGATTTCAGATTGGATTGAAGATGTGTACACACGGGGACGATAAGTACCTAGCCGATATGTTGGCCCAGCGAGCCGACTTATCGGGCCCTGGGTACACGTTGAGCAATGCAATGAAGGTCAGGGTGACATAACGCCCGGTTAGCCGCGCAGCAGGTCCAAGCGGGAGATGGCGGTAGCGGGCGCGTACACCTGCAAATCAGGCATACACCCTGGGCGATATGCCTGATTTGTCGTTCCAATTCAGCTGGAAACAACAAATTGGTATGATATCATCTCAGTGTTTACCCAGTTTAGCAGAAATAGAGATTACCAGTTGATTTATAAATGGGAAAACAACAGATTAAGGGGTCTATTTACTAAGACTTGGATGGAGATAGAGTCAACGGGTATAAAGTACCAGCCAATCCGCTCCTAACTAACATGTCACAGGCTGGGTTTGAAAAAATGACCGTTAGGAGCTGATTGGTTGATACTTTATCTCCGTTGTCTTTATCTGCACCCAAGGCTTAGTAAATAGACTCCTACATTTTATAAAGTGTAAAATAATTTATTTGTGTTTTATTTAATGATCATATAAATCGGAACTAGTTACCAGCCCGTCGGATGCCCCACGCCTGAATGGAGCAACACTTGAATTTCTCCGTCGGGCTTCATCTAGTGACCGCTGGTGCGTGATACACTTGAATTCCCACCATAGAGGTGAGGAGCAGCGTTATCCTTTTCTTATATAGGATTAGGACTTGCACATTTATTAATAACACTGTCAATTCACTAACACTTCTGTATATTTAATAAGGGGATGTGAAAGTTACTACTTACACTGTCAATCTTTGTGTTTAGGGATGAACTAGGGATGGCAAATGATTTCTGATGCAAACACAATTTGTTTTCACCTTGCACAATTCTATTAAAAAATGTTCATGTTTTTGCAAGCGTCTAATGCACCCTGGGCCGTCCCTGCTTCACTGCACTTGTGACATCATAATGTGAGGAAGGAAAGGACTGGGAACGAGAGACTTGGGTAGCTCTCCGGCTGCAGGGTGCTGTTCATCTCTGCTGAGCATGTTATAATAATTTTATTAATATAGCGCTTTTCTCCAGCAGAACTCACAGTCGTTTTATAAGCATTAAAAAACATAGAAAGTAGTACAAAGGATTTAGTATAGAAAGTGGAACACCACACAGAGATAAAAACCAAAACCTAGAAGGCACAATAAACATAATGCACGATTGGTGCAGTCATTTTGGGCAATACATACCACTGCTTACTGTATATTTTCCATGTTCGAAATGTACTAGGTGAGGCAGCTGTCTTGGGCGCATTACGTAGGATTACCCTTGGTGGATGAGGACTTGTCTAAAAGAGATGACATCAAATGGGTGGTTGCAGCGTCCTAGCGATGGGAGTAGTTTCCCAACATAACTGTCAGGTTCATGTATTTTTCATCCCATCCAGATTCCTGTGCGTCTTTGTCATGTTTCAAGTGGTACCTTGCTGCATCTGCAGTTTGCCAAGACGCATGACCTGTAGAAGTGATCATGTGGTGTGGTCCAGATTGAGGGGGTCTAGCAGTTTGCATGGTGGCACAGCCAAGGGTGGAGCCAAAGGGATGAGAACAGTAGCAGATCTTCAGAGGCAGAAACAATTCATGAGCAACATGACAAGGTGGAAATGAGGTGCAGGTACAGTAGCAGGCCACAGAGAGTGTTGGAAATCCCAAGATGGCACCGGCAGTATGTGGCCAAGGTCAAATGGTGAGGCCCCTGCGCTGGTTTAACCGCCTGGAACCATATGGCCTGTCCTGGGAGAAGGGGTCCGAAATCCAGTTGCCAGACTTCCGCTGCGGGCAGCCTATCCCTAGATCGGTGACCGATACAAGCATAGGAGCGGCTGTGAATATATTGGCACACGACCGCCACATATTTGGGGCCAGGGGCATATGTTGTTATTATCCAGAGGAAGTAGACAAATTATATATAACTAAAATAAAATCTGGGTAAAACTGAACCCCCACATCTCTAAAAATATTAGAGTGAGAGAGAGGCTGAGAAGAGAGATGTAGGGGGAAATTTATCAAATCTTGGAGAAAGTGAAGAGAGATAAAGTACTGACTAATCAGCTCCTAATTTACAGAGCCTGATTGATTGGTACCTAATCTTTATGTTCAAGCTTTTATAAATGTCTTCTTTTGTTTGTAACTTTTGTTTTGTTTGTTAAGACAAAAAAACCCCACTAAAGATTCCTTACACTCAACTCGTTTCGTCAATGTTGACTTCATCAGGGGTAATGCAGTGATGGGTAATGTGATACAACCTCCAATTCTATATACACAACACCCATTGGCAAATAACCAGTCACGGAGAGCATACCATGATACAACTTCCAGCTCTTTTTAAGCAATGTGTTTATAAGATAACACCATCCGATATAATCATTTTTTAAATAGTAGAGTAAAACCTAAAGTGGCTCAAATGTGTGCAGTACAACAGCAATGTGATAAATCCACATCATAGTGGATGTACAGTATATGGCAACTTACATGGATGATTGCACAAACGGGAAACGTGACAAAGTCGGGATGTAGTTATAATGCCGGCTGTTCAGGACCCCGACGTCGGCGTCCCGACAGCCGACATATTGCCAGCAGTTTGAATGCCAGCACCAGGAAATATCCCCTGGTAGTGACCAGCGTTGAACACGGTTTCAACCCTGGTCCGTGTGTGGTGTGAACGGGTTTAACATTCACACTGTATAGATGGGCGGTGCTTGTAGATCACCTGATCTCTGGTCTCCAAGCGCCGCCTCCGCACGCGTTACTGCTGACGTTACCAACCCAGCAATATGCCGGGTTGGGGACGCCAGTTTGAAAGTGGCCGGGAAGCACCATGTACGGCTCCTGGGTGCAAGCCGCCATTAGCGGTCTGAAAAGGTTATAAGTAACACTGCTTTTCATATATTTATATCATTCCATACTGCCTTTATGTGAATACTCTTGGATATATACACACACACAGCACTTCCTTTAGTTTAGGAAACCATTTGCATTTTCAACAATAATTAAAGAGCAAAAATTGTTATTTATGCAGTTTTTCTCACTGTTCCTTCTTGTTTTTTTCATCTTTCGCTGATGTACAGAATCAAAAGGACTTTTTACTGAAAGTTCAATATTTTCTTCAGTTGTTTTATTATGTGTTTAATCAAAACCATACTTGGCCAATTTTCCTAAATATCTGGGAGACTTCCAATTTAGGCGACAAAGACGATATTTCTCCCAGAGAGCACTTACTGTACCTTCTTCAAAGTGGATGGAGAAACAATGCAAATTGCATAATCAGGCAAGGGCAAGTTACTGCAGCACATATGTATGCAATCGGTGTTGATGGCTATTAGAGATGAGCGGGTTCACGGATTTACCCGAATCTCCTTATTGGCTATCGGACGTCACGTGTTTTGGTTAGCCAATAAGAAAAATCCAGAAAATAAGAAATGGCGATAATTCTGGCGTAAAGAACCGAGTAAATCCGAACACGCTCATCTCTAATGGCTATTTGTGTTGTGGTTGAGATTTGTCATTGGATCCCAGAAACCTTCGGTTATTTCATCCTTCTAAGTGGCAGCAGGAGATGCCACAACTTCTGTGAACGAGTGTCCTGCCTCTGTGTCCTTCAGTGTGCATGATGTTAAAGAAACCAAAACCGGGCATACAGCTACTCAGAGCTGGCCGAAATCTACAAGAGTGCCTTTCCTAAAGCCAGAAGAGGAAGCAGTTTCAGTAAATAGAAATGCATAAGCACAGTCATGGCTGCCAGTACACACTCCTGCTGTGATTGGCTGTATTTTTTACTTTCCCTTGTATATGCTCAAACCAGCCGCGGCACATCACTGGTAGCTGCATATCCAGCCCTGATAATTACATATCCAACTCGCTGCAATTTGCGGTGGTGGATACTAAATTACAGGGGGAATTCATTATTGCTCCGATACCGGTTCAGTTTGGTATTAGCACCCCTCCCATCTACCCTTAGGTGATTTCAATCAGCACAGGTTCCTGCGTTACTGACTACATGTTAGAATGGACACTATTTAAAGGTAAGACCTGGACAAATCGATATAAATGGCCTGATGTAGTCAGAACTCAGACTTTTTGTAAAGGAGCAATCATTTCCGAAGCATGGTTTTGCCTTGTAAATGACGACCCCTTAAAAAAGTCATAGTTCGGCCGACAACCTGCACGTCCGGCGAACTCGGACGGCATTACATTCGACCCAGTGTGTTAGTATTAGGGATGTTAGGGACCCATCTGATGAGGTTCACCTGGACATGGTGGATGGGACTACATTTTTGCTCAAATTTGTGCTAAGAACTCCATGTTAATTGTAATAGTTAATCAATTAGGGTGTGCAGTTTGAGTCCCCCCTTAGTTCCTCCGAAAAGCAGCTGTCCCTGGGACCCCCTAACACTGCTACAGAAGTATCAGTGATACTTACCGGAGATGACCGGGCCGATGAGGTCCTTGGTGGAGCACAGGGCCGTAATTAGGTGTGTGCCAGTGGTGCTTATGCACTGTTGGCGTACCATCTGGGAGCACCACCCGCATGGCCGGCTGCTCTCTCTCTCTCTCTCACTTTCCGCCTCCCGCTGCTGTAGTGCTTGTTTGTAGTGGTATGCATTCAGCTCCTCTGCTGCTGAATACAAGCAGGGCAGCGGCAGCTTCTCCTTCCTGCCCCAGATTGGTATGCTTCACCTCCACCCCTCTTGCAGTGTCTCAAGAGAGAGACGTGATGATGTCTCTCCCAGCCCCAGCTGACTCCTACAGTGCCCTGGCCGTGAGAAACTGCAGTGCTTGAGTGGAGGAGGAGGAAGCTGGGCATTACATCCAACTCACACAACAGCAGCAGCCCAGTGCAGCTTGTGATGGAAAAGCTGCTGTGGTCACCACTGATCCAGAGCCAAATGTATAACTCTCTCTCTCTATCCTTCCCCCCTCCTCCTCCTCCCCCAAGCATTTTAAAAGGAGGCTCAGTCTGTCGTATTGTGTAAAGGAGGGCTGTCTGTCATAATGTGCAAAAGAGTAGTCTGAGTGGCATAATGCATAAAAGGGGGCGCTGTCTGGTGTAAAGCGTAAAAAGGGGCTCTGCCCTAATGTGTAAAAGGGAGCTCTGTATGGCATAATGTGTAAAAAGGAGCTCTGTGTGGCATAATGTGTAAAAAGGAGCTCTGTCTGGCATAATGCGTAAAAGAGGGCTCTGTCTGCCGTAATGTATAAAAGGGGGCTCTGTCTGGTGTAATGTGTAAAAGGGGTCTCTGTCTGGTGTAATGTGTAAAAGGGGGCTCTGTCTGCCGTAATGTGTAAAAGGGGGCTCTGTCTGGTGTAATGTGTAAAAGGGGGCTCTGTCTGCCGTAATGCATAAAAGGGGCTCTGTCTGTTGTAATGTGTAAAAGGGGGCAATTTGAATAATGGAGACTACTGTGTGGCATAATAGGAATTGGTATTATTTTGTGCCCAACGCCCTTCCCCATGAAGCCACGTTCCTTTAGTTTTGCGACACATACTATCCCTATTTTACATACCGGGGAGGGCACCAATTCCCTCTCTGGCACAGGGCACCGATATGTGTAGTTACGGCTCTGGTGGAGCATTTGACAAATGCGTGACAATCATTTCCCTGTTTATTATGCTTGTTCTATAATAGCACATCCTGTTTCACATGTTACATAGTTAAAATGAAAAGTACAGTTTGTGAGAGATAATCGTATGGTCAGCCGTACAGTATGGCAAAGCATTTTCTCAGAAATATGAGGCTTTGTCCTAGAGTCTCAGGCTTTTGCTGTGTCTGGAAAACCTATTGGAGATTATTTGTGATGAGTAAAAGAATGTGCAGTATCTGTATAGTGCAGGGGTCAGGGAACTCTTTTTTACCTTTTACCCCAAAATATATTTAGATACGCCGACGTTACCCCCTTGATTTGAATGGAAGGAAATCATATATTATTGTGCATATATACTGCTTATCACTGTTTATATGGCATTTCTGAGATGCTGTGTGTGTGTGTGTGTGTGTGTGTGTGTGTGTGTGTGTGTGTGTGTATATATATATATATATATATACAATTATTATTTTATTTTTATTATTTTTGCCAACTATTTTTTGGCAATGAATGTGGTAATTAACACTTTCTCCCCAAAACACCAGCATGAATGTAAGAAAGATGGATGAGGGGGGAAGGGGGGTGGGACGACTTTTCGGAGACAGATGGTCACATCCTCACCTCAGTAATGTCAGTGGGAATTTCCCACAGTTATGTGGGCCACTGTCTGATCCTGCGGAACTCCGTCAGCGGTCAGCCACAGAATACTTCAAGTTCTGTGTGTGGGTTGGCGGGCCGCGGGCGGGAGCACAGGACAGCGCAGGACTGGCGGGAGTGAGGGAGCGCAGTGTGACGTCAGCTTGTCACACTGTGGCCAGGAGCACAGCGCAGGGCGGGCAGGAGGGAGCGCGGTGTGACATCAACACGTCACATCGTGAGATGGACGGTGCTGGACGGGGCTGTGTCTCGGCAGCGCAACCATCCATTATCCCCAGGAATTAAATTTTCTGCTGCGGGATACACTGGGCTCCACAAGGAATGGACAATGGGGTGTAGAGTAGGATCTTGATCCGAGGCACCAACAGGCTCAAAGCTTTGACTGTTCCCAGAATGCATAGCGCCGCCTCCTATATCACCCCGCCTCCCTGCACAGGATCTCAGTTTTGTAGTTGGTGCTGCAGTAGCAGGCACTTAACAGAGGGGCTGCTCCAGGCAGCCCTAAGAAGAGATTTTTTTCTGAGGAAAAAAGTGAAGACTTCAAGGGCAGCAGCAGTGTTACATGTCAGTGGACATTCATGGCTGCAGCTCCGGCTCTCCCCAACGGTGCTGTACACTCCCGAGTCCTGGTTGCCGGGTAACTACAGCTGGAGGCTCCGGTTTTCTTCTTGTCAGGCACACACGACGGGGGCTCTCGGGGATCGCGTGGCCGCGCTTCGGGAGGTGGTAAATGGGTCCCGCTTGCGGGACCTGGTCTTTATCGCAATCCGGCGCGGTCAGTGGGAGGCGGGCCGCGCGCGCTGGCGGTGGACACTGTGGCAGTACAGGCGATACCACTAGATCACCAGGGCATGGGACAGGTCTGGTTTTCTCTAAAAAACGTTTTATTAGAGCCCGCAGTACCCGGTGGTTTTGCCTGCAGGGGGATAGAGCTTGGACCTGAAGCCCCTCCCCCAGCCCCAGGGCACCATTTTCTGCAAATGTTCCCGCCCTGGAGCTACATATCTGTCTCTCCCCCACTCCCTGGCAGTGTCTGCGGCTCCATTATCCCTCAGCTCACTGTTCCTGGGAATGCTTGGGCAAATCCTCCTGTGTAAAGCCGCCTGGTTGTCAGTGCTGTGACTTTACAAGACACTTAAGTATTCTACCTGCCTTTTTTAGTCAGTGTTAGTTAAGAAAGAGTGCATTTAGTCAGGGTTTCCTAGTACAATTACCATGTGATATACATCCAGTTCTTACTGTGTACTGTTATATATATTGTTATATAGCTGTGTAAGCTAGTCCAGTGCAGTATTATTGTTAGTAATAACCTCTGCATTGTACAAACTGTGACTATTTGTGTGTGCATTTGATAGCTGAGTGGTGTCCATTTTGTGTCTTTCACTCAACCTGCTATCCCTATATTCCATTAACTGAGGGGTCTTGGTGCGTCAGGTTTTATCTAATATAGGATTTTCACAAAGATATACTGTATACTATACGTATTTTTCTCTGTGATTTAGTCACCATATCTCTCCTTTATCTCTGCTGGTGCTGACTACACTGCGCAGGGGTTTAGGCTAGAGGTATCGTGCTGCTGACAAATTGTACTGTGTTACCTGATACTGCAAGTTATATCATGTCTGCTTCTGAGGGTAACGGTTCTGGGGCTGAACACACTGTCGGTGTTGCTGAAGCCGCAGATACCTATGAGGAGAATATAGCAGCTTGGGCTCTGGTTCTGGGGGCTCCTTGCCGCCCAGTGGGACGGTGGCAACGGGGGCAAATAATGACCCGCCGTGGGCCGCTTTTTCCACGCTTCTGCATACGCTAGTTCATAAACTAACACCACCTATAGGACCCCCAATGCCGGTACAACCGTTTGTGGTCCCTGCAGCTAACCCGCCGTGGGCGGACGATTTATCTGCTCAAATAAAGAAGTTGATCCAGTCCCTGACTACTAAAAAGTCTGACAGTTGCTCGCCTACGTCCAAGGGGTCCTCTAAGCGTGCGCTTGTCTCCTCACAAGCGTGCGCTTGTCTCCTCACAAGCGTGCGCTTGTCTCCTCACAATCCACTGCTGTAACTGACACACTGACCCCACAGGTTCTGACTCAGATACGGCTGATGGGGAGGGTGGTTCACATGTGAATGTTCCTGATCTCTTGGAGGCTATTAAGTTAATTTTACAGATTACGGATGATCCCGAGCCATCCGTTCCTCCTAAGAAACCAGATAGATTCAAGCGTCAGAAGGTGATTAAACAAGTTTTACCTCACTCTGACCACCTAATTGATATACGTCAGGAACCCTGGGAAAACTCGGGTACGAAGTTTGTGCCTCAAAAGAAGATGCTGGCTCGCTATCCCCTCGCGCCGGAGCTGTCTAAGAATTGGGAAACGCCTCCTCCAGTGGACTCACATGTGGCTAGGATGCTGGTTTCCTCAGCTCTACCGGTCACCACCGTCACGTCTCTTAAAGAGCCTACGGAAAAACGTGTGGAGGGTTGTCTGAAAGCGATTTACACCCTCACGGATGCTGCACAAAGGCCCACTATTGCAGCTACTTGGGCTGCAGAGGCCATTGAAGCATGGGCCTTGGAGTTAGATGCTGAAATCTCCTCTGACCATGCTAGACAATGCTTGTCTTAAATTGTCACAGCTTCTCGTTATATTAAAGAGGCGGCTTCTGATGCCGGTATCCTGGCAGTCAAGGCCTCTACTACATCAGTCCTGGCTCGCCGGATATTGTGGCTGAGATCCTGGTCTGTGGATCTGGACTCTAGAAAAACCCTGGAGGTACTCCCTTTTAAGGGAGATATTCTGTTTGGGGAGGATTTAAATAAGATTGTGGCTGACTTGGCTACTGCCAAAACTGCCTGTCTGCCAAGTACTGCTCCTTCTGTGTCGAAGGCTAAAGGTACTTCCTTTCGTCCCTTTCGTCCTTCAGGTAAAGCAAAAGGTCAGGCGTACAACAAGCAGGCCCGCACTTCCAAACCTGGTAAGCCTAAGCCCAAAAGAGCCTGGGCGGCCCGTCAGCCAGCTTCCAAAACAGATAAGCCTGCCGCATGACGGGGCGGGCCTCCCTCTGGGGGATCCCAGGGTGGGGGGCCGGCTTCTAGGGTATACCCAGGAATGGTTGAAGACCACTTCAGATGCCTGGGTACGGGAAGTCGTCACACGAGGTTACGCCATAGCCTTCAAAAACCGACCCCCTCATCGATTTTGCCAGACTGATGTCCCGTTGGACAAGACAAAGGCAAACACTCTACATTCGGTGGTACAGACCCTCCTGGATACAGGAGTCGTAGTACAGGTGCCTCTTGCGCAAAGGGGCCGGGGGTACTATTCTCCGCTGTTTCTAGTTCCGAAATCGAATGGGTCCTCCCGACCCATTCTCAACCTCAAGGCATTGAACAGGTTTGTGAAGGTTTCCAAGTTCCAGATGGAAACCCTTCGCTCTATAGTTCTGGCCTTGGAACCTGGGTTCTTCATGGTCTCCCTGGATATATAGGATGCTTACCTGCATGTTCCTATAGCAGTGTCTCATCAGCAATACCTGAGATTTGCAATTGGCAACTGCCATTACCAGTTTCGGCGTTACCTTTTGGTTTAACATCGGCTCCGTGAGTCTTTACAAAAGTCATGGCGATGATGACGGTGGTACTCGACCGTCAAGGGGTCAGGATACTGCCGTATTTGGACGACTTGTTAATCCTGGCAAATTCCCCAGAACTTCTCCTGCGTCATCTAGATGTGACGGTCCGGTTTCTGCTAGCCCACGGGTGGCTCATCAACTGGAAGAAGTCATCCCTGATCCCTGCTCAGAGCATGGTGCATCTGGGAGCACTATTGGACACTCACAGCCAGCGGTTGTTCCTGTCTCAGGAGAAAGTCCTGAAACTTCAGGACATGATTCGTTGCTTCCTATCTAGTCCGCAAGTGTCGATACATTCGGCGATGCAGGTGCTGGGCCTCATGGTGTCAGCATTCGACATGGTGGAGTACGCTCAATTTCACTCTCGCCCTTTCCAGAGGCTGATTCTAGCCAAATGGGAGGGCCTGCCTCACCGGATCAGGTCTCAAATGATCTCATTGACTCCGGAGTTCCGTCTGTCGCTGCTCTGGTGGCTCCGGGACCAACAACTGTGCAGGGGCCGTCCGTTCTGGATATCCGACTGGGTCCTGTTGACAAAAGATGCCAGTCTAAGAGGTTGGGGCGCGGTGATGGAGCAACACTCCCTTCAGGGGCGGTGGACCAAGGAGGAGTCCCTCCTCTTGATCAATATTCTGGAGTTGCGGGCGGTCTTCAAAGCCTTGAACCTAGCCCAGCATTTAATTCAGAACCGTCCTGTTCAAGTACAGTCGGACAACGCCACCACAGTGGCTTACATAAATCATCAAGGTGGCACTCGAAGCCGCCTAGCAATGAAGGAAGTCTCACGGATTCTACAGTGGGCAGAACGCCATCTACCGGCCATATCGGCAATATTCATATCGGGAGTCCTGAATTGGGAAGCGGACTTTCTCAGTCGTCAGGACGTGCATGCTGGCGAGTGGGGCCTCCATCCAGAAGTGTTTCAACTCCTAGTGGAAAGGTGGGGCCTTCCAGACGTAGATCTGATGGTGTCTCGACACAATCACAAGGTTCCGGTCTTCAGAGCAAGGACATGGGATCCTCAAGCAGCATTCGTGGATGCGCTGGCGGTACCGTGGAGGTTTTGGCTGCCGTACGTGTTCCCTCCGGTGTCACTCCTGCCCAGGGTAATTCGGAAGTTCTAGCAAGAAAAAGGAATTCTGCTTCTCATAGCTCCAGCGTGGCCCAGACGGCACTGGTTCTCAGACCTGCAAGGCCTATCGTCAGAGCGTCCAATTCTACTTCCACAACGCCCAGACCTCCTCGTTCAGGGCCCCTGTGTCTACCAGGACCTAGCCCGGCTGTCTTTGACGGCGTGGCTCTTGAAGCTTCCGTCTTAAGGGCTAAAGGGTTTTCTGAGGTCATTCAAACTATGTTGCGGGCCCGGAAACCGGCTTCGGCTCGGATTTACTGTAGGGTCTGGCATTCTTACTTTGGTGCGCATCTAACGATTATGACGCTTCCAAGTTTAATATAGCCAAGTTGTTGGCTTTTCTTCAGCAGGGCCTGGACTTAGGCCTGCGTCTGGCCTCCCTCAAGGTTCAAATATCTGCCTTGTCGGTGTGGTTTCAGAGAAAAATTGCGACCTTACCTGATGTGCATACCTTTACTTAGGGCGTGTTGCGTATCCAACCTCCCGCCTGTGGCTCCTTGGGACTTGTCGGTGGTTTTGGAGGCGTTACAAGAGTCTCCATTTGAACCTCTTGGTTCAGCTGACCTTAAGTGGCTTTCCCTTAAGGTGGTGTTTCTGCTGGCTATTGCTTCAGCTAGAAGAGTGACGGATTTGGGTGCCTTTTCCTGTAGTTCCCCATATTTGATATTTCACCGTGACCGGGCGGTTCTTAGGACTCGTCCCGGCTATCTACCTAAGGTGGTTTCTTCGTTCCACCTTAATCTGGAGATTGTAGTTCCGGCACTTGTTTCTCCTGATCTGTCTCGCAAAGAGCGGTCTTTGGATGTGGTACGGGCTCTCTCTATGTGAAGAGAACTGCTCCTATTAGGAAATCGGATTCTCTTTTTGTTGTGTTTGGGTTTCACAAACGGGGCTGGTCTGCTCACAAACAAACTCTGGCCAGATGGATTAGAATGGTGATTGCACATGCTTATGTGAAGGCTGGTCTCTCTGCTCCTGATCACATTAAGGCCCATTCTACTCGGTCTGTTGGACCTTCTTGGGCTGCCCAATGTGGTGCGACCCTTGAACAGTTGTGCAAGGCGGCTACGTGGTCTTCAGTGAACACGTTCATAAGGTTCTATTCCTTCGTTACTGGCGCTTCCCAGGATGCTTCCTTTGGATGCCGGGTTCTTGTGCCCGATACAGTGCGTCCCCTCCCATAAGGAACTGCTTTAGGACATCCCCATTGTCCATTCCTTATGGAGCCCAGTGTACCCTGCAGCAGAAAATGAGTTTTATGGTAAGAACATACCTTTGTTAAAACTCTTTCTGCGAGGTACACTGGGCTCCACAAGGCGCCCACCCTGACGCACTTTGGGTTGGTATGGCATTAGCCGCTGACACGTCTCCTGTCGCGAGAATGCGGTGTTGTGGCTACTAACCATTGTCGTCTCTTTTCCTGCTACTGCATTGGACTGGTTAACTAAAAACTGAGATCCTGTGCAGGGAGGCGGGGTGCTATAGGAGGCGGCGCTATGCATTCTGAGAACAGTCAAAGCTTTGAGCCTGTTGGTGCCATGGATCAAGATCCTACTCTACACCCCATTGTCCATTCCTTGTGGAGCCCAGTGTACCTCGCAGAAAGAGTTTTAACAAAGGTAAGTTCTTACCATAACTCGTTTTTACCCCATTTGGGGTTATTTACCCCTGTTCCCCGACCACTGGTATAGTGGGTGCCCACCTACAGCGGGTGCATGTAAATGCCCAGGAGGTCTGTTGTTATAAAAGTTTGACCCAACAAAAAACAGAGGCAGACAGCTACCATAGGCATAAATCATGTACTGTATATGTATAGTAACAAGTTGAACATATTCTAGTATATTGGCAACAACAGATTTTGTGGCAGCACCCCCCAGAGTTTGATTTGATTTGATTTGAGTTACTGTTACTGTGTATGGGGTTCCTTTTTTGTGAATAAAGACATAACACTAGTGCAGTAGGTCTCCCATCCCCTTTTTCCTAATAAAATGTTATAGTAACAAGAACTGCAGTGCACGATCTTCATGAATTTGCAGTATGAGATTGGACTGTATGCCCTTTATGTACCCTAAAAGTTTGCAGCCCCAGCTAAATACTGTACGTGTTCCTATGGTCCATCGTTTTTATTACTGCGATGGGACTGCAGATATTGTGATAAACAACTCAGGGAGATGGATGATGATAGGTTTTGTGTCATTTGTTTGGCTGCTACCAGTAACTTACGGGATCCGGTCGATGGATTGGCAGCCGCTAGTTAGAAAATGCCGAAATCGACCACGCAACTTCGACACCACATAGATCGACAGTGACCGAAGTACGTCAAACCCAAGATCGACATATCAAAAAAATCGACATATACGAGATCGACAATGTCAATACATCGACATGACACATAATCGACCAAACAGTAGATCAACACAACACATGATCGATCACGCACAACATATACACTACGTAAGATCAACAACACATAATCGACAAACAAAAAAGTCAACACACAAATCATCGACAGAAACAAGTTAGACCATAAACACATTGACATATAATAGCTCGACAAAACTAATAGATCGACATATAGAAGATCGACAAAACTTAGATCAAAACTAAATAAGATCGACAGTTAATAGGTCAACATATAGAAGATCGACAAAACTTAGCTCGACAAAACTTAGATCGAAACTAAATAGGTCGACAGTTAATAGATCGACATGTAATAAATAGATCGATGATTCAATAGGTCGACAATACAGAAAAGGTATACATGTTAAACCCAGCCCCGCTAATAGCGCTACCTCTGCTTCCATTCGTGGAACTACAGCTCCCAGCCAGCCCTTACAGCCACCACCTACACAAGCCCCTCTGTCCTTCACCTGACCTGCTGCGCACCCCTTCTTCCCACCACTATCCCCTCCATGTCCTCCCCACGATCATGGGGCGCGTACACCTATACTCCTCGACACCGCGTCTACTTCAAGACGCCCCCCGCTAATAGGGCTACCTCTGCCGCTTATTCCACCCGTGGAACTGCAGCTCCCAGCCAGCCCTTACAGCCACCACCTACACAAGCCCCTCTGTCCTTCATCTGAACTGCTGCGCACCCCTTCTTTCCATCACTACCCCCTCCCTGTCCTCCCCGCGATTATGGGGCGCCTACACCTGTGCGCCCCGTCACCCATGTACTTCAAGACGCCCCTTGCTAATAGCGCTACCCCTGCCGCTGCTTTAATCCGTGGAACTACATGTTCCTAACTTACTGTAGTCTAAAATTGTATCTGCTGCACCTTCTTACAGGCTATAAGCGTCATGCCTACTACTTTATCGTCTTATTGTCATATTCTCACATCATTCCGGATCTGCCATCCATGTGATGACATCACTTGTTTCTTTTGTCTTTAGACCCCCCCCCTCCCTCTCCTCCTTCCCTCCTCCCCTATATTTTTTTTATTGTGACAGAACTATGACTCCTCATTTGGATTGACAGCAAGGAAACAATGAGAAACATCGCAATGCTCACTATGAATGTTCTGTCTTTTTCTGCTGACATTTTCCTTCTAATTGTTATCTTAAATTAATTAAAACACAGATCAAGGGGGAATTGATGACTAAAAAAAAGACCTGGGAGATTAAGGGAAGTGTTAATTATACAAAGGGTGAGGGAGACGATCACAGTCCCCCCCTCCCACGTCTCTTCTCATCCTTTCCTTCAAAGTTCTCATCACTCGGAAGCTTAATAAATGAAAGGCACACACATTCCCTGTGGCATTCCGAATTCCCTGAATCAATCGGCTTCCTGAAAATAGCTGTGACCTTCGCCACCAGCCCAGTGAGCAGCGGAGCATGCGCAGTGCGTGACTCGGGAATCTAGCACATCTGAAACGGCATACGCTAAAATATTTCAAAAAGCCAAAAAAAAAAAAGAGATTAATATAGATTAGTGTGAGAGAGCGTGTACTCCTTTACTCACTTCAGGACACCCGATAATGTAAGCAACACAATCTCCAAGGCACATACTCCTCTGCGTGGTGTAATATTTATTAACCACAATTTTTAACTTTGCCAACCTACTGCGCAGCAATTTACAGAGAATCATAAACACGAGGACGCCATAAAGATTTTCCTACAATTCTTTGCATTGTATGATCTGTAAACAAAAGAAGCCCTTTCCTTCCTACGATTCTACGCTTGATGGCGCTCTACGTGGCACCTCCCCAACGCTCACAAGTGGCACCCCCGTTATTTATTACCTTGTCAGGTGTGAGGTGGTGGCGGAGGCCGATTATGGTCTGTAAAGGCCATTTCCACCTTAGACACAGAAATATTAACACCAAAAATAGTTGCGTTGTAACCGGGTGCTACTGTACGTTACGTAACATAAAAGATAGCAAATCCCACTGTGTCTGCTGCTAATTGCTGGTGCCTCCAGTACTATGAAAATCAACCCAAAAAAGAGAAGAATCCACAGCGCTTGAGCAGCTTAAAATGAATCGCTCTGCTTTCCACACAATAAATAATGCAAGAAGATACTCATCAATAAGAATACATTATACATTTATATGGACAAATAAAGGTAAAAACGATACACTAAAAATTGAAATACTGTAACTACTGAAGAAAATAGTGTTATTCATGCACCATATTTATAACACAATCATTATCAGGTATTCCAAGTTTTCAAAGGAAAACAAGTACGTGGAAGAAAATAGCTGCAGACTTAATAATGAAAACATTAAGCTGCAGACTTTTAGTAATGTGGAGACATTTGCACATAGATTTGTTCCGACGGGAACTCTTTGCTGTAATATTTCTACATGTGGATCAGCAATTAGCAAGTCCCATAAGTACTGCAGTTACATTTCAGTGCACACAAGTTCTCTCTACTGGAAATGTCAATCAGAAAAACGACCATAGTTTTCTAACTGCTGAAACATACCTGCTGACCTTTGGCCTGTCCCCGTCGGCACTGCGGGGAGTTGTGTCGAAGGCAAGTGGGAAATGTGAAAGGAAGGGAGGGGGCAGTGGCAAATGCAGGGTTTCTAGAGGGGGGTTTCTAAATACAGTCCGCAATCTCCCACTCTGTGGAACATTGGAGCAATTGCATGAGTCTGGGGAAGACGTATAGGAGCCTAGTAATGACCCTGGACCTATAACATTGGTCTTTTTATACACTGGGCAATGTATGGAATACACAGTATTAATGTTTAACACTATAGATGGTCTAGGGCATAGGTTCTTAAACTCTGTCCCCAGGACCCCACACTCACACAGTTAATTTTCCAGGACACCTGTGGATTTTCTTTAAATGTGACAGTTGATGAGACACAGTGCACCTGCCTGGTGACCTGGGAAACATGTACTGTGTGGGGTCCTGAGGACCAAGTTTGAGAAACCATGGTCTAGGGTACAGGCTGTATAAACATTTAAATAATATAATAAGATAAGTGGTCGGGAAAAGGTTAAACATACCATAATAAATATATACACAAATATAATAGAACCAGTACTGCATTTTCTAAGCACACATTCTCCCACCTCATGGTAAGTCTCCTGTCTCTTCTTCCTGGTAGCTACTCTCTGGTCCAGTGTACTGCATGAAAACTCAGATCCACACACACAGCAAACTTGGTAGAAGAAGCTGCTACCACTGGGCATGTGCAGCAGCTCTGCTAGGTCCCTTAAAGTGTATGATGTGGTGGCCTTTCTAGTAATCGTATTATATACCATCGCTATTGTTGTCATAATTTGAGCCACATTCCAAGAGTAGGGGGACTTCTGGGCAACCGGAACCCCCCCCTGCGTTTGCCTATGGGGGGGTGCGTGGTAGTGCGAAACAATGTTGCAATTACCGGCATTGTGCAGCGGGGGAGGGACCATAATTCAGCGCGGATTGTGTCATTGGCTGCCCTTATCACCCACTTCACTCGGGATGGATGGCAAATCATCTTCAAGAGACTTGCCCACTCTTCAGGGCATTGGCGAGAGCCGCACAATTTTCGCGGAGCCTCCCGGATGATGCGGGAGAGTAGGCAACTATGCTCCAAATCGTAGCACTTTTAGGGGCAGAAGCTATGCCAGTTGGTGTAGTATATTTTCAGGGCTATTCTGTTGTTTAATGGGCGCCCCAAATTGCATTTCCCCCATCATTTTACATGGGGTGATACGGTTGCCTGTGAGCCACTGTCTGCAATGCTCAGCTGATACTGATTGCTGCGTGGGTGTAATTTATGCCTTTTTATCACTGTAGTAGTTGTAGTTTAATGATAGCAAATAGTAAATATGTTTGTTGCACTTAAAATAAATAGGCACATGTGGGATGTAAGGGGCATATTTACTAAGATGGGAGTTCTATTTAAGATGGGATGTTGCCTATAGCAACCAATCAGATTCCAGGTATTATCTTCTAGAAAGGTGCTAGATAAATGAGAAGTAGAATCTGATTGGTTGCTATGAGCAACATCCCATCTTAAATAAAACTCCCATCTCAGTAAATTTACCTCTAAGTGTCTGTAAAACAAGCGTGGCATAAAGAAATATATTCTATTGATGCTGTTTGGAACTCAAGCCTAGCCCTGCGTATGGTTGTAAATTAGAGATGAGCGGGTTCGGTTCCTCGGAATCCGAACCCGCCCGAACTTCAGTTTTTTTTTACACGGGTCCGAGCGATTCGGATCTTCCCGCCTTGCTCGGTTAACCCGAGCGCGCCCGAACGTCATCATCACGCTGTCGGATTCTCGCGAGGCTCGGATTCTATCGCGAGACTCGGATTCTATATAAGGAGCCGCGCGTCGCCGCCATTTTTCACACGTGCATTGAGATTCATAGGGAGAGGACGTGGCTGGCGTCCTCTCCGTTTATAGAGATTCGAGAAGAGAGTGAGACAGAGAGAGACACAGTAGTAATTTGGGGAGCATTAGGAGGAGTACTACTACTACTAGTACTTGCTGAAGTGATAGAGAGAGATAGTGTGACTGTATTATCTGACTTGTGGGGGAGACACTGATAGTGGGGAGCAGTTAGAGTCTGAGAGCAGGACTCAGGACTCAGGAGTACATATAACGTACAGTGCACACTTTTGCTGCCAGAGTGCCAGCCACACTGCCATTGTTTGTGACCACACTGACCACCAGTATAATATATATTGTGATTGTCTGCTTAGGACTCAGGAGTACTACTTGCAAGTTGCTGATAGTGTGACCAGTGACCTGACCACCAGTTTAATAATCACCACCAGTTTATGAGTTTAATATATATATATATATATATATATATATATATAATTGACCTATCCAGCGGTGTGTCGTCTCTTTTCTTTCTGAGTGCCTCCATTTGGTTCGTTGTTTGTATGCTCTGCAAGAGGTTGCGCACCGGAACAAGTTGATCTTATTGGAACAGTGAGTGCCGGACATGTGGTATTTATATATATAATTGTATATAATATATATATAATATTGTATACCACCTAGCACCTACCCGTGTTTTTTTTTTTTTTTTCTTTCTTCTTTATACATACTACTATAGTAGCTTACTGTAGCAGTCTGCGGTGCTGCTGAGCTGACAGTGTCCAGCAGGTCCGTCATCAGTCATTACATAATAAATATATAATATATACCTGTCCGGCTGCAGTACTAGTGATATTATATATACATATATATTGATTTCATCTCATTATCATCCAGTCTATATTAGCAGCAGACACAGTACGTTAGTCCACGGCTGTAGCTACCTCTGTGTCGGCACTCGGCAGTCCATCCATAATTGTATACCACCTACCCGTGGTTGTTTTTTTTTTCTTTCTTCTTTATACATACTACTATAGTAGCTTACTGTAGCAGTCTGCGGTGCTGCTGAGCTGACAGTGTCCAGCAGGTCCGTCATCAGTCATTACATAATAAATATATAATATATACCTGTCCGGCTGCAGTACTAGTGATATTATATATACATATATATTGATTTCATCTCATTATCATCCAGTCTATATTAGCAGCAGACACAGTACGTTAGTCCACGGCTGTAGCTACCTCTGTGTCGGCACTCGGCAGTCCATCCATAATTGTATACCACCTACCCATGGTTGTTTTTTTTTTCTTTCTTCTTTATACATACTACTATAGTAGCTTACTGTAGCAGTCTGCGGTGCTGCTGAGCTGACAGTGTCCAGCAGGTCCGTCATCAGTCATTACATAATAAATATATAATATATACCTGTCCGGCTGCAGTACTAGTGATATTATATATACATATATATTGATTTCATCTCATTATCATCCAGTCTATATTATCAGCAGACACAGTACGTTAGTCCACGGCTGTAGCTACCTCTGTGTCGGCACTCGGCAGTCCATCCATAATTGTATACCACCTACCCGTGGTTGTTTTTTTTTTCTTTCTTCTTTATACATACTACTATAGTAGCTTACTGTAGCAGTCTGCGGTGCTGCTGAGCTGACAGTGTCCAGCAGGTCCGTCATCAGTCATTACATAATAAATATATAATATATACCTGTCCGGCTGCAGTACTAGTGATATTATATATACATATATATTGATTTCATCTCATTATCATCCAGTCTATATTAGCAGCAGACACAGTACGGTAGTCCACGGCTGTAGCTACCTCTGTGTCGGCACTCGGCAGTCCATCCATAAGTATACTAGTATCCATCCATCTCCATTGTTTACCTGAGGTACCTTTTAGTTGTGCCTATTAAAATATGGAGAACAAAAATGTTGAGGTTCCAAAATTAGGGAAAGATCAAGATCCACTTCCACCTCGTGCTGAAGCTGCTGCCACTAGTCATGGCCGAGACGATGAAATGCCAGCAACGTCGTCTGCCAAGGCCGATGCCCAATGTCATAGTACAGAGCATGTAAAATCCAAAACACCAAATTTCAGTAAAAAAAGGACTCCAAAACCTAAAATAAAATTGTCGGAGGAGAAGCGTAAACTTGCCAATATGCCATTTACCACACGGAGTGGCAAGGAACGGCTGAGGCCCTGGCCTATGTTCATGGCTAGTGGTTCAGCTTCACATGAGGATGGAAGCACTCAGCCTCTCGCTAGAAAAATGAAAAGACTCAAGCTGGCAAAAGCACCGCAAAGAACTGTGCGTTCTTCGAAATCCCAAATCCACAAGGAGAGTCCAATTGTGTCGGTTGCGATGCCTGACCTTCCCAACACTGGACGTGAAGAGCATGCGCCTTCCACCATTTGCACGCCCCCTGCAAGTGCTGGAAGGAGCACCCGCAGTCCAGTTCCTGATAGTCAGATTGAAGATGTCAGTGTTGAAGTACACCAGGATGAGGAGGATATGGGTGTTGCTGGCGCTGGGGAGGAAATTGACCAGGAGGATTCTGATGGTGAGGTGGTTTGTTTAAGTCAGGCACCCGGGGAGACACCTGTTGTCCGTGGGAGGAATAGGGCCGTTGACATGCCTGGTGAAAATACCAAAAAAATCAGCTCTTCGGTGTGGAAGTATTTCAACAGAAATGCGGACAACATTTGTCAAGCCGTGTGTTGCCTTTGTCAAGCTGTAATAAGTAGGGGTAAGGACGTTAACCACCTCGGAACATCCTCCCTTATACGTCACCTGCAGCGCATTCATAATAAGTCAGTGACAAGTTCAAAAACTTTGGGTGACAGCGGAAGCAGTCCACTGACCAGTAAATCCCTTCCTCTTGTAACCAAGCTCACGCAAACCACCCCACCAACTCCCTCAGTGTCAATTTCCTCCTTACCCAGGAATGCCAATAGTCCTGCAGGCCATGTCACTGGCAATTCTGACGAGTCCTCTCCTGCCTGGGATTCCTCCGATGCATCCTTGAGTGTAATGCCTACTGCTGCTGGCGCTGCTGTTGTTGCTGCTGGGAGTCGATCGTCATCCCAGAGGGGAAGTCGTAAGCCCACTTGTACTACTTCCAGTAAGCAATTGACTGTCCAACAGTCCTTTGCGAGGAAGATGAAATATCACAGCAGTCATCCTGCTGCAAAGCGGATAACTGAGGCCTTGACAACTATGTTGGTGTTAGACGTGCGTCCGGTATCCGCCGTTAGTTCACAGGGAACTAGACAATTTCTTGAGGTAGTGTGCCCCCGTTACCAAATACCATCTAGGTTCCACTTCTCTAGGCAGGCGATACCGAGAATGTACACGGACGTCAGAAAAAGACTCACCAGTGTCCTAAAAAATGCAGTTGTACCCAATGTCCACTTAACCACGGACATGTGGACAAGTGGAGCAGGGCAGGGTCAGGACTATATGACTGTGACAGCCCACTGGGTAGATGTATGGACTCCCGCCGCAAGAACAGCAGCGGCGGCACCAGTAGCAGCATCTCACAAACGCCAACTCTTTCCTAGGCAGGCTACGCTTTGTATCACCGCTTTCCAGAATACGCACACAGCTGAAAACCTCTTACGGCAACTGAGGAAGATCATCGCGGAATGGCTTACCCCAATTGGACTCTCCTGTGGATTTGTGGCATCGGACAACGCCAGCAATATTGTGTGTGCATTAAATATGGGCAAATTCCAGCACGTCCCATGTTTTGCACATACCTTGAATTTGGTGGTGCAGAATTTTTTAAAAAACGACAGGGGTGTGCAAGAGATGCTGTCGGTGGCCAGAAGAATTGCGGGACACTTTCGGCATACAGGCACCACGTACAGAAGACTGGAGCACCACCAGAAACAACTGAACCTGCCCTGCCATCATCTGAAGCAAGAAGTGGTAACGAGGTGGAATTCAACCCTCTATATGCTTCAGAGGTTGGAGGAGCAGCAAAAGGCCATTCAAGCCTATACAATTCAGCACGATATAGGAGGTGGAATGCACCTGTCTCAAGCGCAGTGGAGAATGATTTCAACATTGTGCAAGGTTCTGATGCCTTTTGAACTTGCCACACGTGAAGTCAGTTCAGACACTGCCAGCCTGAGTCAGGTCATTCCCCTCATCAGGCTTTTGCAGAAGAAGCTGGAGACATTGAAGGAGGAGCTAACACAGAGCGATTCCGCTAGGCATGTGGGAGTTGTGGATGGAGCCCTTAATTCGCTTAACAAGGATTCACGGGTGGTCAATCTGTTGAAATCAGAGCACTACATTTTGGCCACCATGCTCGATCCTAGATTTAAAGCTTACCTTGGATCTCTCTTTCCGGCAGACACAAGTCTGCTGGGGTTCAAAGACCTGCTGGTGAGAAAATTGTCAAGTCAAGCGGAACACGACCTGTCAACATCTCCTCCTTCACATTCTCCCGCAACTGGGGGTGCGAGGAAAAGGCTCAGAATTCCGAGCCCACCCGCTGGCGGTGATGCAGGGCAGTCTGGAGCGACTGCTGATGCTGACATCTGGTCCGGACTGAAGGACCTGACAACGATTACGGACATGTCGTCTACTGTCACTGCATATGATTCTCTCACCATTGAAAGAATGGTGGAGGATTATATGAGTGACCGCATCCAAGTAGGCACGTCACACAGTCCGTACTTATACTGGCAGGAAAAAGAGGCAATTTGGAGGCCCTTGCACAAACTGGCTTTATTCTACCTAAGTTGCCCTCCCACAAGTGTGTACTCCGAAAGAGTGTTTAGTGCCGCCGCTCACCTTGTCAGCAATCGGCGTACGAGGTTACATCCAGAAAATGTGGAGAAGATGATGTTCATTAAAATGAATTATAATCAATTCCTCCGTGGAGACATTGACCAGCAGCAATTGCCTCCACAAAGTACACAGGAAGCTGAGATGGTGGATTCCAGTGGGGACGAATTGATAATCTGTGAGGAGGGGGATGTACACGGTGATATATCGGAGGATGATGATGAGGTGGACATCTTGCCTCTGTAGAGCCAGTTTGTGCAAGGAGAGATTAATTGCTTCTTTTTTGGTGGGGGTCCAAACCAACCCGTCATTTCAGTCACAGTCGTGTGGCAGACCCTGTCACTGAAATAATGGGTTGGTTAAAGTGTGCATGTCCTGTTTATACAACATAAGGGTGGGTGGGAGGGCCCAAGGACAATTCCATCTTGCACCTCTTTTTTCTTTAATTTTTCTTTGCGTCATGTGCTGTTTGGGGAGTATTTTTTGGAAGGGCCATCCTGCGTGACACTGCAGTGCCACTCCTAGATGGGCCCGGTGTTTGTGTCGGCCACTAGGGTCGCTTATCTTACTCACACAGCTACCTCATTGCGCCTCTTTTTTTCTTTGCGTCATGTGCTGTTTGGGGAGGGTTTTTTGGAAGGGACATCCTGCGTGACACTGCAGTGCCACTCCTAGATGGGCCCGGTGTTTGTGTCGGCCACTAGGGTCGCTTATCTTACTCACACAGCTACCTCATTGCGCCTCTTTTTTTCTTTGCGTCATGTGCTGTATGGGGAGGGTTTTTTGGAAGGGACATCCTGCGTGACACTGCAGTGCCACTCCTAGATGGGCCCGGTGTTTGTGTCGGCCACTAGGGTCGCTTATCTTACTCACACAGCTACCTCATTGCGCCTCTTTTTTTCTTTGCGTCATGTGCTGTTTGGGGAGGGTTTTTTGGAAGGGCCATCCTGCGTGACACTGCAGTGCCACTCCTAGATGGGCCCGGTGTTTGTGTCGGCCACTAGGGTCGCTTATCTTACTCACACAGCTACCTCATTGCGCCTCTTTTTTTCTTTGCGTCATGTGCTGTTTGGGGAGGGTTTTTTGGAAGGGACATCCTGCGTGACACTGCAGTGCCACTCCTAGATGGGCCCGGTGTTTGTGTCGGCCACTAGGGTCGCTTATCTTACTCACACAGCTACCTCATTGCGCCTCTTTTTTTCTTTGCGTCATGTGCTGTTTGGGGAGGGTTTTTTGGAAGGGACATCCTGCGTGACACTGCAGTGCCACTCCTAGATGGGCCCGGTGTTTGTGTCGGCCACTAGGGTCGCTTATCTTACTCACACAGCTACCTCATTGCGCCTCTTTTTTTCTTTGCGTCATGTGCTGTTTGGGGAGGGTTTTTTGGAAGGGACATCCTGCGTGACACTGCAGTGCCACTCCTAGATGGGCCAGGTTTTTGTGTCGGCCACTAGGGTCGCTTAGCTTAGTCATCCAGCGACCTCGGTGCAAATTTTAGGACTAAAAATAATATTGTGAGGTGTGAGGTATTCAGAATAGACTGAAAATGAGTGGAAATTATGGTTTTTGAGGTTAATAATACTTTGGGATCAAAATGACCCCCAAATTCTATGATTTAAGCTGTTTTTTAGTGTTTTTTGAAAAAAACACCCGAATCCAAAACACACCCGAATCCGACAAAAAAAATTCGGTGAGGTTTTGCCAAAACGCGGTCGAACCCAAAACACGGCCGCGGAACCGAACCCAAAACCAAAACACAAAACACGAAAAATTTCAAGTGCACATCTCTATTGTAAATATAATATTTTTGCACTTGTTTTTAGAGTTATTTATACCCATTTTGTGTCCAACTCCACATTTGTCCATTGGTACGCTGCAGATTTACCTACTACGCCTATGTATGCAAGTCGCCTCTTTAAAATGGGATGAGACCTACATTTTTGGGTTCAACCTAGGGCCAGTATTTGTATTGGGGAAGGGGGTAATGGGAGACGCTAGTACAGTACCTACTGGAATCCCCTTCTGCTCGTAGCAATTTTCTAACAGCATTTTCAAAGTTTTGACATTGTGCATTGTGATTATTGGGGGTCATTCCGAGTTGATCGCTCGCTAGCAGTTTTTAGTAGCCAAGCAAACGCTTTGCCGCTGCCCACTGGGAGTGTATTTTTGCTTTGCAGAAGTGCGAACGCTTGTGCAGCAGAGCGCCTGCAAAATCTTTTTGTGCAAAGCAAGACCAGCCCTGTAGTTACTCTTCATGTGCATTGATTCGAATGACGGAGGGATGTCTTTTGATGTCATACACCCGCCCAGCGAACGCCCAGCCACGCCTGCATTTTTTCTGCCACGCTTGTGTTTTACCAAACACTCCCTGAAAACGGTCATTTGCCACCCAGAAACGCCCACTTCATGTCAATCTCCTTGCGATCGGCTGTGCATTTGGAATCGTTGCTAGAACCAGTGCAAAACCACAAAGGACTTTGTACCCGTACGATGCGGGTGCGCATTGCGTTGCATACGCATGCGCAGATTACCCGTTTTTTTCACTGATTGCTACGCAGCGAACAACGGCAGCTAGCGATCAACTTGGAATGACCCCCATTGTCCATAGATGATTACTGCAAGCAGTGTTACTGTTTCATTGTTTGTATGTTTATATATATATATATATATATATATATATATATATGTAGTGAATGAATGACTAGCCTCATTCATTCACTGCACTTTGGGAAGAACACACCTACTGTACCTTATTGTAAGTATCATTTGTTCACAGTTGTTATTTGAATGTTCCCCTATATGGATGTTATGACTGTTTTTCCCTTGTGGGTTGATGCTTCTACTGTTTATACCCACTTATATTGTGCTTGGGACCCCTAAACCTTTGGGTCATTTTTTTTAAACCAATGTGTATTGCTTGAAAAAATGTCTATAATTATTATTACTTCTAAATGTCGGTAAAAAACATACTAAACCCACTATTGCTATTTGACTTGTTTGAGGCCTTATACCTAATATTATATTGGATGTGCCATAATTTTTTTGTATAGAATCGGCTCCTTTTGAGAAACTTGATAACAGCTATATAATGGCTAGTACCTAATTTATGTCATCATGACTCTAAAAGATTGTTCAATCTGGAATGTTAGTAACACTGAATTAGATATACCTTTTGCAGAACATTATGTCTTTGTTATTTTTTGTAAGTTCTAAACAACTCCCCTATATAACTTTTTGTAGGTATTGTGTCGTTATTATATTGTATGTTGAAGATTGTGTGTTACCCACAAAAAAGTTCAGTGATTTATATTTGCTTCACGTCACTGGTATGTATAAACTCCCCCTGACTTCATCAGGAATTCAGGAATTAGGAATAGACCTTGGGGTGTTTTCTCTAACCCCATTCTTTCTGACCCCCCTTTAGGTCCAACTTATGTTGTTGGCCCTTTTAATACTTACCTGTAAAGGATGGTTCACCTAATGAAGAAATTGTATCTATGAACTTTCTGCTGATTTTATTCTCGACACTTGGGGGTATATTTACTAAGGTCCCGATTTTGACCGAGATGCCGTTTTTTCATCAAAGTGTCATCTCGGTAATTTACTAAGCAATAATCACGGCAGTGATGAGGGCATTCGTAATTTTTTGGAAGTCCAACAAAAAAAATACGAATGAATACACCATCGGTCAAAACGCGGCTGTTTAAGTATGAATCTCGGTAATTTACTAAGAAGTGCAAAGCAAAAAAAAAAAAAAACACTGCCGTGAAAAATTACAACTCGTAAAAAAGTGCTAAAAAAAAACAGACCTGCTTTTTTAATCCGTGATTGTATAGGCAATAGGCATGCAGGGATCCATGAGATCCGTGCATGTATATCAGTGGGAAGGGGTGGGAAAGTGGTTATTTTCTTTAAAAAAATTGCGTGGGGTCCCCCCTCCTAAGCATAACCAGCCTCGGGCTCTTTGAGCCGATCCTGGTTGCAGAAATATGGTGAAAAAATTGACAGGGGTTCCCCCATATTTAAGCAACCAGCATCGGGCTCTGCGCCTGGTCCTGGTTCCAAAAATACGGGGGACAAAAAGAGTAGGGGTCCCCCGTATTTTTAAAACCAGCACCGGGCTCCACTAGCTGGACAGATAATGCCACAGCCGGGGGTCACTTTTATATAGTGCCCTACGGCCGTGGCATCAAAAATCCAACTAGTCACCCCTGGCCGGGGTACCCTGGGGGAGTGGGGACCCCTTCAATCAAGGGGTCCCCCCCCCAGCCACCCAAGGGCCAGGGGTGAAGCCCGAGGCTGTCCCCCCCATCCAATTGGCTGCGGATGGGGGGCTGATAGCCTTTTGTGAAAATGAAAAGATATTGTTTTTAGTAGCAGTACTATAAGGCCCAGCAAGCCTCCCCCGCATGCTGGTACTTGGAGAACCACAAGTACCAGCATGCAGCGGAAAAACGGGCCCGCTGGTACCTGTAGTACTACTACTAAAAAAATACCCAAAAAAAGACAAGACACACACACCTTGAAAGTAAAGATTTATTACATACATCCACACAAACATACATACATACTTACCTTATGTTCACACGAGGATCGGTCCTCTTCTCCAGTAGAATCCAAGGGGTACCTGTTGAATAAATGCTACTCACCAGCTCCAGGGTCCCAGGCTCCTCGTAGCATCCATTTGTAATCCACGTACTTGATTAAAAAAAAAAAACGGAGAGCCGAGCCACGCACTGAAAGGGGACCCATGTTTTCACATGGGCCCCCTTTCCCCGAATGCCAGAAAGCCACTCTGACTGATGTCTAAGTGGGTTTCTTCAGCCAATCAGGGAGCGCCACGTTGTAGCACCCTCCTGATCGGCTGTGTGCTCCTGTACTGACTGACAGGCAGCACACGGCAGTGTTACAATGTAGCGCCTATGCGCTCCATTGTAACCAATGGTGGGAACTTTGTGGTCAGCGGTGAGGTCACTTTCGGTCAACCGCTGACTACAAAGTTCCCACCATTGGTTACAATGGAGCGCATAGGCGCTACATTGTAACACTGCCGTGTGCCGCCTGTCAGACAGTACAGGAGCACACAGCCGATCAGGAGGGTGCTACAACGTGGCACTCCCTGATTGGCTGAAGAAACCCACTTAGACATCAGTCAGAGTGGCTTTCTGGCATTCGGGGAAAGGGGGCCCATGTGAAAACATGGGTCCCCTTTCAGTGCGTGGCTCGGCTCTCCGTTTTTTTTTTTAATCAAGTACGTGGATTACAAATGGATGCTACGAGGAGCCTGGTACCCTGGATCTGGTGAGTAGAATTTATTCAACAGGTACCCCATGGATTCTACTGGAGAAGAGGACCGACCCTCGTGTGAACATAAGGTAAGTATGTATGTATGTTTGTGTGGATGCATGTAATAAAACTTTACTTTCAAGGTGTGTGTGTCTTGTCTTTTTTTGGGTATTTTTTTAGTAGTAGTACTACAGGTACCAGCGGGCCCGTTTTTCCGCCGCATGCTGGTACTTGTGGTTCTCCAAGTACCAGCATGCGGGGGAGGCTTGCTGGGCCTTGTAGTACTGCTACTAAAAACAATATCTTTTCATTTTCACAAAAGGCTATCAGCCCCCCATCCGCAGCCAATTGGATGGGGGGGACAGCCTCGGGCTTCACCCCTGGCCCTTGGGTGGCTGGGGGGGGGGACCCCTTGATTGAAGGGGTCCCCACTCCCCCAGGGTACCCCGGCCAGGGGTGACTAGTTGGATTTTTGATGCCACGGCCGCAGGGCACTATATAAAAGTGACCCCCGGCTGTGGTATTATCTGTCCAGCTAGTGGAGCCCGGTGCTGGTTTTAGAAATACGGGGGACCCCTACTCTTTTTGTCCCCCGTATTTTTGGAACCAGGACCAGGCGCAGAGCCCGATGCTGGTTGCTTAAATATGGGGGAACCCCTGTCATTTTTCCCCCCCATATTTCTGCAACCAGGGTCGGCTCAAAGAGCCCGAGGCTGGTTATGCTTAGGAGGGGGGACCCCACGCATTTTTTTTCTCCGTTTTACAGTGGTTATTTAAAAAAAAAAAAAAATGAACCCCAGCACGGATCACACAGATCCGGCCGAGATTCATTGTGATAAAGTCGGCAGTGTTTTGCTAATCACTGCCGTAAAAAACGGGAAAAAAACACGAATGACATCGACATCGGAACAAATGAAAAATCCGAATACGACAGCTTAGTAAATTAGGCGTAATAAATTCAAAAAGTTGCAGTTTTACACTTTCGATGTCATTCGTGATTGAACTTTGACCTTTTTCCGAAAATTACGAATGTTAGTAAATATACCCCTTGGTCTGGTACGTACATTACTTTCCTGCCTCGCATCCTCTTTTCTCTTACGTCCTAGGGGATACTGGGAATCCAGTTTAGTACCATGGGGTATAGACAGGTCCACTTGGAGCCATGGGCACTATAGAAGTTTGATAACGTGTGCTGGCTCCTCGCTCTATGCCCCTCCTACCAGATTCAGTTTAGAAAATGTGCCCGAAGTTGCCGATCATATCTCTGGAAGCTCCTGAAGAGTTTTCTGCATTTATTTTCAAAGTTTGTTATTTTCAGGCAGGACTTGATGGCACCAGCCTGCCTACATCGTGGGACTTAGGAGGGGGGGGCAACCCCACTAAGGATTAATGGTCCCGTTCCCCACTGACAGCCCCACCACGGCAAGCGTACATTCCCGCAGCACGCCGCCACCCCTAACAGAGCTAGAAGAAAGAAGAGTGGTGAGTACTAAGCCGGCGTCCCAGTTAGCGGGTCGCCGGTCATTATGGCGGCATAAGGGTATGGAGACGTACGGCTTCTACACGGGGCAGAATGAATCTCCAGACTAAGTACACTGTAGTGTACACAGTACCCAGACTGGCAATACAGGCTTAAAAGGGGGCTTACTCCATTTTATGCACTCAGACACATAGAGCCAGTATAAAGAAGAGCAGGAAGACCGCGCCATTGAAGGGGCGGGGCTTCACTATGAGCAGATCCAGCAGCTCACAGGTGCCATTTTACCCTACTGCAGCTACACAGACGCTGACTACAGGGATGCGTAACTCCTCCGGATAGACTTCAGATTACCTCTGCGGTACCAGGGGGTCATAGCAGGGGGGAGCTATATACTAGTTTACAAAGTCCCTAATCCCCTCACGAGCTAATGCGGGTAAGTCCACTTATCTACCTTCTGCAGCTCCGCCAGCTAGAAAGGCCTACTCAGGACCCAATTTACAGTCCTTTCGGACTGCCAACTTTAGGGGCAAGGCCAGAGGTTCTTCTACCGCCGGCAGAGGTGCTAGAGGTAAACCACGCAAACCAGCGACTGCTGGTTTACAGGAACAGAGCTCAGGCTCTGCCTCCTCAAAACCTTCCGCATGACGGTGGGTGGACCACGATGCCTGGGAGACAGGCAGGTGGGAGCCCGGCTAAAATTCTTCAATCACACCTGGACAAGATCTTGCCAAGATCCCTGGGTCATAGGCTTTATATCCCAGGGCTACAGGCTGGAGTTCCAGGATCTCCCACCTCACAGATTCTTCAAGTCAGGCTTATCAGTTTCACAAGAAGCAATAGTAACCTTACAAGAAGCAAAAACTGTTACAGACCCAGGTCATTGTTCCAGTTCCACCTCATCTCCAAAACAAGGGATACTATTCCAGCTTGTTTGTATTTCCGAAACCGGACGGTTCGGTAAGACCGATTCTGAATCTCAAGTCATTGAACCCATACTTGCGAGCGTTCAAGTTCAAGATGGAGTCTCTGAGAGCGGTGATCTCAGGTCTGGAAGAGAGGGAATTCCTAGCGTCTCTGGATGTCAAGGATGCGTACCTTCACATTCCGATCTGACTGCCTCATCAGGATTATCTACGGTTTGCAATGCAGGACTGTCACTACCAGTTTCAGGCCCTGCCATTTGGTCTCTCCACGGCACCAAAGGGATGGCAGAGATGATGTTACTCCACGGACAGGGTGTAAACGTAATTCCTTAACTGGATGATCTTCTGATAAAGGCTGCGTCCAGGGAGCAGTTGTTGGAGAAAATTGGTCTCATGACCAGATTACTCCTGGATCATGGGTGAATTCTGAATCTACCAAAATCTCACCTAGAACCAACACAGAAGCTTCATTTCCTGGGAATAATACTGGACACAGAGTCTCAGAGAGTGTTCCTTCCCTTGGAAAAGGCAATGGTGATCCAGTCGATGGTTCGGGCTGTCTTGAAGCCGACCCGAATCTCAGTACATCTTTGCATCCGCCTTCTGGGGAAAATGGTGACTTCTTATGAAGCTATTCAGTACGGAAGGTTTCATGCGAGGGCCTTCCAGCTGGATCTGTTGGACAAATGGTAAGGATTGCATCTTTACATGCATCAGAGGATTCATCTGTCGCCAAAAACCAGGATCTCCCTCCTGTGGTGGCTACAAACTTCTCACCTAGTGGAGGGTCGAAGGCTCGGGATTCGGTTGGGGTGCAGTCATGCAGGGGGTGCAGTTTCAAGGAAGATGGTCAAGTCAGGAAATTGTTCTTCCAATAAACATCCTGGAACTCAGGGCTATCTACAATGCCCTTCTGCAGGCCTCATCTCTTCAGAATCAGGCCAGTCAAGTTCAGTCGGACAATGTGACAGCGGTTTCTTACATCAACTGAAAGGGCGGAACGAAAAGCAGGGCCGCAATGTCAGAGGTCTCAAGAATTCTCCTCGGGACGGAAAAACACGCCGTGGCATTGTCGGCAATCTTCATTCCGGAAGTAGACAACTGGAAAGCAGACTTCCTCAGCAGACACGACCTGCACCTGGGGGAATGGGGCCTCCACCCGGAGGTGTTCCAGCAGCTGATACATCGGTGGGGTTATCCGCAGATTGACATGATGGACTCTCAACGCAACAAGAAGCTCAAGCGATATTGTTCCAGGTCAAGGGACCCACAAGCTGTAGCGGTCGACGCCTTGACAACTCCGTGGGGCTACCGGCTGGTGTACTTGTTTCCTACCATTCCTCTGATCTCAAAAATTCTCAGAAGAATAAAAAGGGAAAGAGTTCAAGCAATTCTCATTGCTCCAGACTGGCCGCGAAAGGCCTGGTACGCGGATCTTCTCAAGATGCTTATCGAAGATCCGTGGCCTCTGCCTCTTTGAGAAGATCTTCTGCAACAGGGCCCGTTCGTCTATCAAGACTTACCACGGCTACGTTTTACAACATGGAAGTTGAACGGCTGATTCTAGCCAGGAGAGGGATTCCTTACAAGGTTATCCCGACTATGATCCAAGCCAGGAAGGGGGTAACGTCAAAACATTACTATTGTATCTGGAAGAAATATGTCTCTTGGTGTGAGAGCAGACAATATTCTATGGTGGAATTTCATCTAGGACGTTTCCTGCTTTTTCTGCAGTCGGGAGTTTATTGTTGTCCTACGCCTAGGCTCCATCAAAGTTCAGATTTCAGCCTTGTCTATTTTCTTTCAGAAACAATTGGCTTCTCTCCCTGAGGTCCAGACGTTCTTGAAAGGTGTTCTTCATATCCAACCTCCCTTTGTGCCTCACACGGCACCTTGGGATCTCAATTTGGTTCTGAAATTCCTCCAATCAGACTGGTTTGTACCGTTACATGAGGTAGACGTAAAATATCTTACATGGAAGACCGTCACGCTATTGGCCTTGGCTTCGGCAAGGCACGTATCGGAGCTGGGGGCGTTGTCTCACAAGACATTTGGCATTTGGTATGTATTGTAAATTCTATTATTTATTGTCTTTGTAAAATTGTCATTGTACATCTTCTTAGTTTTTTTTTTTTTTGCCATCCAGATTCTGTACCCCTGAAGAAGTCCCTCGGGACAAAATGCGTTGGGTTCATTTTATATTCTACCACTGTATCGCATTATGAATATACGTCATCAAAGGAATATACGTTTTTTTTCAATACAATCTGGTTCAATTCTAAATACTTCCCTGTCAAACTGATGGGATTTATGTATCATTGTTCTTTTTAACACTTACTGTGAATACATTTTATATATGCAAGAGTAAGACTTTCTAAATGTATCTAATTATCAGGATGTGGATGGTTTAAATTTGGATTACTATTATTAGCACCCTCTGATCAGATTATTAGGTGCTATTTTCAAATCTCGGCTAACAGGGGGTTAATCTTGAGGTGCTGCTCTAGTTTCATCCTAGCCCATCTGGGTACCTTCCATTTATATATATATATATATATATATATAAAACACTCACTTCTCCAGCGATGCAGAAAAAGTAGACAAGCCAGCACTCACGCTCCATCTACCTCTGGCCAAAACTTTACATCTTTACCGAGATCCTCCAGGAATAGAAGACCACCGAAAAACCCGCTGTACCCACCCGTCGAGGTGGGAGAAAAAGAAAAGAAAAGACAACAAAAATACAATTAGAAATGGTAGTCTTCAATCTGTCCCAGCATTCCCTAACACCTGATGAACTGTCCATTCTGAACAAAGGCCTATCCTTTGTTCCCACAGTAACACAGGATGAATTTAAATGGCATGTGGATCTTTACAAATTTTGCAGGCAACTTCGGCTTAAAGATTTTTTTGCAGGAACTAACCTCGATTTAGGATCAACATCCTCAACCAACCAGCCAAGTTTACCAAAAAAGCCAAGCCTATTTGACCCACCATCACAAAACCCTTCTTTAAACACTTTTATGAGGGTTCTCAAAAGGGATACCATTCCATACATCGCCAACCAAAGAATTAACCATCATAACATCACATTGGGAGAGAGAAAAGCCATTGACTCATTGCGCAACGACACCCAGTTAATCATCAGAGCTGTGGACAAAGGCTGAGGAATCGTACTTCTTGATTACCACTACTACATATGGGAGGCCAACAGCCAGCTCTCGGATACCATGTGTTATCAGAAACTCACGATCCAACAGGAGTGTACAAAACAGAGATTGACATTATTATACAAATGGGACTCAACTATGGCTATATCAATCAAAGCACAGCTGAATTTTTGACCACCACACATCCCAAAATTCTATTTTTGTATACACTTCCAAAAATACACAAACCACTAACTCAACTTCCTGGACGACCTATTATCTCGGCCAGAGAGTCCCTGTGTCAGCCCCTTTCCCAATTGGTCGACTTTTATCTACAACCACTGGTTAGGAGAACATCCAGCTATATAGAGGACACCTCTGACTTTCTGAGGAAATTAGAAGGAGTGCAGAGTGTGACAGAGGATACATTGCTTGTCACTTTGGACGTTTCCAGTCTCTACACCAACATCCCCCATATACAGGGTATTGAATCATGCAGAGATCTTCTCAACAACAGCGATGCATATTTTGGACCGCCAGTCTCCTTTCTTATGTTACTCATTGACGTCATCCTCAACAAAAATTATTTTCTTTTTGAAAATTGTTTCTACTTGCAGAAACAAGGGACTGCCATGGGTTCCAACATGGCGCCCTCTTATGCTAACATTTTTATGGCAGCATATGAGCAGGTGCACATCATTGGTAATTCATGTTTTTGTCACTTTTTAGCATTTTATGTACGATACATCGATGATTTATTTTTTATTTGGCAAGTCAGTGAAGAACATCTTTTGGAATTCATCAATGAACTCAATGCCCTCCCTGGAACCATCAGATTCAGTTTGACCTTCAGTAAAACACAAATAAATTTTTTGGATGTGACCATCACAAAGGGAAATAATACATTGCTAACTTCAATCTACAGTAAGGACTCTGACCGTAACACTCTTTTATTGCACTCCAGTTTTCATCCAGCGCCTTTGAAAAAGGGCTTGCCATTCCCTCAACTGCTGAGGGTGATACGCATCACCTCTAATCCAAAGGAATTATCAGGAGCTTTGGAATCTATGTGCCAGAGATTCTTGGACAGAGGATACTCCAAGAATGAAATCAATAATGCTTTATGCTACATGTGAAAACTGATCCTACCAATAAAGATCGGGATAGGCTCAATTTTTCCAGTATGTTCACCACGGCATCAGCCTTTATACGTAACCGCATCAGGGAACATTGGCATTTGATCTCCAGTGATCCGACATTGAAAAAAGACTTATCTCTAATACCAAGATTTGCTTATAGACGAGGACCTAATCTCAAGGACCTTTTGGTCAAGACAGACTTTTCACAGCGGAAACCTAGACAGATGTCCAATTGGCTTACCACCAAACCGGGAGTATTTAAGTGTACAGGATGTTCGAATTGCTCTTTTCTGATAATAGGCAATCGCTTCAAAAATCCCACTGATGGGAGTGAATATTCCATCAAATATAGGCTGGACTGTAACAGTAGATTTGTTATTTACATTTTGAGATGCCCATGCAACCATCTGTATGTCAGCAAGACTAGTAGAATGATGAAAGAACGGCTCAGCCAACACCGCTCATCTATCAAGAAGTGCCTAATTGCCACAGACACCTCAAAAGACTTTACTAACTTACCGGTCACAAGACACTTCAAGGATGCACATCATACTGTTAACCAGCTCAAATGTTGTATCATTGATCACATACCGCCCCTACAACGTGGGGGTGATCGGGACAGAATTTTGCTACAACGAGAACTACAATGGATACACAGACTTAATTGCCTTACTCCGATTGGCCTCAATGAAGATTTTCGTTTAGGTTGTTTCCTGTGACATATTATAGTGACTTTTTGTGGGACTCTGCATTCCGCTGTTTGGTTTAATTTTCTTAGACACCACCATTGATGTTATTTGCATGCTATGTGCTGTCAGACACCGCCGTGTGTCTTTATATATCTAGAGACTCGATCCTGACAGGTCCCCACTTCACTAGCAGTGACACCTTTCCTTTCATCCTTGCTTTCAACATCCACCATGCAGACCCTCTCTTGCTCACTATGTGCAGCTTATTGTCCATCTTTGGTGTTGTATTTAGCAATATCAGATTCCAGCTGCCTATATGGGATTCCCCAGTAGACAACACATGTTGGTCTAGTGATATTTACAGCCATACCACATTGGCAAACGTCCAATTCTGGCTGATCTTGGAAACTAAGCAGTGTTGGGCCCAGTCAGTACCAGTATCGGTGATGATCTGGGAATACTGGGTGCTGTACATCACTCACTTAATACCACAAGGCAGCGGACATTGTGCATACTGTGGGTTTTCTCCCCAATAGGGCAGATTGGATTCTTTTTGCACATATATTCTTATTTATATTGATTGCCGTAACAAGTGGGTATTGCTTTGCAGTTTTGAGGGTTGTCCTTGCGTCACCTGCTATTATTTCTATTAGACCTGTCATTCCTTCCTGATTTTTGCACCCTGCACTTTCTAGCCAGCACTTTCAGGGAACCCTGCTCTGCTGAGCTTCAGCACTATTCCTTTTACTTTTTTAAACACATCACTTCATTTCATTCACTTCTGTTTTGATATACAGCGTCCTTGTAATTCCCCTCACTATCAGCATGCCATTTACTAGTCAGGCTGCTGAGACCACTCGCCGCACGTTTTGCCGCGCTCCGGAGCCGTTGCTATGCATGACACCGGGTTTGTTTAGCTTAGATACCAGTGTCATCGAGTGGGAGGAGTCAGCAGGGGATGCACTATACATGCCCGGACTTGTCTCAGCCCACGTCCTGATGCTGCTGGGTTGATTTTGGTGCCATTTGAGGCTTATATTTCATGTTCTGACAACAGTGCGGTTAGCCCCTGAGGTAGACCAGTCGGTTGAAACAGCTGTCGGGCTGTGTTTGCTGTACTTCACCATGCCGTTTGGTTAAGGAATAAATCCTGCTTTTCTTTCATCTACACGTGAGTGCTGGCTTGTCTACCTTTTCTGCATCGCTGGAGAAGTGAGTGTTTTATTTATATATATATATATATATATATATATAAACACAGAGAAGAGTACTTGATACTTTTCTTGTATTCTGCAGTGACTCCACTACTTGCAATTGTCTTTCCAAACTAAAAAGTAAAAAAAAACAAAATCCCACCAAACCCCAATTTCAAATGAAAGTGTGTACATAATCAATCTTACTGAAATGTAGTTCAATTGTGTATCCCATTGAGCAGTCCAGGTACACGAGTATAGTTCTGGTCTTCAAGTCTTTCCTAGATGTATTTTTGAAATGTCTGCTCTCTTCTGCCATAGGCCCACACATACTGTATCGCCTGCTACATGCTTCACAATGTCAACTATTATTAAAAGAGAAGATAATTCCATCCACTATTATTTACCAATTTGCAGGGTCACGAAGTGCAGAAAAATAAATGATCGTTCTCCTGACCGGTACTAACAAGCTCTGGGATTCTACGTAGAGCGAGCAGGCTAGGCACATCATTGACTCAATACCCACTCCCACTGGAGAAGATCAGTTGCACCTCAGTAAATGTGGCCCTAACAAGCTGGCTACTTGCCCTTGCTGTTGGTGGTTGGAGGGGAGGGATAGTTTAGTAAAGCTTTGCTCTCTTTGATAGCGGCATTGTTCAGCATTCAGTAATGGTCTGGATCCAGGGAACTGATTTCCTTTTTCTCCCTCTGTTTTTTGATCTTGGCCTCCTAATCTGAAATGTGCGGGGGTCATCTTCCATGCAAGACTCCTACTCTTTCTCTTGTTTGTTTGATCTCTGATGGCTAGTTTTCTAAGTGGTGTCCTTTGAGGAGGATACCATATCGCTCTAGAATAATTGGGATGGAAATGTATACATTTAAACAGATAAAGTAGCCTGGTTCATCTACTAGATAGCAGTTCTACAGACATGCTTATTTACCCTTGTTGTTGCTAATCAGTGCTAAAAAGCCAGCTATATCAGCTTTGCACACCACGTATATACCCCCTCCTGTAATCTGCCCATGTGGCAGTAGGAGTGCCTCTTGTCAACGCTAAGAAGAAGTGTTAAGTACTGAATGTGGGAAACCATCTTCCCATTACTACCCACTAAACACATCGCATCATCCTACAATTAAGAGGCAATCAAATACTTTTCCTGCTGGTAATTGGACAGCGGAGGTCTGGGATCTTTACATTATTGCATCTTGACATTTCAGGAGCCATCAGAGTGCAGAATATTCGTCTATAATGACAGCGCAGTATCCTCTTTTTATTTTTAAATGTGCAAAGTTTCATCTGTATCACAGACTATGTTAAATGTTCCTGTCATTTATCTGATTCAGTAGTTTGTTATAAGTTGTGCTTTATACTTGTTACAGCCATGTTAACTCTTTAATGAATGTGTTCCTTACAATCCTTCATACTGTTGGTGACTTCAGTTTGATGATGAAAGTGAGTATACACGTTCTGTAGTAAAAACATGTAAAAGAAGTATGACTAATGGGTTTTGGGGAGAGAACAAACATTTTATTTATACAAGTTTTTCTTCTGGATGCTCTGTAGAAAACACCTACTGTACGTTTAAAAATAACTTAGTTGGTAATAGTAGAGATCACTGATCTCTGGGAGTAGTATTCTCATTTCTTCTGGCTCTGAGCTCAGTCTCATAAACCGCTGGTTAATATTTCCAGGGATTGATTTAAGGCATCTGTCCCTTGCGATTTTAATTTGTGGCTTTGATTGCAGTGAGGTTTGCTGGCTCGTGGCATTGATTAAATGCCCGGCTCTGTGGATCTACGCACAATTTATGCTGTAGCACTTTCTAAAAGCACTGAACTATCATTTTAACTCGTGACCATGGGATCTCTGGCTGGCCAGGCAAGACCCACAAGTGACCCTGAAATCTCATTCCGTAGTACGATGCATGCACCAGCTGTGTGATAGAAGGCTGTGATATCACTGTTACAAATACTGTAAGCTCTTATAATAAAGCAGGGAAAGGCCAAACCTCCGGTGAAACTATCAGAAAATACCATGGACCTTAAGTGGCTGCATCTTTACTGCATTTATCAAGCAGTGGAAAGCCCTTGACCTTCACTGGCAGATATAGGGTGTCTGCAACTGATATAAAAGATATCTGAAGAGGAAAACACGTCCAATCAATATTGCTACAGTACTTTCATGCAGCGGTGCCTATAAATATCAATTACCAGAGAAATGGTGTGTGCATGAATATGGTATGGTGTGCTCTCACCTTCATAGTTGGCTTCAGTGTCTCAACTCCAACCCTGAACCATGGTCTTCTGTGGGTAACACCAGGGAGAAATTTGTGGACCTCTTGCCTTATCACAATACAATAGAAATTAAGATCTCACAAACTGATTGCTCAAGCCATCCTGGCACATGTATTGAAAAGGTAGGATGACAGATTTGTATGAGTTTTGTGTCAAAGATATACTTTGCGTTATCAAAAGAAAGAAACTATATCTGTGTGCGCGAGAGCCCGGTGGTGGAGATAGGGGTTACTTACCTGTGCCCGTCATCGGGTGGTCTGGTCGGGGGTGTGGTATGGTATGCCGGCGACCAGCATATCGGCGCCGGAAGCCCAACCGCCGGCATACCGACAGCGTGGCGAGCGCAAATGAGCCCCTTACGCGCGCCACGCTATTTATTCTCCCTCCAGGGGGGTCGTGGACCCCCACGAGGGAGAAAAACTGTCGGTATGCCGGCTGTCGGGATTCCTGCGCCGGTATACTGTGCGCTGGGATCCCGACAGTCGGAAACCTGAAGACCACCCCTGGTCGGTGGTCACCATCTTACTTCCCAGAAGGCTGAGGAGTATTGGTGTAGTGCTCGTATAATGGACTGGGGCCATTTGCAGTTGATGCCGGGCGCTAGCATTGACTTTTCTTATAGACCTATTTTTTAGTATCCTGTGCCTCGCCTTCCATGTTATCAGATCCTATAATTCGTCCTCCAGAGCGCCAAAGACTGGAACGGGGGTGAGCATCCGTGTGGGTCCCCACTGGCCCTTTTACCATTTGTAATAGCTAACATTAGCAAGGATTTGGAAGTGACACAATATGTATATAATACAGTCCATCTGCGCATGCGCAGACCAGAGGCGGCCGTAGGGGATGCTGGGAGGGTTCCACACTTTTGGATTGTGGTGGACATGTAATGGTCCGGGTAGTGTTTTTTTTTTGTACACTTTAGGCTCTTTAATACCAAATCATTTTTTAAATGCCACAGCCTACCTGGGCGTTACTGCTGACTATGTGTATCCTTTATTCAGGGGCGTCTTAAGAGAGGAGGGCCCATGTGCAGACTCCGAGTGGGCCCCCTCCTGGCCAAAATTCATACTGCGCAAGCGCTGCTGCCATTTTGGAGGAGATTTTCTTCTGCGACGACTGCGGGTGCAGCGTCCGACGCTGGACTCTGGTGAGGTGAGTATTAAAATATGGGTGCAGTGTGGGCCCCCCAGGGGCCCGTGTGTTCTGCACACATTGAAACCGTGATAGAAACGCCTATGCCTTTATGGCCAGAGTTTACTCATCTTCTAATGCTATCTTGCAGCAGAAGAACATGCCCATACGTGCTCTACCTGTACCTAGTACACATGTGTCTAGTACTGTTACTACAGCTGACTGTCACAAGTAGCAGCTTCATATTAGAAACATCACCTACTGTAAAAAGTGTTATGGTTGTAGTATAAACCCTATCCGTTTGATAGATAGACAGTGTCTAGTTAGACAGTCAATAGATAGACACCATATATTAGACTAGGGGTGGGCAACAGGCGGCCCGCGGGCCGGATGCGGCCCGCGGACCGATCCTGCCTGGCCTGCTGTGCCCCACCAGAGTGCAATGACAAGAGGCCCGACAGGCCGCTTGTCATTGCACTGCTCTCAGACGCGGCGCCGCTGAGGAAATCCCGGTCACGTCACAGGGTCAGCTGACCGGGATTTCCTCTATCATGCGCTGGGCGTCACGGGGGGCGGCGCTGGGCGTCACGGGGGGCGGCGCTGGGCGGGCACTGCAGTGGGGACTCGGAGCAGAAGCGGCCAGTGGGGAGCACTGCGGAGGCCAGTGGGGAGAAGAAACGGCGGCCAGCGGGGAGAAGAAGCGTCGGCCAGCGGGGAGAAGAAGCGGCGGCCAGTGAGGAGAAGCGGCGGCGGCAGCAACAGCAGCGCGGATTATCAGACAGCAGGGATCGTCTGCCACTGACAAATAGGTAAACCCCCTGTCCTGAATAAAACTAAAGCTGCCATATAAGTTCAGGGGAGGGGAGTTAAAAACGGTTATATGGGTTTAGGGGAGTGGGGGGGGGGAGGGTAAGGACTGCTATATAGGTTTAGGGGAGGGTGGGGAAAGGGGGGTAGGGACTGTCTGCCGTAATGTGTAAAAACGGGGGCCCTGTCTGCCGTAATGTGTAAAAACGGGGGCGCTGTCTGCCGTAATGTGTAAAAAGGGGATGCTGTCTGCCGTAATGTGTAAAAACGGGGGCGCTGTCTGCCGTAATGTATAAAAAGGGGGCGCTGTCTGCCGTAATGTGTAAAAAGGGGATGCTGTCTGCCGTAATGTGTAAAAACGGGGGCGCTGTCTGCCGTAATGTGTAAAAACGGGGGCGCTGTCTGCCGTAATGTGTAAAAACGGGGACGCTGTCTGCCGTAATGTATAAAAGCGGGGGCGCTGTCTGCCGTAATGTATAAAAGCGGGGGCGCTGTCTGCCGTAATATATAAAAACGGGGGCGCTGTCTGCCGTAATTATAAAAATGGGGGTGCTGTCTGTCGTAATCTGTAAAAAGGGGACGCTGTCAGCCATAATGTGTAAAAAGGGCACGCTGTCTGCCGTAATGTGTAAAAAGGGATCTCTTTTTGAGTATTTTGTGTGTGGCCCTCGAATATTCACTGGAAGTTTTAAGCGGCCCCCCAGCTGAAATAATTGCCCACCCCTGTATTAGACAGACATTAGGTCGACAGGGTCAAAAGGTCGACAGGGTCAAAAGGTCGACATGGAAAGGGTCGACAGGTCAAAAGGTCGACATGGTCAAAAGGTCGACATGAAAATTGTCGACATAAAAAAGATAGACAAATGTTTTTTTTTTTTAATGTAACATGTTTTTGGATTATTTCATACTTTCTCTATCTATGTCGGCATAGAGTTGGTTATAAACCTTGTGGCGAGCGCAGCGAGCCACCGTGCCCGAAGCGTGGCGAGCAAAGCGAGCCCCGCAAGGGTACGCCTTTCTACAATTGGGGGTTCCAGATGACAAAACTATCCACACAAACCACAAAAATGCAAAAAACATGGTGTCTACCTTTTTCATGTCAACCATTTTCATGTCGACCTTTTCACCCTGTCGACCTTTTGACCTGTCGACCTTTTGACTTGTCAACCTTTTCCATGTCGACCTCTTGACCCTGTCGACCTTTTGACCCTGTCGACCTAATGTCCATCTAACATATGGTGTCTATCTATTGACTGTCTAACTAGACACTGTCTATCTTTCATACCGGAACCAATATAAACGCCTCTCTGTGACACATTGCGGTGGTGTTCTGTGCTGTTACCAACTGGAAGCTATGAGAGCTACTGCAGCACAGCGGTAACTTATATAACTTAAAGACCACTCTAAGGGGGTAATTCAGACCTGATGGCTAGGCTGAGTTTTCGTACAGCAGGCGATTAGGTCTAAACTGCGCACGGGTATGCACCGCAATCCACAGGCGCGACGCATGGGTACAAAGCGGATCGCAGCGCAGTGATGGTTTTGTGCACGGGCATTCGCAAGGAGAATGACAGGAAGATGCTGTTTGTGGGTGTCAACTGACCGTTTTCTGGGAGTGTTTGGAAAAACGCAGGCGTGTCCATGTGTTTGCAGTGCGAGTTCCTGGCGTCAATTCCGGTCCGGGACAGGCTGATGTGATCACAGCGGCTGAGTAAGTCCTGAGGTGCGTAGAGACTGCACAATATCTGTTTGTACAGCTCTGCTACACATGCGTTCGCACACTTGCACAGCTAAAATACACTCCCCTGTGGGCGGCGACTATGCGAACGCAGGACTGCAAAAATCACTAGCGAGCGATCAGGTCTGAATTTCCCCCTAAAACACAAAGCCTACTAAAAACGGAAGGTACCGATTCCCCACAAAATTAATGAATGGGTACAGGTATAGAGGTATTATTCAGTGCTAGTAAGCCTGAATACAGTATATCTAAACAGTCATATACATTCACAGTGGGAGTACCATCATTTCATTATGCTACAAATAGAAGCTAAACAACATGTGTACTCAGAAAGGCTGTCTCCTGGGTACCAACTCCACATGTTCTTTGTGCAATTCATACATGACGACTTTCTAGCTGGCCCCTCAAGGGACGGGGCACAGGCGGGAACTGCAGGGGTGTTGGAGGCATGATCGCATCATAGTGGGTCCGCCCCCACTATACAATGCCCAGATTATAGGCATCGTAAAGTGGGTCGGGTGCTGCGATGATGCAATTTATTGTGAATCGCGTCATCCCCCTTCCCACTTTTTATTTGCAAGTGGGCGGATGAGAGGGAAAGTGGTGAGTGGTGAGTGTGCAGGCAGCTGGCTAGCTCCAGGAGGCTTGCTTTCTTTGCTGTTTGGGGAAAGTAGGCAAGTGCTATCTTATAACTGGCAGGGTCGGATTTAGGGGTCAGACCGCCCCTAGGCACATTATTGCCCGTGTGCCCAAATTCTACCCGCTCCCCCCACACTCACGTCACTGTTCCCTTTTTTCCGGGGTCTGTCTGGATGCCTCGAGACCACTAAAGCAGCTTCAACCTCATCCTACTACCAGTGCCAGATTAAAGGCCTCATGGGCCTGGAGCTGAAATTTCTCAAGGCCCTATTGTATGCCGTTGCAGGATGTGGAAGCAGCATGGCGGGTGGTGACTACTGATATGGGGGTGTGACTAGTGCTGTGGGGTTGTGGTCTGTGTCATGGGGTGTGGCTAGCACCATGGAGAGCAAAGCTACTCCCCAACCCCGAACCAACTCAATCTCACTCCCTTCTTTGCTTATATGAAGTATACACCACAGTTTATATTATTGACCCCTGAATAAATAAAAAATAATTAAACCCCCCCCCCCCCCACACACACACAAACTATGGTTTATTAATAAAATGCAACAATTTTTATCTATAAAGTGCTTTAACAAACATTCCTGAAAACTGCTAGTTTTCCTATAAGTAACTAACCAGGAGGACCCTCAAAATTCTCCAATATGGCACTACAAGGATCAGCACACCCTCCAACTACTGATTCCATCCATGCTTCTCAGAACAGTGATACACAAAATGGTAGTTGCTCAATTAAATTTATAAGTCCATCACAGATGCGTGAAAGGGAGGGATTAATCTAGGCAAAAAAATAAATAAATAATACAAAGTTTCTCCCAGCACTATGCAGGTAGACCAGTAACAATATTTACATCCTGTATAATAATAGTAAATGCAGAGATCTCAGTAAAGGTGCATACACACTGTGAAATTTTGGCGATATTGACTATGTGCGATTTTGACTATGGCCAATTTTGACGATACTTTAATACTAGATAGTCAAAATTGACTTGCCTGCACAGTCTATGTAACCTTGCGATACTGACCCCGCGGGAGTGCGCATCGGGATCGCAAGGTGGTTAACACCTTGCGATTTGCACTAACTTTCATTGTGATTTTGACTATATAGTCAAAATTGCAAGGATAAACCTCACTGTGTGTTTGAACCTTTACATACATTTGCAAACATATGGTTAAGCTACAAGTCACGCCAAAGCATCTCTGCTATTGGTGGTCCTAAGCTATATAATAATAGCACCCACTTTGGGTCATACTGTATGTCTATGTATTTCTAAATTGAGAGCTAACTCACTTGGAAGCCAACGAGCTCCTCCAACATGGTACTACAAGGATCAGCACACCTTCCAACTACTGATCCCATCCATGGAAAGTTGACAAGAAAATACATGCCACCCGTTTAAAAATAAACACATATACTGTATACATACACACAAAGAGGCAGGTGCAAGATTAACATTTTTGTCACGGCACATACAAACATAATACTTACCAAGCTGAATTTCCACAACGGACCATGGTGCCACTTCACTGTACGTTATAACAAAATTTGAATTTTCACTTTGGAACTACCTCTTCATATCATACAAATATTGCACATTTATTTGACATAAGTCCTCGTAATAATATTCAGGCTATCTCCCAATTTCAGACTCTGTCACACCCAAAAATCATGCAAGTTCATATAATTATTAGTGATGTGCACCGGACATTTTTCGGGTTTTGTGTTTTGGTTTTGGATTCGGTTCCGCGGCCGTGTTTTGGATTCGGACGCGTTTTGGCAAAACCTCCCTGAAATTTTTTTGTCGGATTCGGGTGTGTTTTGGATTCAGGTGTTTTTTTTTACAAAAAACCCTCAAAAACAGCTTAAATCATAGAATTTGGGGGTCATTTTGATGCCATAGTATTATTAACCTCAATAACCATAATTTCCACTCATTTCCAGTCTATTCTGAACACCTCACACCTCACAATATTATTTTTAGTCCTAAAATTTGCACCGAGGTCGCTGGATGACTAAGCTAAGCGACCCAAGTGGCCGACACAAACACCTAGCCCATCTAGGAGTGGCACTGCAGTGTCAGACAGGATGGCAGATTTAAAAAAATAGTCCCCAAAGAGCACATGATGCAAAGAAAAAAAGAGGTGCAATGAGGTAGCTGTGTGACTAAGCTAAGCGACCAAAGTGGTCGACACAAACACCTTACCCATCTAGGTGTGGCACTGCAGTGTCAGACAGGATGGCAGATTTAAAAAATAGTCCCCAAACAGCACATGATGCAAAGAAAAAAAGAGGTGCACCAAGGTCGCTGGATGGCTAAGCTAAGCGACCCAAGTGGCCGACACAAACACCTGGCCCATCTAGGAGTGGCACTGCAGTGTCAGACAGGATGGCACTTCAAAAAATAGTCCCCAAACAGCACATGATGCAAAGAAAAAAAGAGGTGCACCAAGGTCGCTGGATGGCAAAGCTAAGCGACCCTAGTGTCCGACACAAACACCTGGCCCATCTAGGATTGGCACTGCAGTGTCAGACAGGATGGTAGATTTAAAAAATAGTCCCCAAACAGCACATGATGCAAAGAAAAAAAGAGGCGCACCAAGGTCGCTGTGTGACTAAGCTAAGCGACACAAGTGGCCGACACAAACACCTGGCCCATCTAGGAGTGGCACTGCAGTTTTCTAGCGAGAGGATGAGTGTTTCCATCCTCATGTGAATCTGAACCACTAGCCATGAACATAGGCCAGGGCCTCAGCCGTTCCTTGGCACTCCGTGTCGTAAATGGCATATTGGCAAGTTTACGCTTCTCATCAGACGCTTTTAATTTTGACTTTTGGGTCATTTTACTGAACTTTTGTTTTTTGGATTTTACATGCTCTCTACTATGACATTGGGCATCGGCCTTGGCAGACGACGTTGATGGCATTTTTCGTCTCGGCCATGACTAGTGGCAGCAGCTTCAGCACGAGATGGAATTGGATCTTGATCTTTCCCTATTTTACCCTCCACATTTTTGTTCTCCATTTTTTAATGTGTGGAATTATATGCCAGTAATATATCAATAGCAATGGCCTACTGTACCGTACTGCTATATATTATATACTGGTGGTCAGCACAATTATGCACTGTCCTCCTACTATATATTATATACTGCGCACAACTTAAATGCACCACAGGTATGGATGGATAGTATACTTGACGACACAGAGGTAGGTAGAGCAGTGGACTACTGTACCGTACTGCTATATATTATATACTGGTGGTCAACAAAATTATGCACTGTCCTCCTACTATATATACTGCGCACAACTAAAATGCACCACAGGTATGGATGGATAGTATACTTGACGACACAGAGGTAGGTAGAGCAGTGGACTACTGTACCGTACTGCTATATATATACTGGTGGTCAGCAAAATTCTGCACTGTCCTCCTACTATATACTCAGGCCCGGCGACAGGGGGGGTCAAAGGGGACTCCCGTACCGGGCCCCGAGGTTAAGAGGGGCCCCAAGAATCTGGCGCAGCCACTTTCACTGACTGCATGGTGTACGCCATATCCGGGAGGAAGGAAGGCAGGAGGAACCTGAGCGGCACGCTGACTGAGCAAGCCAGTGCTGTAGTGCGGGCTCCCAGCACCTGTCACGGAAGGACACCAGGGGGGAAAAGCTCTATAGGAGATCGGTAGCGTCTAGGATGCCTTCGCCGGAAGGACCTAGTGCACGTCAGGTAGTGGGCGGTGCTGGGGGCGGAGTAGAAAGAAGCGACGCGCGCGTACGCGTGGTACGCGGGAACTTTAAATAGCAGTGCAGTGCAGTCAGTGGTACAGAATGCTGGGACAGTGCGGGTATTGCAGCGCTCCGTGGCTGGTGTTAAGCGGGATCCCAGGACAGGACACGATTAGCAGCTTGTTGCCGTCAGGCTGCTGGAGAGTAAGATTAATATAATTAATTTTTTGTTTGACTGACGGGGTGGCAATCGGACTGACGGGTTATCTTATTGTGGCCGGGTGTTATGGATGGGAGCTGCTCAGTGTGCCTGGTGAGGTTGTGAGTGGGTTAATGCCTCTCCCCATGCCTGAACTGAATGGGTTAATGACCCCCCCCCCCCCCCTTCATGCACTCACTGAGTGGGTTAATGCCCCCCCCCCCTTCATGCACTCACTGAGTGGGTTAATGCCCCCCCCCCTTCATGCCCTCACTGAGTGGGTTAATGGACCCCCCCCCCCCTTTCATGCCCTCACTGAGTTGGTTAATGGACCCCCCCCTTCATGCCCTCACTGAGTGGGTTAAGGAGATCCGCGCTTCCACACAGCAGACCAGCGCTGTGCATTAGGGGCTCTCCACACTCTGCAATCAGCAGCTTTAGATCTCTGTGAGCGCTGCCCTGTGCTCTATGGATCCGGGCACTGCTAGTAGGGAAAGGTAGGGAAAGCTGCCTGCAGCACATGGTATTTTCCCCGCATATTGACAGTGAAGCACCTGCCAACTCTTCCTAAAGTACCTATACATATTGTGTGTGTGTGTGTGTGTGTGTGTGTGTGATTTATGATATTTTATGTGTCTGTTTCATGCTGCTGTTTAGATATACCTTATTTTAGCACCACTTCATATTGATATTAAAACTGCTTCATATTCTAGGGAGAGCGCTAGTTTATATTGTTTGACAAGAGGAGTGTGTATGCAGCCGGTACACTGTGTTTACGGTAGTGTTTGCGTGTAATGCTGTTACCTTTGCACTCCGCCTCCTCCTCCCATATACTTGGAGTCAGTAATACACCTACTGTGGCATAACGTGTATAAAGGGTAGAATTGTGTGGTGTAGAGTGAATAACGGACACTACTGTGTGGGGTAATGTTAATAAGGGGTACTACTGTGCGGTGTAATAATGTGTGTAGTAATTTTATATGGGGGGGGGTGCATGTCAAGATAACAAAAACACTAGTTTCGACCCTGATGTAGTGGTGATGTTTATAGCATAAGTCACATAGCTGTCAGAAGCATATACAGTATTATACTGTATCCTATGTATTACATAATGGCTATATATGGGGGATGGGGGGCCCAGAGATAGCCGTGTACCGGGCCCCAAGATTTCTGTTGCCGGCCCTGTATATACTACAATGCAGCACAGATATGGAGCGTTTTTCAGGCAGAGAACGTAGATATTTGCAGCACACTGAGCACAGATATTTGCAGCACACTGAACACAACTGAGAGAACGCTGCACGTCCTCTCCCTATCATCTCCAATGCACGAGTGAAAATGGCGGCGACGCGCGGCTCCTTATATAGAATACAAATCTTGCGAGAATACGACAGCGGGATGATGACGTTCGGGCGCGCTCGGGTTAACTGAGCAAGGCGGGAAGATCCAAGGCTGCCTCGGAACTGTGTAAAATGGGTGAAGTTCGGGGGGGTTCGGATTCCGAGGAACCGAACCCGCTCATCTCTAATATATATATATATATATATATATATATATGTATGTATATATATATATATATATATATTACTGTAGCATGAACAAACAGCGGCATTCAGAGATTTAAACAGCAAGTGCATATTTCATGGCATAAACAGTTTCAGGGTTTGCACGCCCCTTTGTCAAGGAACTCCGAGAAGTTGGTTTATGCCGTGAAATATACTGTTGCTGTTTAAATCTCAGAGTGCCGCTGTTTGTTCTTGCTACAGCACTGTATATGGATTTCTACCAGAGGACACCAGAGTGAAAGGTTAATGTGCTAGGAGAGTGCCGGTCCGTCAAACAGAAATTATATTATATATATATTTCTCTAACGTCCTAAGTGGATGCTGGGGACTCCGTAAGGACCATGGGGAATAGCGGCTCCGCAGGAGACTGGGCACATCTAAAGAAAGCTTTAGGACTAACTGGTGTGCACTGGCTCCTCCCCCTATGACCCTCCTCCAAGCCTCAGTTAGATTTCTGTGCCCGACGAGAAGGGTGCACACTAGGGGCTCTCCTGAGCTTCTTAGTGAAAGTTTTAGTTTAGGTTTATTATTTTCAGTGAGTCCTGCTGGCAACAGGCTCACTGCATCGAGGGACTAAGGGGAGAAGAAGCGAACTCACCTGCGTGCAGAGTGGATTGGGCTTCTTGGCTACTGGACATTAGCTCCAGAGGGACGATCACAGGCCCAGCCTGGATGGGTCCCGGAGCCGCGCCGCCGGCCCCCTTACAGAGCCAGAAGAGCGAAGAGGTCCGGAAAAATCGGCGGCAGAAGACGTTCCTGTCTTCAATAAGGTAGCGCACAGCACTGCAGCTGTGCGCCATTGCTCTCAGCACACTTCATACTCCGGTCACTGAGGGTGCAGGGCGCTGGGGGGTGCACCCTGAGACGCAATAAAACATGATAAAAATACCTTACATGGCAAAAAAATACATCACATATAGCTCCTGGGCTATATGGATGCATTTAACCCCTGCCAGAATATACAGAAAAACGGGAGATAAGGCCGCCGAAAAGGGGGCGGAGCCTATCTCCTCAGCACACTGGCGCCATTTTCCCTCACAGCTCAGTTGGAGGGAAGCTCCCTGGCTCTTCCCTGCAGTCACTACACTACAGAAAGGGTTAAAAAAAGAGAGGGGGGCACTAATTAGGCGCAGTATTAAAACATACAGCAGCTATAAGGGGAAAAACACTTATATAAGGTTATCCCTGTATATATATATAGCGCTCTGGTGTGTGCTGGCATACTCTCGCTCTGTCTCCCCAAAGGGCTAGTGGGGTCCTGTCCTCTATCAGAGCATTCCCTGTGTGTGTGCTGTGTGTCGGTACGTTTGTGTCGACATGTATGAGGAGAAAAATGATGTGGAGACGGAGCAGAGTGTCTGTAACAGTGATGTCACCACCTAGGGGGTCGACACCTGAGTGGATGTACTGTTGAAAATTGCGTGACAGTGTCAGCTCTGTATAAAAAAAAAACCAGTGGTTGACATGAGACAGCCGGCTACTCAGCTTGTGCCTGTCCAGACGTCTCATAGGCCGTCAGGGGCTCTAAAGCGCCCGTTACCTCAGATGGCAGATACAGACGCCGACACGGATACTGACTCCTGTGTCGACGGTGAAGAGACAACCGTGATTTCCAGTAGGGCCACACGTTACATGATTGAGACAATGGAAAATGTTTTATACATTTCTGATAATACGAGTACCACCAAAAAGGGGTATTATGTTCGGTGAGGGAAAAACTACCTGTAGTTTTCCTGAATCTGAGAAATAAAATGAGGTGTGTGATGATGCGTGGGTTTCCCCCCGATAACAATTGATAATTTCTTAAAAAGTATTGGCTGTATACCCTTTCCCGCCAGAGGTTAGGGTGCGTTGGGAAACACCCCCTAGGGGGATAAGGCGCTCACACGCTTGTAAGAACAAGGGCTCTACCCTCTCATGAGATGGCCGCCCTTAAGGATCCTGCTGATAGAAAGCAGGAGGGTATCCAAAAATGTATTCACACACATACTGGTGTTATACTGCGACCAGCAATCGCCTCAGCCTGGAGGTGCAGTGCTGGGTTGGCATGGTCGGATTCCCTGACTGGAAATATTGATATCCTAGATAAGGATAGTATATTATTGCCTATAGAGCATTTAAAAGATGCATTTCTATATATGCATGATGCACAGCGGAATATTTGCCGACTGGCATCAAGTATAAGTGCGTTGTCCAATTCTACCAGTAAAATGGTCAGGTGATGCGGATTCCAAACGGCATTTGGAAGTATTGCCTTTGAAAGGGGACATTTGGGGTCGGTCTTTTAGACCTGGTGGCCACGGCAACAACTGGGAAATCCACGTTTGTACCCCAGGTCGCCTCTCAAAATAAGACGCCGTATTATCAGGCGCAGTCCTTTGTTGGCAAGCGGACAAAAGGTTCCTCTTTTCTGCTCGTGACAGAGGGAGAGGAAAAAGGCTGAAGAGATTACCCAGTTCCCAGGAACAGAAACCCTTTCCCGCCTCTGCAAAGCCCTCAGTATGACGCTAGGGCCTTACAAGCTCAGGCACGGTGGGGGCCCGTTCTCAATGAATTTCAGTGCGCAGTGGGCTCACTCGCAAGTAGACCCCTGGATCCTTCAGGTAAATATCTCAAGGGTACATATTGGAATTCGAGACATCTCCCCCTCGCCGTTTCCAAAAGTCGGCTTTACCGACGTCTCCCTCTGACAGGGAGGCAGTTTTGGAAGCCATTCACAAGCTGTATTCCCAGCAGGTGATAATCAAGGTACCCCTCCTGCAACAGGGAACGGGGTATTATTCCACACTATTGTGGTACCGAAGCCAGACGGCTCGGTGAGACCGATTCTAAATCTAAAATCTAAAATCTTTGAACACTTACATACAGAGGTTCAAATTCAAGATTGAGTCACTCAGAGCAGTGATTGCGAACCAGGAAGAAGGGGACTACATGATGTCTCGGGACATCAAGGATGCTTACCTTCATGTCAAAATTTACCCTTCTCACCAAGGGTACCTCAGGTTATGGTACAGAACTGTCACTATCAGTTCAGACGCTGCCGTAGGGATGGTCCACGGCACCCCGGGTCTTTACCAAGGTAATGGCCGAAATGATATCCCTTCGAAGGAAGGGAATTTTAGTTATCCCTTACTTGGACGATTCCCTGATAAGGGTAAGATCCAGGGAACAGTTGGAAGTCGGTGTAGCACTATCTCAGGTAGTGTTGCGGCAGCACGATTGGATTCTCAATATTCCAAAATCGCAGCTGGTTCCGACGACTTGTCTTCTGTTTCCTAGGGATGTTCCTGGACACAGTCCAGAAAATAGATGTTTCTCCCGGAATAGAAAGCCAGGGAGTTGTCCGAGCTAGTCAGGAACCTCCTAAAACCGAACCAAGTCTCAGTGCATCAATGCACAAGGGTTCTGGGTAAAAATGGTGGCTTCCTACGAAGCAATCCCATTCGTTAGATTCCACGCAAGAACTTTCCAGTGGAACCTACTGGACAAATGGTCCGGGTCGCATTTTCAGATGCATCAGCGGATAACCCTGTCACCAAGGACAAGGGTATCCATCCTGTGGTGGTTGCAGAGTGCTCATCTTCTAGAGGGCCGCAGATTCGGCATTCAGGACTGGGTCCTGGTGACCACGGATGCCAGCCTGCGAGGCTGGGGAGCAGTCACACAGGGAAGGAATATCCAGGGCTTAGGGTCAAGCCTGGATACATCACTTCACATAAATATCCTGAAGCTAAGGGCCATTTACAATGCTCTAAGCTTAGCAAGACCTCTGCTTCAAGGTCAGCCGGTGTTGATCCAGTCGGACAACATCATGGCAGTCACCCACGTAAACAGACAGGGTGGCACAAGAAGCAGGAGGGCAATGGCAGAAGCTGCAGGGATTCTTCGCTGGGCGGAAAATCATGTGATAGCACTGTCAACAGTATTCATTCCGGGAGTGGACAACTGGGAAGCAGACTTCCTCAGCACGACCTCCACCCGGGAGAGTGGGGACTTCACCCAGAAGTCGTCCACATGATTAAAAAACTCGACAGGTATTGCGCCAGGTCAAGAGACCCTCAGGCAATAGTTGTAGACGCTCTGGTAACACCGTGGGTGTACCAGTCAGTGTATGTGTTCCCTCCTCTGCCTCTCATACCCAAGGTACTGAGATTGATAAGATGGAGAGGAGAAAGCACTATATTCGTGGCTCCGGATTGGCCAAGAAGGACTTGGTAACCGGAACTTCAAGAGATGCTCACGGAGGATCCGTGGCCTCTACCTCTAAGAAGGGACCTGCTCCAGCAAGGACCCTGTCTGTTCCAAGACTTACCGCGGCTGCGTTTGACGGCATGCCGGTTGAACATCGGATCCTGAAGGAAAAAAGGCATTCCGGATGAAGTCATCCATATCCTGATCTAATATAACAACAAAATAGGCTGCGCTTAGAGATGAATTGTTGTAACAACTGATAAAATTTATTATACTTAAAATCTGTCCATTAGGACAATTAAAAATGCATGTACATTGCTGAAATGACCTCTGATCATACTTTAAACAACAATTGAGCCTGTTCCAAATTAACCGTGAGACCCTATTATTTGAAACCAAATAAATCCTGGGGCTATAGCATAGTCCCTGGGCTGGAAAGTATGTCCCAACGCTGGAGGATTGGCAGTTCCAAAGAGATGCAAGATTAATGGAAAGTCCTCACCAGTTTTGCGTGTGGATGAACAAAGTTCCAATGGAGCAATGTGTAGGGTCCGCGGTGGTCCAAGCTGAGATGGTAGGTTGTGGTAAATTGATCAGAGGGCTCACACCTGACGCGTTTCACAGCTTATCTGCTGCTTTTTCAAAGCCCTTTGAAAAAGCAGCAGATAAGCTGTGAAACGCGTCAGGTGTGAGCCCTCTGATCAATTTACCACAACCTACCATCTCAGCTTGGACCACCGCGGACCCTACACATTGCTCCATTGGAACCATATCCATTACCAAAGGACTGGACTTTGTTCATCCACACGCAAAACTGGTGAGGACTTTCCATTAATCTTGCATCTCTTTGGAACTGCCAATCCTCCAGCGTTGGGACATACTTTCCAGCCCAGGGACTATGCTATAGCCCCAGGATTTATTTGGTTTCAAATAATAGGGTCTCACGGTTAATTTGGAACAGGCTCAATTGTTGTTTAAAGTATGATCAGAGGTCATTTCAGCAATGTACATGCATTTTTAATTGTCCTAATGGACAGATTTTAAGTATAATAAATTTTATCAGTTGTTACAACAATTCATCTCTAAGCGCAGCCTATTTTGTTGTTATATTGTATTGTTATTCTATATAGGTGTAACTGACCTATCCAGGCAGCTGCTATATACACGGTTAATTGGAAACACACCCCTAGCGCCCTTTCCAACTTTGGTTGGCTTGTTCCCCTTTTTTTTGCAATTATATCCTGATCTAAAGCCAGGAAGGATGTAACCGCAAAAACATTATCACCGCAATTGGCGAAAATATGTTGCGTAGTGCGAGGCCAGTAAGGCCCGACGGAGGAAATTCAACTGGGTCGATTCCTACATTTCCTGCACACAGGAGTGTCTATGGGCCTGAAATTGGGGTCCATTAAGGTTCAGATTTCGGCCCTGTCAATTTTCTTCCAAAAAAGAACTAGCTTCAGTCCCTGAAGTTTAGACGTTTGTAAAAGGGGTACTGCATATACAGCCTCCTTTTGTGCCTCCAGTGGCAATTTGGGATCTCAATGTAGTTTGGGTTCCAAAAGTCACATTGGTTTGAACCACTTAAATCTGTGGAGTTAAAATATCTCACATGGAAAGTGGTCATGCTGTTGGCCCTGGCCTGGGCCAGGCGCGTGTCAGAATTGGCGGCTTTATCCTGTAAAAGCCCTTATCTGATTTTCCATTCGGACAGGGCGGAATTGAGGACTCGTCCTCAGTTTCTCCCTAAGGTGGTTCCAGCGTTTTCACCTGAACCAACCTATTGTGGTGCCTGCGGCTACTAGGGACTTGGAGGAATCCAAGTTGCTGGATGTTGTCAGGGCCCTGAAAATATGTTTCCAGGACGGCTGGAGTCAGGAAATCTGACTCGCTGTTTATCCTGTATGCACCCAACAAGCTGGGTGCTCCTGCTTCTAAGCAGACTATTGCTCGTTGGATTTGTAGTACAATTCAGCTTGCACATTCTGTGGCAGGCCTGCCACAGCTAAAATCTGTAAAAGCCCGTTCCACAAGGAAAGTGGGCTCATCTTGGGCGGCTGCCCGAGGGGTCTCGGCTTTACAACTTTGCCGAGCAGCTACTTGGTCAGGGGCAAACACGTTTGCTAAATTCTACAAATTTGATACCCTGGCTGAGGAGGACCTGGAGTTCTCTCATTCGGCAAAGTGGGATTGTATCTGCACACACACAATTGTATTATATCAGATTTGGAACTATATACAGCTCCAAAATAACCCCTATTGCATTCAAGTATTCACAATTATTTGTGGGGGTGCTATCGACTACAGCTAAGGTTAGTCAGCAAAAAGAAAAAAAAAAAAAAAAAAAAAGAAAAAGAGAAAAGGACTGTATTTGTCGATGCACAGGAAGAAGGGTGACCTGATTATCACAATCTTCTGGAGAATTATTAAAATTTAACTTTTATTAGTGTCAAATTAAAATAGTGTGATGATAACTGACACACAAACTACGAGTATAGACGAAACATAAAGGTTAAAATCAAGACGTATACAACATATACCACAAGTGCAATGAAATAATAAGTGTGATTAAAGATTAAAATATGTGTCCGCGTGTCTGTTCTTATATCCAATTATATAATATTGCTCACAATATTTACTCAGTCTGATAATAGTTGTCAGCAATTGGTCTTCATATGTTCACATGACCATTTGTCAGTATTTATAAGACTCCAGATATTATAAATACTGACAAATGGTCATGTGAACATATGAAGACCAATTGCTGACAACTATTATCAGACTGAGTAAATATTGTGAGCAATATTATATAATTGGATATAAGAACAGACACGCGGACACATATTTTAATCTTTAATCACACTTATTATTTCATTGCACTTGTGGTATATGTTGTATACGTCTTGATTTTAACCTTTATGTTTCGTCTATACTCGTAGTTTGTGTGTCAGTTATCATCACACTATTTTAATTTGACACTAATAAAAGTTAAATTTTAATAATTCTCCAGAAGATTGTGATAATCAGGTCACCCTTCTTCCTGTGCATCGACAAATACAGTCCTTTTCTCTTTTTCTTTTTGTTCTCTCATTCGGTGCTGCAGAGTCATCCGCACTCTCCCGCCCGTTTGGGAGCTTTGGTATAATCCCCATGGTCCTTACGGAGTCCCCAGCATCCACTTAGGACGTTAGAGAAAATAAGAATTTACTTACCGATAATTCTATTTCTCATAGTCCGTAGTGGATGCTGGGCGCCCATCCCAAGTGCGGATTGTCTGCAATACTTGTACATAGTTATTGTTACAAAAATCGGGTTATTATTGTTGGGAGCCATCTTTTCAGAGGCTCCTCTGTTATCATACTGTTAACTGGGTTCAGATCACAAGTTATACGGTGTGATTGGTGTGGCTGGTATGAGTCTTACCCGGGATTCAAAATCCTTCCTTATTGTGTACGCTCGTCCGGGCACAGTATCCTAACTGAGGCTTGGAGGAGGGTCATAGGGGGAGGAGCCAGTGCACACCAGTTAGTCCTAAAGCTTTCTTTAGATGTGCCCAGTCTCCTGCGGAGCCGCTATTCCCCATGGTCCTTACGGAGTCCCCAGCATCCACTACGGACTATGAGAAATAGAATTATCGGTAAGTAAATTCTTATATATATATATATATATATATACACTCCTCCAAAAATCACGGCACTGGAGACGATTTGTATAGAAGCAACAAACTTGTATTAAGGTAAACGCACGTTTCGGAGCTTCAGCTCCGTCCTCAGTACCTCACAAGATAGACTAACAACCATACAAACAAAAAACGTACATTTAAATACCTGCGTGAGGTGCCGCTGATCACCGCCGCTGTCCACCTGGCTCCCGTCCACGGCCGTCACTCTCCCTTCCGCTTCCGTCCTTTGCATCATGTTGCTGTGGCAACGCATAGCTTGCGCACCACTCGCTACACTGTCTTCCGGAGCAGGAAGCCTCGGGTGTTCTGGCACTGCAAATAGGCTCCTGTAATGCCAGCGGTCGGATCACAGCCGGAACCTTTAACAAAAAACATGACAGACAAAACATTGAGAGCATTGAATACATAAAACATATACAAAAAACATACACAAAACATGAATGTATATCTCCATGATCAACAGCCATGGATACCAGTGCATAACTACACCAACAGCTGTATCTAAATACTACTTAACTAAATATATACTCGTATACTGGACTGTAACCCCAAAACCTATAGGGGAATATATCCCCATCGAAAAATTAAGACGGTATATCTCCCCTAATTATAACGTGTTCCAATTGATCTTGTCATTAAGACCAAATGGCGCAAAAGTATTCAGCATCATGATCCATCTTGATTCCTTTTCCACTAAACATTTAGTCCTGTCTCCCCCCCGTAATGTAAGTGGCACATGATCAAAGCCAAAGTATCTCAGGTCCGCCAACGTGTGACCAGCCATTTTAAAGTGGCGTGCCACTGGTTGGTCAACCGTTTTTCCTTCAAGTGTCAGTTTGATGGCCGACCGATGGGCCGCCATCCTTTCACTCAATTTCCGCGTAGTCTGACCAATGTAGTAAAAACCACATGGGCAGACAATGGCGTATACTACATAAGAAGTGCTGCATGAGATGACATGTCTGATAGAGTACTTCTTTGCTTTATTATGTGGGTGCTCAAATTCCTTGCACGCCACCATGTAACGGCACGTAGCACATTTAGGGCATCTGTAGCAACCCGGGGCTTTATAATGGACATTAGGTTTTTTAGTTTGGCCCATTTCGGTGATATCTGTTCGAACTAAGCGATCCCTTAAATTCCGGCCCCGTCTAAATGCAGCTACCGGTCTGATATTTCTCAGTACTGTAAGATCAGGGTCAGACGCCACTATGGGCCAAAGCGCCTTAGAGGCCCTGTGTATAATAGGACTAGCCACCGAATAGTCACTACTCCAAGGTAAAATTGTACTTTCCTTGGTAGCAGTAGGTTTTAACAATTCCGCCCGGGGCATATCCAGTACCCTCTGTTTCTGTGCCTCCAACATATGTCTATCATAACCCCGATGTTCAAACTTAGAGATCATCTCATTCAACAAACGTGGTACTTTGGCCTGATCACTAGTAATACGAGCCACCCTCATCATTTGTGATGTCGGGAGGCCCTTTTTCAAAGCGGGAGGGTGATGACTGGACGCTAGCAGAAGTGTATTCCTGTCAGTGGGTTTGGAGTATATCTCCGAATGCAGAGAGCCATTAATCAACATCACCTTCACATCGAGAAAGTTAGCCACTGTCTCATTACAAGAATAGGTAAATTTGATAGGGGATGTGAGACCATTGATCTCTGACATTAAAGACTCAAAGGTTTCCAAACCACCCCCCCACAGCAAGAATACATCATCAATATATCTAGTATACATCAAAATATTACTTCTTACTTCTGGGTTATTAAAGAACATCCTCTGTTCTTGATCAAACATATATACATTAGCATATGAGGGTGCGACTGATGATCCCATCGCACACCCTCGCAGCTGTATGAAAAATTCCCCATCAAATAAGAAGTAATTTCAACGTAATGTAAGTTCTAACAATGTTAGGAACAAGTCATGGTCAAAGATACTGGTAGCCAAATTTTTCTCTAAGAATATTTTCATAGCCCGCATGCCATCATGGTGCGGAATTGATGTATATAAGCTACGAACGTCTAAACAACATAATAGGGTATTTGATGGAATATCCCGGAGAGCTTCAAGTTTAATCAGGAACGTCGTTGTATCCTTCAAAAAGGTATCCTGGACGGTCAACAGGGGTTGTAGAATACTGTCCAATAACTGTGCCACTGGCTGGTAAAGAGAGTCCCGGGCGGAAATGATAGGTCTCCCAGGTGGAAGGGTGTCATGTTTATGCAACTTGGGCAATGTGTATACACATACATACAAACATACACACACACACACACACACACACACACACACACACACACACATCTTCTGTGGAACATAGCAGTTCAGTTCCCTCTATTGAAGAAAAGAAGCGCTACTTGGACTGGTTCACAATAGTGTATTAAATTAAAGCATTATGGGGCTCATTCAGATGTAGTTGGAGTTGTTATCCAGCTTCCTTGGAAGCAGCAGTATTACAAGCAGGTGCCTCCTATTGTAGTAGTGAACTGACCTGTGTCCTCGGACACAGCATCGGATTACTCACTTACAGTTGATGACAGTATAGGACAAGTACAGGGTAAATAAACATAGTTACATCAGCAGATGACACTGGAATAAGTATCAGGTGGCAGAAGACTGCTGGATGTGGTACAGTTGAAGATTATTAAAGTAAGACAAAGGATAAGCACATGAGGGAATAGGGCCCTGCTCATGAGAGCTTACAATCTAAAGGGGAGGGGTAGACAGACATGGGTGACACAGATGGGGTACATAGAGAATGTAGAACAGAGGGTTAGGATGAGATTTGGCTGGGTTTGGTGAAGAAGTGGACCCCCAGAAGGCACAAGTCAATACTTAACATTGCAGCATTTTACTGAGCTATGCAGGAGAAAATTAAAAATAGGGGAAAATAATTTTTTTATAAAAATCGATAACTTCTACCGCTTTCAAAAAGGTCAATGGAAGCTGAAATAATGGACAACTACCTCATGGAAGCCAGATACAGTATACCAAACAGTACTTAGCAGAGTTAGGAATGAGTGCTTATGAAATACAGTAACATTTTGTCATATTTCAGAAACTGCATGGCTGGTCTCTTGCACTCTTTTGCTCTAATACACCACCTGCGTTAGGATTTATATTCAAAAACATTATGTCTCCATAATCCCAAAAATGTCAGTCTTCTTGGAAAGTGGTTTGTTCCTTTGTAAGGGAAAGAGAACAAACGTTCTCAAACAATGGTTTCTCAATTTCTTTTTCCTCTGGGAAGGGATTGTGGATTCGCAGGAATATCTGAGCATTTCTGTAATCAGAAAGCAGCGACTTTCTACAAATGTTTACGAATAATTCCAGTGATTTTGTCATTTTTCTTCCAGTGATTTGGACCAATAATACCATTGATTAGAACGAATAATTCCTGTGATTTTGTCATTTTCTTCCAGTGATTTGGACCAATAATACCATTGATTAGAATGAATAATTCCAGTGATTTTGTTATTTTCTTCCAGTGATTTGGACCAATAATACCATTGATTAGAACGAAAAATTCCTGTGATATTGAGATGTTTGTGTCGCTTAGCTTAGCCGTCCAGCGACCACAGTGCACCTCTTTTTCTTTTTTCTTTGCATCATGTGCTGTTTTTAAGTGCCATCCTGTCTGACACTGCAGTGCCACTCCTAGATGGGCCAGGTGTTTGTGCCGCCCTCTTGGGTCGCTTTGCTTAGTCATCCAGTGACCTCGGTGCAAATTTTAGGACTAAAAATAGTATTGTGAGGTGTTCACAATAGACTAGAAATGAGTGAAAATTGTGGTTATTGAGGTTAATAATACTATAGGATCAAAATGACCCCCAAATTCTATGATTTAAGATGTTTTTGAGGGGTTTTTGAAAAAAAACACCCAAATCCAAAACACACCTGAATCCGACAAAAAAATTTCAGGGAGGTCTTGCCAAAACGCGTCCGAATCCAAAACACGGCCGCGGAACCGAATCCAAAACCAAAACACAAAACCCGAAAAATTTCCGGTGTACATCTCTAATTTTATATATATATATATATATACAAATAAAGAGGCCCGGAGGGCGCTAAAACATCAAAACCAACTGTCCATAAATAAGTCCATATGAGTTTACGGATTTAAAGGCCAGATTATTTTCAACCGTTGTTTCTGATTGGACTTGACTGTAAATCCAACTTGGAGTGGGTATTCTGATCTCCTTTCAATCAATGTTCAATAATACTCAGCCAGGTGTTAAACCTAGAAAATACCCTCTCACCAAAGAGATGTAGACACCCAAAACAAAACCTTGGATTAATAAAATTCTGATGTTTATACGTAACATCCAACATAAAATATAATGTGAGACAATCTCTACATTAGATACAAGGTGTATTACAAGGAACAACCAAGTTGCACAAAGACAGATGTAAACCTGAGTGCCACCAACCAACCCAGGATGTGAGCTCAGTGGTGGGGACTCTCCAATGTGTACTGGGTGTCCTAATCACCTTGTTTCTTTAAAACCCTACGCGTTACGTCCTTTTAATAGGACTTCCTCAGGGGTATAAAAAAATCTTAAAAGAAATTAAAAAAAGGGTGTCATAAAGATTAAGTACATATAATATATGGTGGAGGGCATTATGGAGGAGGCTAGAGGGTACATACCTAAAGCTGTACAGTGTGGTGGATAATAATAATTTCCACCTACTTCACATCAGATCCGAGGGACAAATCAGACACATGGTCCGAGAGGGACCACTGGTCAGACACGTCTCAAAGGATCAAGAGGCACCTATATATAAAGGTTGCTCACATTATATATACTCATACAAATATAAATTCATACAAATATAAAACTCAGTATATACAAGGGTTGCTCACACTATATCTATTCATAGAACTCAGTGTATATAAAAGTTGCTTATATTGTGTATTCCTACAGATGAAGAACTTAGTTTATATTTATACTTTTATCTCTCCAAACAATTCTGTTATCATAAACCGCTTTCAAATAAAACGACAATTATTTTTTTACTTTTTACATTTTACATGATGACGTGATGGCAATAACTTAAATGATAACCATAATTTAAAACCTTTTGACTGAGGATAAACTATCCAACAGAAAGAGTTAGATTTGGCTGGGTTATTTTGTTTCTTTGCAGGGTAAATACTGGCTGCTTTATTTTTACACTGCAATTTAGATTTCAGTTTGAACACACCCAATCCAAATCTAACTCTCTCTGCACATGTTACATCTGCCCACCTGCAGTGCACATGGGGGGTAATTCCAAGTTGATCGCAGCAGGATTTTTTTTAGCAGTTGGGCAAAACCATGTGCGCTGCAGGGGAAGCAGATATAACATGTGCAGAGAGAGTTAGATTTGGGTGGGTTATTTTATTTCTGTGCTGGGTAAATACTGGCTGCTTTATTTTTACACTGCAAATTAGATTGCAGATTGAACACACCCCACCCAAATCTAACTTTCTCTGCACATGTTACATCTGCCCCACCTGCAGTGCACATGGTTTTGCCCATTAGAGAAAGATTTTGCTGCTGCGATCAGGTCTGAATTAGGCCCATAATACGCATGAGCAAGCATTGGGCCAAGTGTGGCACCCCGGAACTTGGTGTTGTGTGACCTTTTAAGAACGTTTTCTGTAGCTCCGCAGCAGCAGGAGAAAGGCTGGGCAGGAGAAGTTAACTGCAGCCCTGGGTCCGGTCACGTGGCCTCAGGAAAGAGAGCGGATTGGACATAGGCAGCTGAGAGAAACAGAGCCTGCTGGGAAGCAGAAGGTGGAGAATGTGGTGTGCTGGAAGGCAGGGGATCTTGGAACAGGGTGGGAGCTGAGTGTAGGAGACAGCCGTAGGACGCTGGGCGGTGAGAGCAACGCTGCTGAAGGAGAGCAATGGAGTATTACCAGGAAGTATTGCCAGAGAGCGGGTGTTGAGATGCTGCAGTCGGAGGACAGGACCCCGCTAGGCCTGGTAAGAGGTGCGGACACCTCGGACTTCTTGAGACAGTGAAGAGCAATCCCAATTTTTTTTTTGTACTGTGTCTTCACCTCTCTTTTTTTATTTATTTTTAGTGTCCATATCTCCCTCAGTCCTCTTGCTCAGTCTTTTTTTTCCCCTCCTCTCCCTAACCCTTTTGTCTGAGTCCCTATTTTTCCTCTTGTGCCTCCATCAGGTCCCTCCTCTTTCTCTACAATATACCCCCCCTCCTCCCTAATTCACGTGCTGTGTTACCTTATCATGCTGTCCAGTTCCGCAGCAGCGGCCATCTTTGACGTGCGCAATGCATCATGGGATTTGTAGTTTGTTTTTTACTGCATTAAAAATGAAACTACATATCCCATACCACCCCTCTTCCCTCTTTGGCTGGCTATATGACGGGGGGGAAGGGGGGGGGGGGTCCCGTTTTGGGGAAAGATCAGTGGCAGGCGGTGCGGGTACGATGCTCTGGGCAGTGGCGCCTCCCTCTGCTGGGCCTGCCACGGCACCCAGGGCACGTACCCTTTGTGCAAATGCAGACAGATACTGTAGTTTTTGCTGGAAGGACGGAGTTAATTATACAAATGCTCATCAAGCCCTGCAACTGAAAAAGACTGAGTTTGTACCACACAACAGCCCCTTATTGTGACATAAGTGCCACTTTCAGGAGACCCTGTTATTCCTTCGCTAGTTACATTCTCTTTGAATAAAGAACTGAGTATCATTGACATTTTCCTAACGCAGGATTCTCTCCATATCTGTGTGCCCATTCCTCATTGACACGCTGTGGTGCAATAGACTTCAACCAGAGTTCCAACGATATTTGCCAAATAATATCAAGACACTGGAATGCACTGTGTCTGATATTATGTCATGATTCCAATGATTTTATGTTCATTTGTAAATCCAACTGTTCTTCATCCTGATTCCAAGTATTCTTCTTCTGTGATTCAAATTGCTTGTCTTTTGCATATTGGATGATCTTTTGTGGTGTGCACTGTAGTCAATTGTATATTCCAGTTCTTCTTGTATGCCAAAGTCTTCTTTTTGTGATTTATAACCTAAGCAACGTCCCTTAATCAACCAGTCATCCCAAATCCAGAGTTCATTGCTGATTAATAAAAATACTTTCTTTTGGAATTGCTGTCTCACTTCTGATCCGTATCAATCTATCCTGCCTCTCTGGGCACGGTACTACAAGACGAAGTACGGGGAACAACATTTCAGGGCAAAGGTCTTTCACATAGCTACCCAACACCTGTGATACCTCTCTTAACCATGTAGACATACCCTGCCAACTGTTACACAAGCTTGTGTAATCCCTGGAGAGGGATTTGTTTTATTGTAGCCGATTGGCTAAATTGCTAATGCCATCAGTAGATGGCGTTAGGTATTGGGACCCAAGCTTCGAAAAGCTAAGTTCTACAGAGCTTCTTACATCCTGCTAGGGACTCCTCTGCTGAACAAAATAGTGGTACATGCCCATACATATGTGGGGAACATAACTGATGAGAATATCTGCAGATTTCTCCGGATTTTTTGCAAATCTACTTTGATATATTGGCTTCCAATTGTTTTAGGACCAACCAGTTTTGCCACATCTTTTATCATTACTTTGTGGAAATGTTTTCCATCTTCAGTCCTCATGTAACCCTAACAGGCTTTGTTTTCCAGGTGTGTAAGGGGTGACGTTATAAAGATCTTACTGAGCCTCTATATTAACACCCCGTTGTTCACACCGAGGAAGAACCCAGGAAAAACCCCGACCAGAGCTGCGGAGCTGGAGCAGAAAACCCGGGTAGAACTTATTTGCACCAGCACGTGACCTGGGTTTATCCTGGGTCCCTGCATTGGTTGTAAAGGGTATCAACAGAAGTTTAATAATGTACATTATCCTGGTTGTACCCAGTATTTTGGTATGAAAGAGGTATTAGTCTGTTATGTGGTACAGTACCTCCCTGGATTGGCATATATTACTTATCATTATAAGTCCTGTCACTGGTGACTGATACAGTTTTCTTCATAATTAGCTGTATTTCTGTAGAACAGTAACTTACTGTATTTGTGTCTAGTGATATAGTACGGTATATTTTACAGTTCAGATGTAACAGTGCTTTAGGTGCTAAGTATTAATTGTTCTTTTGTAATACCTATAAAAATAGTAACAGTTCTCAAGTCACTCAAGCAAAACTGTTTTCAATTAGTGTTAATTATCATCACATTGCAGAAACAGATCTTATTTTTATTCTGATTGTATTTTTTGCTTCAGTAATTTCTCCTATTTAATGATCTAGATCATTCTTTAAGCCGGGAAGCTTGGATGCATGACCTTAAGCAGGGAAGCTTCCTTTTGCTCTGTTCCTGCACACATTAACTGGCACCACACTGAGTAGCGGTGAGAATATGGCCCAGCCGTTTATTTTCATTTCACCAAGTGCCACAAAATGCCATGGGTATACAGTGTCCCTTACTAAAACAAGGGACTCTTCTGAAGTGCCCAACCAAACTGACCATCTGTACTTGTGACAATTAAAGCCCAGGTGTAATAACCCTTTTTCGACAAATGCCAGCCAGGTTCTAGATCTCTCTTCAAAAATAACCATACACCTTGCTTTTTCAAGGGGCAACCAATAGGGCCCTCTTTCATTATCCACCTTAAATTGGTCACATGAATGGCCCTCTCCTGTGTTTTACTTAATTGCATAGAACTTTAAAAACATCCATGACTATATGTGGGGGATTATTTATTTATTTATTACCAGTTATTTATATAGCGCACATATATTCCGCAACAGAGAACATTTGGCCATTCACATCAGTCCCTGCTCCAGTGGAGCTTACAATCTATATTCCCTACCACATGTATACTCACACACGGGTTAATTTTGTCAGTAGCCAATTAACCTTTCAGTATATTTCTGGATTGTGGGAGGAAACCGGAGTACCACGAGGAAACCCACGCTAATACGAGGAGAATATACAAACTACACACATTTAGGACCATGGTTGGAATCGAACCCATGACCGCAGTGCTATGAGGCAGTAATGCTAACTATTATACCATCCGTACTACCTATGCACCCTATAAAGCCTGGATGTGTGGTCTTCCACTTTCTAGTGCATGGTTGTAAATGAGCCTATCAAACCTTTGTATTGTGATATATTTTTTAATATTCCTCTATTCATTGCCTTAGGGATAATGTCAGACAACCATTTTCACCACTGTAATACTTTAAATCACACAACTGTCATGAGCCGCGGCCTGCAGCGTCCATCATTGCTAAGCGACTGGGACTCTCACAAACTTCCGATCCCTGGCCGCCGGCTCCATGACAACCGGAACACAGAGCTTAGGCAGCGGTTGCTGGGTAGCAGGAACGCCAGACGTCCCCTGTGATATTTTTGTTTTAATCAAGTGTATTTTATTGGTTTTCATAAAAATAGACAAACATTAAGTAACAAGACACAAAATACATGAATACCAACAAAGAGAGAATAGCATATGCATTTCCAATGACACATAATAAACCAGAGCTATTCGTGTAGTTGTATACAATATATTAAACAGTATTGCGTCGTCTAGAGCCAAGTAAAATGACCCTTCAAATCAAAAAGTCAGTGTCAAATACTTGTGTAAGGGTGAGAGATCCCCTATACGCACAAAAAAGGTGAAAATTAAACTCAGCGTAGCTCTACATAATAACGAAAATCAGATAAAAAGTATAGAAGCGTATATGGAGTCAGGTTAAAACCGGTGAGAGGCGAGTGGTTGACCAACAAGTCATAGAATACACTATAGATTAGACAGATGGATCAAGAAAGTAGCTAGAGTTCTGCCAAAGCCCCCAAATCTTGTCGTATTTCCCAGAACATTTACATTTGGTATACATAAAGCGCTCATGGGAAAGTGTGGTATTAACCAGTGCCACCCAGGCTGCATTGGACAGTGGATCGCTACCCATACATGTGCGAGCTATACAGACATGAGCCAAAGTAAAGAGATTATTAATGTATACTATGAGATGTGCTTATAGAGAGGCCTTCAAATCCAACCCAAAAATACCACGGGTGTTCAGAGGGTTCTGAACACCCGTAGTACGAATGCTGTTCAACTCTCCTTCCCAAAATTAGGTCATCCGAGGGCAAAGCCACAACAGATGCCAAAAGCTAGCAGCTGAAGCGGAGCATTTAGGGCAAGCATCTGATGCTGATCCTCCAATTTGGAACAATCTACTCAAGGTCCAATAGACCCTATGCAATATATTGAGATGAATCTGCTGGAACCTGGCATAACCCGTAACAGCCCTCGGAGAGCTGAGAATGTGATCCCAATCCTCGTCCTCCAATGCTCCTAAATCAGCCACTCTCTTTGCTTGGAGTGCCCCTAGGTCATCTGCTCCGGAGAGGGAGAGGAGAGAATGGTACAAAACCGAAACTGTCCTACGACAGGGCATGTTCCGAACCAAGTGATGGATCAGAGTTTCAGATAGCCCTCCCACTGTGCATTTAAGGCATGATGGAGTTGTAGGTAATGGAAAAAACAATATCTGGGAATAGCATATGTGGAGAATAAATAGTCAAAGAAATGGAGTTGGCGTATTGCAGAAACCTAGAGTTGGCCTATTGCAGAAACCCCAAAAGAATCCTAACCCGCACTACCCTTCAAAGTATGAATTTCAGAAAAGTCCATGTTGTTCCAAATGGGTGAGCATGGATCAATAGTAGGATCCTTTAACAACTTTTCAACTGCTTTACACACTTTCAAAGCCTGTTGTCACAAAGGGGGGAGACAGGTGTTTGCAATACATGTACAAAGAGGAAAAGTAGCAGGTGCACAATCTCACACTAGCTCAACCTGTAGTAACCAGAGGCATTTAGCATATTCCTGGCCAGGGCTATGAGCTTACCCACCGCATCAAGGTAGCCTCTCATTGGGTAAGTCCCTAACACTAACTATAGGGGTTCAGGTCCGGGGGGCAGGACACCCCAGAGCCACCCAGCCAGACAACCCCAGGGCATCGCAGGAGTGATAAAATTATAGGGTTAAAGTGGTAGGAGCAGCTGTTGCTGCATGTGTGAATAATGTGAGCAGTAAAAGAAAATTATGTGAAGGTGTTACATATATATGAAAAGCAGAGTAGCACCTCACTACCTAATTAAGGTGTGCAAATTAGGGCCCTTTTCCGTTTGCAATACATGCTAAGAGAAATTGCAATGGGGAAAATGTCTAATCCAGAAGAGTCACCAGGAGATTTCCATAGTCCCCAGGTGTATCCCATTCACCTAATTGAGCTAACTGCGTGGCTAAATAATTTAAGTACATGTCCGGCAGCGCCAGGCCACCATCACACTCAGATCCAGGGCCGGTGCAAGGTTTTTCGGCACCCCAGGCAAAAGTTCTGCCTACTGCCCCTTCCCCCTAACAGGCCTTCAGGTGAAAAGCATGCTGCTCTCCCCCAACCCCAGCCTGTTGCATGGCTGCTCTCTTCTCCCCATCTCCATAGTCTGTGTGGATTCCTGCTGCTCTCACCCCCTATCCCCTACTCTTTTAAATGTCTTCTGTTCTCTGCCCTCTACCATCTGTGTGCATGCTGCTGCTCATCCACCCCAGATAGTGTGCATGCTGCTGCTCATCCACCCCAGATAGTGTGCATGCTGCTGCTCATCCACCCCAGATAGTGTGCATGCTGCTGCTCATCCACCCCAGATAGTGTGCATGCTGCTGCTCATCCACCCCAGATAGTGTGCATGCTGCTGCTCATCCACCCCAGATAGTGTGCATGCTGCTGCTCATCCACCCCAGATAGTGTGCATGCCTGCTCCTCATCTCAGCACCTGCCCCCCAAGACTGCTGCTCTCCCCCTCTTTCCTTATCAAATGCGGACAGTGCACTGTGTAGCACCCTCACCTGCAGGCTGCGATGCAGAGATGGGACTGAGTAGTCTGTGAAAGAGCCTGGAATGAAGAGCAGCGCCGCATGTCACCCTGCAATACAGGAGCTTGGCAGTTGTGGCTACTGTAGATACGAGTGCTGGGGGGATTGCGGTGGTTGTGAGAGGTAGGACCACGCTACCTTTTTCATGCAGCTGTAACAGGCCGCCCCCTCAGGTCCCGGCGCCCCTAGGCAGCTGCCTAAAGCTGCCTAGTGGAAGCTCCGGCCCTGCTCAGATCTACACAATGTTTTAACATATATATGCACCCGCCTAGCACCCCAGATAAAGGAAGCAACACAACAGGAGAAGACTCATAATTGTGAGAGTGGAATATTAACTGGGGCATTCTGAAGTATGTATAAGAATTTTGGTTGGATTATAATTTTTATTAGATTTACACAACCCGTGACCGACAAGGAAAGCTTTTGCCAAACTCGAGTCTTAGCTCGTAAATGATCAAGTTGGGGGGGTTAAATTTGAAGCAATAAAATCAGCAGGAGAATGAGAAACCTGGATACCAAGATATTTAAATTGTGTGCACCACCTTAATGGGAGATCATATTCAGGGGGTTGTATAGTAGAAGAAAGTAATGGATACACCACTGACTTGTCCCAGTTAATGTGGACACCAGAATAAAAACCAAATTCCTGCACCAGGGTAAGAAGGGCAGGTAGGGAACACAACATATCTGATAAGTATAATATCATGTTGTCAGCATAGAGGCCAATTGTTTCCTCCTGACCGGCAACCTGAAACTCCTTTATATCAGTAGTGGCCCTAATAACGCACACTAGTGGCTCTATGGCGAGTACAAAAAGCAAAGGGGGCAGCGGGCACCCCTGTCTGGTCCCCTTCTCCAGTTCAAATGAGGCAGTAGTAAACCCATTAACAATAATTCTAGCTGCTGGACAGAAATATAGCAACTTAACCCATGCTAGGAAGTTGGGGTCTATCCCGAGCCTTGTCAAAACACATTGTCCTTCCCCTCACCAGCCAACTGCAAATAAGTAAATAAACGCCGTAAATTAGGAGCAGTACACCTGCCTGGCATGAAGCCTGTCTGGTCCAAGTGCATCAATTCTAGTACCACAGTATTAAGTCGGAGTGCCAGCAGCTTCACCAGAAATTTGATATCAGTTGACAGCAAGGAAATAGGATGGAACGAGTCAAGAGAAAGAGGATCCTTACCCGGTTTTAATAATAATAATAATAATAATAATAATAATAATAATAATTTTATTTATATAGTGCTCTTTCTCCAATAGGACTCAAGGCGCTTAACAGATACATTGCATAATATAGTACAGAAAATAATGAAGTACATTTTCATAAAATACAGAAGCATGAAGATACTAAAAGGGACATTATGGAAATGCTTGAGTAAACAGAAAAGTCTTGAGTCTACTTTTGAAGGATTCTATAGTTGGGGCCTCTCGCACTGTGCGGGGAAGTGAGTTCCATAGAGTCGGAGCCGCATGACTAAAAGCTCGACCCCCAGATGAATTACAGTAGATTCTAGGTACTGCTAAAAGTCCTTCATCTACAGATCGCAGTAATCGAGTGGGGCAGTATGGGGTCAGAAGCTGTTTCAGGTACCTTGGGCCTTGGTCATGTAATGCTTTGAAACTCAGTAAGCCAATCTTGAAGATGATTCGCCATCTTACAGGCAGCCAGTGAAGGGAGTAGAGGATGGGTGTTATGTGGCTAGAACGGGGCTGGTTGGTTAATAGCCTGGCAGCTGTGTTTTGCACCATCTGTAAGCGCTGCAATTCTTTTGCTGGTAGACCAAGGTAGAGGGCATTACAGTAGTCTAAACGAGATGATACAAATGCATGTATGACTTTTGGCATATCATCTGAGGGAATTAAGTGCTTGATTCTGGGGCTATGTTCCTCAGATGAAAGTATGAGGATTTGATTGTGGCTGATATCTGATGTTTAAGTGTCAAGCCACCATCCAAGACAACGCCAAGATTCCGCACACGATCACTGGTCTGTAATTCTGAATCCCCGAGTGTAATCCCAGTTGGTTGGCTATGCTGCAGTCTTGTCCTTTGATGTTGCGGTCGTATCATAAGGACCTCTGTTTTATCCGGGTTCAGTCGCAGCCAACTGGCGCTCATCCACTCCTGTAGTTCAGCTAGACAGCCATTTAGGGTTGCTATTGGGTTATCAGTGCCCGGAGCAAAGGACAAGTACAGTTGTGTATCATCTGCATAGCAGTGGTAGACCAGGCCATGGCACCTGATTATTTCGCCCAATGGGAGCATTGGGATTAGTACCACCAAGGCCTCCGCCATGGAAGGGAGAAGAGATCCCAGCTCTAAGAAAGAATTAAAAATCAATAAAAGTTTGAAGGCATAGACATCTATATGCATCTTGTGCAATCCGATAGGGAGAACATCCACTCCTGGGGCTTTATTTAAATTCCACCTCTTCCAACGTTATAGGATCCTCCAAAGATTGTTTGGAATCAGGACATAACATGTTTTATACAATTTTGTCTTAGTATGCAGATAGCACTGAACAAGAGTACTGTACTTTAGACCTATACACCTCTACAAAGTGATCATTGAAACTAGCAGCTGTAACGGGAGTACCAACACAAATAATTCCGTCAGCTTTCCTCAAACTATGCACAGCAGTGGGGGACGACTCCTCTCTGGCTAAGTAGGCTATAAACTTTCCAGAACGGTCACACTGAATGTAGAAATTGTGGGCTTGGAACAGTAGATGCCGTTTGGATTTATCAAGGAGTAAATCCGTCCATTGCTTACTGACTATCAGCCATTCCACTAAACCACTCTGCAAGTATATTTGTTCAAGCTCCGCACTGCGTCTCTCCAACTCCCACTCAAACTTATTTGTAAAGACCTTCAATTGGGCAGATCTAGAGATCAGTGAGCCCCGTAAAAAGGCCTTAAAGGAATCCCAAATCAATAGAGCCCAGTTATCAGTCAGATTGTTATTGAAAAATTCCTCCCACAACACCAATAATTCAGAAGCCGCACCCATCTGTGACAACCAAAAAGGGTTAAATCTCCAGAAAGACGCACCCCTAGGGGCATCCAGGTTTAGTGACAAAAAAATTGAAGAGTGATCCGTGATCCCTTAGGCCAGATATTCAATGGCTGACACAGAAGGAAGCAGCTGACGGGAGAGAAGGGCCAAATCTATTCAAGAAAATACACAGGAATCTATGAGAACTAGAGAAGCAAGAACAACAGCGCGCAGTAGGGCAGTAGTAGCCAGCCATCTATCAGGCCCAATTCAGAGATCATAGCAGTACTTGCTGGGGACCAGGCTTCCATCTGTCCATAGACTCATTCAAAACTGCATTAAAAACTCCAGTACGAATAATAGGCATAGAAGGGAAATCCTGAATAAATGCATCATGCTTTAACAAGGATACCAGAATTATAAGGAGGGGGGGTATATACCGCCAGTAGCAAAAATGGAGCATTATGGATAGTACCCGCCAGGAAGACAAAACAACGGGTCAATCTGAACCTTCTGACAAGTAAAACACATATTTGTATAAATTAACACAGACACACCTCTAGAGTTGGTATGAAAGGTAGAGTGGAAGGCCCAACCCACCCAGGGCTTATTAAGGGAGAGGACACGGCTACCTGTGAGTTTTCAGCAGACAAACTAGACCCGGGTTATGGGCCTTAAATTGTTTCAGGATTAGGGAGCGCTTAACCCTATCATTAAGGCTCCTGAAATTCCAGGAAAGGACATTCATCATAATTCTGTATTGATAAGAAAAGTAGACTTAGCCAACATTGTCTCAGCTGATCACCAACCACCATCCATGTATTTTACATACATGGATGGTGCATGAGCATATGCATATATAACAGTAAGAAATGCATAGACAAACAAAAACATATATACCAACATAGGTAAGAAAAATAACAAAACCCAACAACCCCACCCCGCACACCCTCCCTAAACTCAGGTACACTTAATCCCTGACAATAGAAACAGGGCTCCAAAGGCTGGCCCAAACTATAGCAAAATATAATCACAGGGCAGCCAATCCCATAACCTATAGGACATGGAGCCCCCAGCCTATAGACATTATATGGCTGGTGAATAAGGCAGATAAACATCAGCAACATACCGTAACCTATAGACCGTGTGCATGAACTGATATGGACGGGATCCCGGTGGCCGCTACACCGATGCCGGAATCCCAAAGATTGCCACAAGCATTGAGTTGCAGTACAGACGCCACTCTGAATACTGGCAGAAGCAAACTGACTCCCGTTCAATCTGACAGCGGGACACGCTGGCGTCCTGACGCACGCGCGCGCGGGGGGGGAGGGGGGCTAGGTTAGGTTTAGGTAAGAGAAGGGGGTTAGGGTACAGGGACAGGAAGGTTAGGGTTAGGTACCGGGGAGGGAGGGATAAGTTTAGGCACCTAGAGGAGGAGGCAGCTGGGAAGGGAGGGTTGGAAGGCAGCTGGGAAGGAAAGTACCACCTGGGATGGTTAGGGTTAAGTACCCACCAGGAGGGTTAGGTTTAGGCACTGACAAGTGAGGGCTAGGGTAGGAGGCAGGGGAGGGTTAGGCTACTTTACAGGGGGCTGTTCTGATTCTGATGGTCGGGATGCCGTTGTGGATAGCCGGCATCCTGTACATCGGGAAATCATACCGATTCCCTCCAGATGACTAACATCCAGAGAAATAAGGAACAAGAAAAACATCAGATTATGTAAAACAGATACTTATACAGGAGTCCATCTTCAGGGAGGAGTAGCCCGTGGCGCCAGCTGCAAATCAATCCAAGCCACCGCAGCTTGAGGGGTGTCAAAGAAGTGCGCACGGTTACCACTAATCACTCTCAGCCAAGCAGGGAATAACATTGAGTATTGCAGCTGAAGATCACGCAGTCTCTGTTTCACCTGAGCAAATTGTGAACAGCATTTTTGTACATCAGCCGAGAAATTCTGAATCACTGCCACTGTCTGACCTCCATGCTCCAATGGACCCTTCAGCCGAGCAAGTCTAAGTATCGCATACCTGTCCTTATACTGTAATGCAGGAGTTTGGCATTAAAAGTTTTGGGTTGTGCACCAGAAGGGTAAAAGTGGGTAGGAACCCAATTAGCCCTTTCAACAGCAAATTGTGGCGTAAAGGAGCCTTTACCAAAGGTCGACAGTAGCTGGAAGTGTTCAGGTTCCATACCCTCGGATTTCTCAGGGAGCCCCACAAAACAGACGTTGTTCCCACAAAACGGACGTTGTTCCTACGAAAGCGACCCTCAATATCAGTCAGCTTATGTTTAGACGCCGACATTTGGGATTCCAGAGAAGACAGACGACTAAGGAGGGGCGTAAAGAAATCTTCTAATGTAGAAATGCATTTCTCTGTTTCCCCAATCTTTCCAGGAGTTCCTGTATATCTCGCCGAATAAATGAGATGTCAGTAATGACTTGCAGGAGCTGCGACATAATGACCTCAGAAGACCTAGCCATATTAGATGATGGAGGAGTAGAATCTGTGTCCGAAGGGGATGAAGATGCAGAAGAAGCCGAGGTTTGGCCCCTAGGGGCAAATTTCCGCAGCAGGAGTACCGTGTTTATGGACTATATATGTACACTAGGGGGTCTGGGCTGTGCCTGCCAGGGGAGCCCCAAAGACTAGTGTGGGATTGCACATAAAACAGAGATCATCAAACGATTATATGAATATTGGCCCTCATTCCGAGTTGTTCGCTCGTTCTTTTTCATCGCATCGCAGTGAAAATCCGCTTAGTACGCATGCGCAAAGTTCGCACTGCGACTGCGCCAAGTAACTTTACTATGAAGAAAGTATTTTTACTCACGGCTTTTTCTTCGCTCCGGCGATCGTAATGTGATTGACAGGAAATGGGTGTTACTGGGCGGAAACACGGCGTTTCAGGGGCGTGTGGCTGAAAACGCTACCGTTTCCGGAAAAAACGCAGGAGTGGCTGGAGAAACGGTGGGAGTGCCTGGGCGAACGCTGGGTGTGTTTGTGACGTCAACCAGGAACGACAAGCACTGAACTGATCGCACAGGCAGAGTAAGTCTGGAGCTACTCTGAAACTGCTAAGTAGTTAGTAATCGCAATATTGCGAATACATCGGTCGCAATTTTAAGAAGCTAAGATTCACTCCCAGTAGGCGGCGGCTTAGCGTGTGTAACTCTGCTAAATTCGCCTTGCGACCGATCAACTCGGAATGAGGGCCATTATTCTAGCACATATACAAGTAATTGATATTGTTTTTCTGCAGCGGGGTACACTGGGATTCCACAGGGAATAACATCAGGGTGTAGAGTTGGATCTTGATCCGAGGCACCAACAGGCTAAAGCTTTGACTGTTCCCAGGATGCACTGCACCGCCTCCTCTGTAGCCCCGCCTCCAGCCACTGGAGCTCAGTTTGTAAGTTGGTCACTAACGGGGGGCTGCGCTAGGCAGCCCTGAAAAGAGCTTTTTTTATAAGTCTTCAAGGACCGCAGCACAAGCACTAGTTGCAGTGTATGTTATGTCGACATTCTGTGCTGCAGCTCCATCACCTCCCTCAGCGGCGCTGTATAATCCCGCGGCCTGGTTTCCGGGTACTTACAGCAGAGGTGCTCCGGTCATCAGGCACACATCACCGCTGCTGCTCTCCCCAGGTGGGACCCGCCTGTAAATCGCAATCTGGTCGCGGTCCCAGGAGACGGACCGCACAGCTGGCGTGGACACTGTGGCCATGCAGGGACCCCACTATATCCACCAGGGCAGGGAGCACAGGTCGGATTTACAAAAATCTGTTTGTTATAGGCTCCATAGTACGCGGTGGTCCAGCAGAGGGGATAAGGTGCTGACCTGTAGCCCCTACCCCAGCTCCAGGAGCCATGTACAGCAGGTGTTCCTGCCCTGGAGCTGCATTTCTCTCTCTCCCTCACTCTCTGTCAGTGTTTGGGTGCCATTTCACATAGCTGCGCTGATCCTGGGACTGCTGGGCACTGTCTCCTCTGAAAAGCCGCCTGTCTCATCAGCGCTGTGCATTTACAGGACACTTAAGTATTCTACATGTCGTTTAGACAGCGTTAGTTAAGAACAAGTGTACTACTATATGAATATTTAGTACAAGTATTCTGTGATATACATCCAGTGTTTACTGTGCATTGTTATATCTGTATACATACATTACTATATGTAGTATTACTAGTCCAGTGCAGTTTTATTGGTTATATGTAATAATTTCTGCATTGTACCTGTGACTGTGTGTGCATATAGCTGCTGTGTGGTTTCTATTCTGTGTATCACACATATTGCTATCACTATATTCTGTACCCTGGGGGTCTAAGTGCGTCAGGGTCTCATATACCATATAGTGTTCCACAGGATATACTGTTTTGTATTTTTCACTGTGAATTTTAGTCACCTCATACCGCTTAAATCCTCTGTTTGTGCTCTGCATTTGCGGTCAGATAACACAGGTTTTTTTTGTCAAGTATTGTGTTTTATCTGGCTATTTTGTACTGTTATGCCATAAGACTACATTCCTAATAATGTCTGCTACACAGGACGGGAAATCCGCAGTCATGCAGTGCTGGCGCCATGGATTTACCTGAGGAAAAGATTTCAGCTGAGAGTTCAGGTACTGGGTGCTCTGCACTTTCTAGTTTGCCCACAGCTCCTGTGGCAAACCAGGATCCACCTTGGGCTGCATTTTCAAATATGCTGACTACGCTCGTAACATGACTTACGCCCCCTGTGGGACCTCCTGTGCCATTACACCCACATATTGTCCCTGTAGTTAGTCTGCCATGGGCAGATACTCTGTCATCCCAGTTACAGCAATTAAATTAGTCCTTGGTTAAACACAAGCACTTGGGCCTTCGTCTAGCCTCCTTCAAGGTTCATATATCTGCCTTGTTGGTGTGGTTTCAGAGGAAAATTGTGTCTCTTCCTGACGTTCACACTTTCAGGGTATTCTACGGATTCAGCCTCCCTATGTCCCTCCTGTGGCTCCATGGGATCTATCTGTTGTATTGAATGCCCTGAAGAGTCTCCATTTGAACCTCTTGAGTTTGTGGACCTTAAATGCCTTGCGCTTAAGTTCGTTTTTCTGTTGGCTATTGCCTCCGCTAGGAGGGTGTCGGACTTAGGTGATTTATCCTATCGTCCACCCTTTCTGATTTTTCCCGTGACCGGACTGTTCTTCTAACTCGCCCTGGTTATTTGCCTAAGGTGGTGTCATCTTTTCCCCTTAACCAGGAGATTGTGGTTCCGGCCTTCACCTCTTCTGTTCTGTCCTCCAAAGAAAAATCTTTGGATGTGATACGGGCTCTCCGTGTTTATGTGGAGAGGACTGCCTCCATCAGGAGGTCTGGTTCCCTTTTTGTTGCCTTTGATACTTCCGCCTCCCAGGATGCTTCCTTTAGACGCTGGGTTCTTGTGCCCGCTACAGGGCGTCCCCCCCATGAGGAACTGCTTTAGGACATCCCTGATGTTATTCCCTGTGGAACCCCAGTGTACCCCGCTGCAGAAAAGGAGATTTATGGTTAAATCTCTTTCTGCGAGGTACACTGGATTCCACAGGGCGCCCACCCTGACGTACTTGGCTTCTTTGGGTTTGTGTGGCAATAGCCGCTGGTACCTTCTCCTGTCGTGAGAATGTGGTTCTATGTGGCTAATGTCTACCGTCTCTATGTCACCTGCTACTGCATTTGACTGGTTAACAAACTGAGCTCCAGTGCCTGGAGGTGGGGCTATACAGGAGGCGGTGCAGTGTATCCTGGGAACAGTCAAAGCTTTAGCCTGTTGGTGCCTCGGATAAAGATCCAACTCTACACCCCTGATGTTATTCCCTCTGGAATCCAGTGTACCTTGCAGAAAGAGATTTAACCATGGTAAGTCTACCATAAATCTCCTTTTTATATGAATTTCTTTCCATAATATATAGTCTTATATATAAAATCAACATGCTATACTTTTATTATTTTTGCTGGGTTTTTTATGTTTATATAATAAATGTTTATTTTATTATTTGAAGCTCCTTTTTCCTTGGGGGTGACTAAGCCAGTCATCATTTTTTTCTTAGTGCAAAGTGAGCGTGTTAACAGTAGGAAGTGTTGGATTCAATGCATTTCATTTGGTCCTTTCCACACTTCCTCAGGGATGTTCCATAGTGGACACTCCCTTCGTTCCATCCATTTTTCTTCCAGTCCCATGGCGCTGACAGTGTTGTTAGCTGACGATTTGGAAAAATAATTTCTTGGGTGTCTCTAGCTTGAGCGGAGGTAGACAACATACATCCGTTCAACCTAACTGCCTCTTCTCTGGGGACTTTGAGAGGCCCTCATCTACTCAAGTCATATGCTTGCTAAAATACATACATTTTCCTTACTGACAACTGTATCAAAGTTTAGCTGTACCAAAAGTAAACTAGTTTACACACTTCTGTAATATACCTTTGTAGTGTCACAGGTGTGGTGTTTCAAAACCAGCCACAGTCTCTCACCTCTGCCTTTTGGAAACCCTGCTAAATGGTCTGTCAGTCCGCCATTACTTGAAGCTGCCTCTGCCCAGTTTTTACTGCCTCCCTTTCCCAGCATGACAACTCTATTCCTTTCATCTGCTGAATTAGGAATTCCCAAGTCAGCAACTGCAGGAGGCCAGCTTGTCTGCAAAACAATGACAACCAACACCAGTATGCCAGTAACACAAACTGGTCACTTACCTCACTGTTACTGAAGTGACACTCCACTTTTATTAGTAAACCTGAAGCCTGATTTCAGGCAACCTGGGTATTGACGCTCACAGGAATCCCATTTTAAGATAGATTCTTGGTGCTTGTAAATCCGGCTGCTCTGCCCTCTTTATTCTGCCTACTTGCCTTTCCTTTGTAGCTAACAACTGGCAAGTTTGAGCTCTCAGCACTCTGAAATCCAGAACCATCTATTGCTCTCATGTGAAAGCTTTATGGCTCCCCTTTTGGCATGTCATGTCTCCTCTATTAGCTAAAATCTGCACAATTACATCTCCCCAGTGTTGTGACCCAGTACAAAGCAATGACATTTCTAATAGATCGAACATTTGTATTCTCCAGGGAACAGTAACGATACAATTCAATTATGAATCATTTTTTTTCAACTTTCTCCTCCAGGATCTCAGATCTGAATGTCTCCAGACCTGCCTCTGGCTAACTCTAGAGCTAATCACCGTTGCTCTTTGCCACTTCTATGTGCTGCAACTTATTCCTATAAAATGCCCAGTGGAGAGCGGATTACAAACTGTATTTTCTGTTGGAAAGAGTAGGATTTAAGCGAATCTGTCTACTACCATGGATGTGACTACTCCCTCTCTTGCATTCTCTCCTTTAACTACCTGTGCCCAATTGACCTTCCTCCCCCAAAAAGGGCTCTTTCTTTGTCCTCCGAAGACCAGCAAGACCACCCCTAGTCACAGAGCGTTCCCTGGGTCTTGTTGCAGGCTGTTTGATGCGGCAATTACTTCACCGAATGACTCCTCTATCAGATGCTTTCCCTTAGCATTTATTCACACATAGAAATATAGCATTTTTTGTACATTACAGTGGACCCAGAACCTACACACAGTCAAAACTGAATGAGCCTGTCATGGCACTGCTTGAGAGATATGTATTATCATTTCTAAAACTTTGTGAGTAATAACTGTATTCTGTTGACCTACAGTATGTGTTTGTCCAGATGTACAGTTTATTGTTTGTTTACCTGCAAGCTATTGGCAGCTAGCGTGTCTCTAGGAACCATCTCATCATTTATGACCCCCTGTAAGGCATTGTGTTTGAAGTCACTGCTGTCATGATACCTAATAGCAGCCATGCAAATGCTAAGCTGCCGCCCTCTGGGAGTGTATCTTAGCTTAGCAGAAGTGCGAACGAAAGGATCGCAGAGCGGCTACAAAAAAAGATTGTGTAGTTTCTGAGTAGCTCGAGACCTACTCCTACCTTGCGATCACTGCAGACTATTTAGTTCCTGTTTTGACATCACGAACACACCCTGCGTTTGGCCAGCCACGCCTACGTTTCCCCAGCCACTCCTGTGTTTTTATCTGGCACGTCTGCGTTTTTACACACACTCCCCGAAAACGGTCAGTTACCACCCAGAAACACCCACTTTCTGTCAATCACTCTGCGGCCAGCATTGCGACTGAAAAGCATCGCTAGAGCTTGTGAAAAACTGCATCGGCTTTTGTGAAAGTACGTTGTGCGTGCGCATTGAGCCGCATACGCATGCGCAGAAGTTCCGATTTTTAGCTTCATTGCTGCGCTGCGAAGAACGGCAGCTAGCGTTCAACTCCGAATGAGGGCCTCAGATCATATCCTTTTCTCTAACATCCATAAGGGATACTGGGGAACACTTAGTACGATGGGGTCCAAAGGAGCCGGTGCACTTTAAATTTCTTCAACTGGGTGTGCTGGCTCCTCCCCTCTATGCCCCCTCCTATAGCCAGTTTAGAAAAATGTGCCCTCAGGAGAGGATACACATCTCTGCAGCTCCAGAGGATTTTTTCTTCAGTTTATTTTAAACTTTATTATTTTCGGTATACTGTTTAGGTCCAGCGGCTTTTGGCGCCTTCCTCTGCTTACAGCTGCAGCAGCAAGGACACACAGCTCCTCCAGTCTCTCCAGGATACACAGGAAACTGGTACCGGGGTGTAACAAGGGAAAGAGCTACTATTGTACACTATCCTAGTGTCCTGTAAAGGACAATACAATCCGGTTATACTGTGATTTATTTAGGAGCCTGCACAGCTTACTGAGTTAGTCAGGCTTCGGTGTGCTGTCCCTCCCTCATTCTATGTCTCCTTCTCACATACAGTAAGGGCAGACTTGCTATTGTATCAATGTGTGTGTGTGTGTGTGTGTGTGTGTGTGTGTGTGTGTGTGTGTGTGTGTGTGTGTGATTTACTGTAAACATGGTAAAACACAAGCTGTGCAGTGTATGTACCACCAGATTCTCTCCCTCATTCACTGGTTCATTGTCATGTGAACAATGCAGTCAGTCTTCTCAAGTTAGTGAAGATGCTGGGGGAGAGGATTGGGAACCTACCTGGCTCAGTGCCATGAAATCTATGATGTCAGACATGCTATCCCAGCTCACTGCTAATACTCAGCAAACACAACAGCTGCACCAGACTGCTGCTAATTTGACTGCTAAGGCAGACAAACAGCACCCTCTCCCTAGTTCAGGGGCACCTAAGCGTGGGCTGTCTGATTTGCTCTCTGAATCTGGGAAAGAAGTACAGGAGGAGAGGGAAGATTTGGATCCTATACCTGAGGATTCCACTTCGGTACAGGGTATTGAGCCCCTCATACAAGCTATCGGGGGTATGTTAAAAATCCCTTCAGAGGACACTGCAACACCATAGTCGTTCTTTCTAGCACAAAAAACCTCAGTATCACATTCCCTGATTCTCCGGAATTAGATGACTTATTTAAGCAAAAGCCTAGAAAAATCCTGAAAAGAAATATCAGGTTACAAGGCGGTTTTTGCATACTTTCCCATTTGCACCTGAGGGTAGGAAATATTGGAAAGATCCTCCAGCCGTGGTGTTACCTGCTCTTTGCTCCTCTCAGCTTAAGGATCCTGGGGCTAGAAAAGTAGAAACTACACTGAAGTCTATTTATAGAGCGGCTGGAGTATCGCAAAGACTTGTGATAGTGGGTTGCTGGCTGTCTCATGCCATCCATACCTGGGCCACTCAAATTCAGGAGGGCCTTGCGGGGAATATGCCCCTGGTCACTACGGTGACCCTCATACAATCCAAGACACTGCACACACCCTGAGTGACTCCCTTAAAGAGATAGGCATTATTAATGCTAGGACCCCTACCATGGCAGTGTCGGCACGCAGAGATTTGTGGCTGCGTCAGTGGATTGCGGACGCAGATTCCAAGCGCAGTGTGGAGTCTCTCCCTTTTTCAGGGGAGTGGCTATTCGGGGTTGAGTTAGAAACATGGATTTCTCAGGTTACTGCAGGAAAATCCATGTTTCTCCCCTCAGGGGCCCCGCCTGCTAGGCGTCCCTACCCGGGGCCATCTACCCAGTCCTTTCAGTCTGCTAGATTCCGGTCAAGAACCAGAGGTGCCTCTAATGCAGCACGAGGCACCAGAGGTAAGACACGAAGACCAGCTACCGCTAGTTTTCAGGAACCAAGCACCAGTGCAGCTCTCACTAAACCCTCAGCATGACTGTGCCCCCCCACCCCGAGGGGAACTCGAGGTGGAGGTGGGAGCTCGGCTGCATCACTTCAGCCGCATTTGGAAAAGCTCTTGCCAGGATACCTGGGTAAAGGACCTTATTTCTCAGGGGTGCAAGCTGGAGTTCGACAACGCTCCTCCCCAACGGGCTACGCTACAACTGGCCATCCTAAAGTTGGTCCAGTCCCACGTCATTGTTCCTGTGCCACTACAACAACAAGGAAAGGGTTATTGCTCCAACCTGTTTGTGGTACCAAAATCGGACGGTTCGATAAGACCCATTCTGAATCTCAAATCCTTGAACCCTTACCTAAAGGTTTTCAAGATCAAAATGGAAATTCCGCGAGCAGAGATTGCGGGTCTGGAAGAACAGGAGTTCATGGTCTCCCTGGACATAAAGGATACTTATCTCCATATCCCAATTTGTCCGCCCCATCAGGCTTACCTACGCTTTGCCTTGCTGAACATTCACTACCATTTCCAGACACTACCCTTCGGCCTGTCCACAGCTCCAAGGGTCTTCACAAAGGTTATGGCGGAAATGATGTTCCAGCTCAGGATTCAAGGGGTCAATATTGTTCCTTACCTGGACGATCTCTTTATACAAGCGAGATCCAGGGAGCTTCTCCTGCTCAACATAGATCGCACTATTCAGCTGCTGTCACAACATGGGTGGATACTCAATTTACAGAAGTCCCACCTGGAGCCTACCCAGCGGCTCCTGTTCCTCGGTATGTTTCTGGATACTATGGCTCAGACAGTGTTCCTTCCAGAGTAACAGGCACGGACACTCCAGGAGATGGTCCGACTGGTCCTATGGCCTACTCGGATATCCGTCCATCTTTGCATAACATTGTTGGGAGGCCATCAATACAGTAAGTTCCATGCCAGAACATTTCAGTTGGATCTCCTGATCAAGTGGTCCGGATCCCATCTTTAGATGCACCAGATAATATGTCTGTTGCCTTAGGCCAGGATCTCCCTCCTGTGATGGTTACAGTACTCAAACCTACTGGAATGTCGGCGTTTCGGGATTCAGGATTGGATCCTTCTCATGACAGATGTGAGTCTGAGGGGATGGGGAGCTGTCACCCAAGGGGCTCAGTTCCAGGGCAGATGGTCAGCCCACGAAGCCCTTCTTCCAATCAACATTTTGGAACTTTGGGCGATCTACAATGCTCTGCTTCAGGCCTCTCCTCTGCTCAAGGATCTGGCGATCCAAGTCCAGTCGGACAACGCCACAGTGATGGCTTACATAAAGGGACAAAAAGAAGAGCCTGCATGTGAGAGGTATCAAAAATACTCCTCTGGGCAGAAAGAAATGCAAGGGCAATGTCTGCCATCTTCATTCCGGGGGTGGACAACTGGGAAGCGGACTTCCTGAGTCGTCACGATCTCCACCCGGGGGAGTGCATCAACAGGTGTTCCAACAGATCAACGACCTGTGGGGTTGCCCTCAGATAGACATGATGACGTCTTGACTTAACAAAAATCTTAGCTGGTATTGCTCGAGGACCAGGGACCCATAGTGCTAACGTCTCCTTGGCCATACCAGCTCGTTTACCTGTTTCCCCCGATTCCATTGCTTCCAAGGGTGCTCAAGTGAATCAGGAATCAGGGTGTCCAGGCAATTCTGATTGCCCCGGATTGGCCTCAGAGGACGTGGTATGCAGATCTTCTGGATATGTTCGTCGCAGACCCTTGGCCTCTGCCACGGAGAACGGATCTTCTGCAACAGGGACCGTTCATCTACCAGGACTTACGGCGACTTCATTTGACGGCATGGAAGTTGAGCGGAACATCCTAGCTCAAAAAGGCCTTTCCAAAAAGGTTATTGCTACTATGGTTCAGGCTAGAAAACCTGTGACGTCAAAACACTACCATCATATCTGGAGAAGATATGTCTCTTGGTGTGAGGAACACATGTATCCGCCTGCGGTGTTCCACTTGGGATGTTTCTTACGTTTCCTGCAGGCTGGTGTGGATAAGGGCTTACGTCTGGGTTCCTTTAAGGTCTAGATTTCAGCTCTCTAAATTTTCTTCCAGAAAAAGTTGACTGTGTTGCCAGAGGTCCAGACCTTTCTGCAAGGAGTACTCCACATACAGCCTCCTTTTGTGCCACCCACGGCACCTTGGGATTTGAATGTTGTGTTGGAATTTCTACAGTCCTCCTGGTTTGAACCTTTGATGACGGTGGAAGACAAATACCTTACATGGAAGACGGTAATGTTACTGGCCCTAGCTTCTGCTAGGCGGGTCTCAGAATTGGGGGCCTTATCATGTAAAAGCCCTTACTTGGTCTTCTATGAAGGCAGAGCTGAGCTCAAGACTAGACAACAGTTTCTGCTGAAGGTCATCGCTGCCTTTCACTTGAATCAACCTATTGTGATTCTGTCCAGTGTTGGCTCTTCTGCTCCTCCAGAGCCCTTGGATGCTATGTGAGCCTTGAAGATCTATGTTAAGAGGACGGCTCGGATCCGGAAGACAGATACCCTGTTTGTGCTTTACAATGCAAAGAAAAAAGGTTGCCCTGCTTCTAAGCAGTCCATTGCTCGTTGGATTAGGCTGACTATCCAACAGGCCTATGTGTCGGTGGCCTTACCTGTTCCACAGTCTCTTAAGGCCCACTCTACCAGATCGGTGGGCTCTTCTTGGGTGGCTGCCCATGGAGTCGCGGCCTTGCAACTATGCCGAGCTGCTACCTGGTCAGGGAAGAACACCATTGTGAAGTCCTACACGTTAGATACCCTGGCCAAAGAGGATACCCAGTTTGGGCAGGTGGTGCTGCAGACGTCTACGCACTTTCTCGCTCATTCTGGAAGCTTTGGGACGTCCCCATCGTACTAAGTGTCCCCCAGTATCCCTTATGGATTTTAGAGAAAAGAGGATTTTAATTACCTACCGGTAAATCATTTTTTCATAGTCCATAAGGGATACTGGGAGCCCGCCTAAATGCGTTGACTTGTCTGCAGGTTTTCTCTTGTTCAGTTACCTGTTCAGATGTTGCTGTTTGGTGTGCTGGTGTGTGAATCTCACCACTTGTTATTGTTATGTTCCTTCTCTCAAGTATGTCCTTTCTCCTTCGGGCATAGTTTTAACTATACTGGTTGTAGGAGGGGGCATAGAGGGGAGGAGCCAGTACACCCAGTTGAAGAAATTTAAAGTGCACTGGCTCCTTTGGACCCCATCTATACCCCATCGTACTAAATGTTCCCCAGTATCCATTATGGAGTACGAGAAAAGGATTTACTGATTGGTAATTACAATCCCCTTTTCTCAACTGAGGATCCTCAGATTTCCAAAATTGTGTATTGGAAGCATGTCCCAGGAAACCCCCTGAGACTGAGATAGTGTTATATGAGCCTTCTTCTGGCCCATAATGCAAAACCCTAATTACAGATGAAATGTTTTCAGTATTACCTGGAACATTGATAACCTCACCAAGCAGTTTATGCAGGTAGTGAGGTGGTACTTCTAATACAGTAGTTCATTGAAGTTGTGAATGGCTGAAAACAGATATGCGGCTGCAGATGCACCGAAAATCCCGGATTGGAGGCACCAATCCAGGGATTCAAAGCCGATAGTTTTAACCTGAAAGAAATCCCTGGATCCCGGTGATTCCAGGGAACGGCCTCCCTAACCGTCGGTGTAAGTGACATTGTGATTATTTTAATAGAAACTGTTTGCACAACTAAATAACCTATATACCTAATTGTTTAAACTATTTTTTATATTTATAAGCCTTGGAAAACCACATTTAATGCTAGCGTATTTCTCTATGTTCTTTGACGCTATAAGCCTGCGAGGCCCATTCTATGTACAATTGTGTGAAATGATCATTTGAATATTGATAACTATTGGCAGAAGCGAAGGGCTGCCTGGTGACAGACTACTGAATGCCCCTTGCTGGTGGCAGATAATTTCCGTTATTAGTCTTTTTTTTTTTTGCAAATAGATTTTTATTGAAGTTTCAATATGAGCGAGAACAGGAAGTTGCAGAAACATTACAATAGCTTCTAGTACCATCAGAGATACATCATCTGGAGATACTCAACATTGTGTATACTAAAAAGACCCGTAAAGGGGGATATCGCCTTTCCACAAACGTATCGTATCTCCAGAAACATAAAAATAAACAAAGCATAGAGGAGAAAGAACCATAAACGTTTCATGAATTACAACTTCTTTAAGCAAAAGGGAGAGAGTAGAAGTAGGAGAGGAAAGAGGGGTAGCGAGAGACAGAGAGAAAGATAAATGGATAAGGAGTAGTGTTACTCTCAGTGTAGAGGAGTAGAAAGAAAGATAGCGTATAGAGACAAGGTTTAGGGAGGGGTGGGGGAGGGGGGGGGGGTTTCTCTTCCTATCCTAAGGGGCTTTAACCGTGACTTATATCATATGGCTGCTGGAGGTAAAAGGGAGGGGTTTCTCTTAAAGAGAAGATTTGTAATGGGTTGTCGCTTTGTATTCCAGCCATGGGCTCCAAGTAGCAGTGAAGGAAGTGTTTCTCATTTCCAAAGACAAAATGAGGTCTTCCATTGCCATATAGTGATCTAAGCGGGCGGTCCATTCTTTCATAGTGGGGGACACTGTTGATTTCCAGTGAACTGGGATCACTGCCTTAGAAGCACTCAAAATATGGCGAAGTAGTGATTTCTTGAGATGATATCTAGGTGTACGCGTGAGATTTAATAACCAAAAACTAGGGCAAAAGGGTAAGTCCTCACCGAGGATAATGCTAGCTGTCTCTACCACCTTGCGCCAATACGGTTGCAAGAGAGAGCATTCCCACCATATATGTAGTGGGGTGCCTATTGCTGTCCCGCATCTCCAGCACGTGTTGGGTACTCCAGGATAGATTTTCGCCAGGATATTTGGGCATCTATACCACCTTGTAAGTACTTTGTAGTGAGTCTCCAAGACTAGCACATTGGTAGTTAATGAGAAAGTATTTTTATAAATACCTTCCCAATCGTCTGTGGCCACCAAACCCCCTAGGTCTAATTCCCAATCCCTGACAAATTTCGGTTGGGAAGAAAATCTATGGTTCAAGATCCATTTGTAGAACGTGGAAAGAGTGTGCCTAGGGTATGTGTGGGAGAGGCACATCTGCTCAAATAGAGTCAGTGCTCGTATACCCTTTCCAGAAGAGCAAAAAGTCTGTAGGTAATGTTTAATTTGGAGATATCTCCAGATTTCTGTATTGGGTAGATTCCATTTAGTTTGCAGTTCGGGAAAAGGTATTATACCAGATGAGTCCAGCAGTTGATTAGTTCTCAGGATGCCCCTTTCCTGCCATGAATAGAACGACAGGGAGTGGCATCCTGGGGGAAACTCAGGATTCCCAAACAGCGGTGAGAGTGGGGAAGGATGTGCTGAAACATGTGGGAGGGAGCGTAAGAGACGCCAACACGAAAAGATGGGACCAGCTAGTGGGTGCAATACCTGGGGGACTTTAGAAAGCCAGGGGGAGTTCGAGCTAAGAGAGGGAAAAGAGGCCAGTTCAATGTCTACCCATTGTTTCCTGTGGAGTTCACTACTCCACTCCATGACCCTCGTAAGGAGTACTGCATGGTAGTAGGATAAAAAGTGGGGAAGCTGAAGGCCTCCTTGATGTTTCCGTCTAAAGAGAATCTCATGCTTAAATCGGGGTTTTCGCCCCGCCCAAATGTAGTCTCTGATCTTTCGTTGTAGTAAGAGGAACCATGATCGAGGAATAGTAACAGGCAGAGTTTGTAATAGGTAAAGAATTCTGGGTAAAATATTCATTTTGATTACTGCTATTCTCCCTATCCATGAAATTTTTTTCCCACCCCATTTGGAGAGATCAGATTGAAGTTTTGATAGGAGTGGGGGGAAATTCAATTGGTAAATCTGGGAAAGATCCCTGTGTAGGATTACTCCTAAATATTTTAATTGTGTTGGATGCCATGCAAAGGGCGAGATAGATTGTAGTACTTGGAGGCTGGTCTGGTCTAGTGTTAAATTCATTGCTGTAGATTTTGACAAATTCATTTTAAAATTGGAGAGAGTTCCAAAACGCTTGAACTCTTTAAGAAGGTTAAGTATAGAGGTCAAAGGATTAGAAATCACTGCCAGGAGGTCATCTGCAAACAGGGCAAGCTTGTACTCCTTCATCCCCACCTGCAGCCCTGTGATGTTAACATTCTGGCGAATGGCCCTCGCCAGGGCCTCCATGCAAAGCACAAAAATAAGTGGTGACAGAGGACACCCCTGACGAGTGCCATTCCGTATCTGGAACGGGTCCGATAGTTCACCATTGATACGAACGCGAGCAGCGGGACCAGAGTACAGGGCCCTAATTCTCTGGAGGCCTACCATGCCCATGCCCATGTGCTCCAACACCCCCAACAGGAAATCCCAGTCCACTCTGTCAAACGCTTTTTCTGCGTCTGTTGAGAGGAGGATGGAGGGGGATTTACAAGTTGATGCGTAATAAATTAAATCAAGAACCTTCGTGGTGTTGTCTCTGGCCTCGCGACCCGGAACGAAACCCACCTGGTCCGAGTGTATCAGTTTTGGAAGGAAGAGTTTTAAGCGATTCGCCATTAGATTGGCGAAGAGCTTCAAGTCTACATTTAGCAGGGAAATGGGTCTATAACTGGAACAGTGTGACGGGTCTTTGCTCTCCTTATGGATCACTGTGATATGTGCGAGCATAAACTGGGGAGAGAAGGAGGACTGGTCTGAAACCTGATTAAAAGCTCTAAGCATCAGAGGTAGCAAAACATCTCCAAATGTCTTATAATAGGCTAAAGAGAAGCCGTCAGGGCCCGGACTCCTGCCATTTGGGGTGGTTTTAACAGCTTCTTCAAGCTCTGCCAGAGTGTAGGGGTTCTCAAGTGACCCGACTTCTTCAGGTGTAAGAGTGGGGAAATTAATTTCACGTAAAAACTCTGCAATAGAGGCCTTTCGGGAGAGATCAGATTCTACCTCCGTGGAGCCTCTTAGATTGTATAACTGGGTATAATAATGTCGGAAGGCTGCTGCTATCTCTGTCGTGGTGTGTTGTGTTGTTCCCGTATGCGATTTTACTTTAGATATAAAAGATGCCGCGCGTTGAGCCTGGAGAGCCCGCGCTAGCAGCTTCCCAGGCTTGTTCCCCCATAGAAAATAACGACTACGACATTTTCTAGCCTCTAACTTCAATCTGTGGGACATAAGCGAGTCTAATTCCTTCCGAGCCATTAGTAATGATTGAAGGTTATCATCTGACATGGTGGATTTATGGAGAAGTTCTAAGGCTTGAATTTTTTGTAACAAGGCCTCCCGTGCCGCCATATGTTGTTTTTTCCTATGGGCGCCCAGTTGAATGAGTTTTCCCCTTATTACACATTTGTGGGCCTCCCAGACTACCACTTTAGAGATCCCCTCTGTGTCGTTAACTTCAATATAGTCGGCTATAGCCTCTCTGATCTGCTGCTGGCAACCGGGATCCTGGATGATCATCTCGTTTTGTCTCCACGTGTAGGAATTCGGGCGAGCAGGGGACAGGCGAACCCCCAAAGAGACAGGAGCATGATCTGTCCAGGACATGCCGCCCACAGCAGATGCCTCAGCCAGGTGCAAAAATCTATGCGGGATAAATAAGTAGTCAATCCTAGTGTAAGTGTTGTGAGGGTGTGAATAAAAGGTAAAATCTCGAGTGGAGGGGTGTTGTATCCTCCAGACATCAATGAGTTGAAAGTTATGTAGAGTCCTCCGGACCCTACGGTGTAGTTTATCCGAATACCTAGGGGAGGGGTTGGAGGAGTCTAATCGGGGCTCCAAAGACCAGTTTAAATCCCCGCCAAAGAGCAAAATCCCATTAATGTGGGGTTGGGCTAGTGTGAGGACTCTTTCCAAAAAGCCTGGCTGTACCTTGTTGGGGGCATAAACATTAAGAAATGTAAGAGCTCTATTGGCGATAGTGCAATTTATAAGCAGAGCCCTGCCGGGGACAAGTTGATGACAAACAACATCAGCAAGGGCAACATGTTTGGCAAACAGAATCGCTACCCCCAAAGTCTTACCATCAACTTTATTGGAGAAATACCCTGTAGGGAAGTCTCGATTCCCGAGAGAGGGGGCCACCCCCTCTTTAAAGTGGGTTTCTTGCACAAAGGCAACGTCTGCTTTTTCGGCTTTCAATTCTCGTAAGGCCCTTGACCGCCTCTCAGGAATGTTGAGTCCCCGGGCATTAATAGAAACCACTTTTAGTAGCGCCATTTACCCGTTCCAAAAAGAAATAGTGAATCTGGTCTTACAGAGGTCCCAGCAGCATAGAGTAGGGTTTGGGCGTTGGTGAGTCTAGGTAGTTTTGGAAGGGAAGAGAGAACCTGAAGAAGAGAAGGGGAGAAAGAAGAGGACAGAGGAAGAACAACAGAACAGAAAAGCATAACAATATAGAACATTTGAACAAGTGAAGACATAACACCGCTCCTGGTGATACGAACAACGGGGACAGTGTTCCCGTCGATTGTTCCAGGACCAAACATTGCGGTGCAAATGGGGTAACAAGGGAGGGACGGATCCGCCCTCCAACACGAACTATATCAATGGAACATAATTAGCGACCACAATAATGTGAACATTGCATGTCACAACAATAGTAACAGTACATTACCCGAACTATGATAATGCAGTAGAGACCGTGGCAAAGTTGCTTAAATCTCACTCTATTCGGGAAATTAAAATGTCTAGTTCCTTTGGGCATGATGGGACTATCAAATATAGAGACGGGGGTCCGAGAGGCAACGCGCCCCTCAACTGCAAGGTGCCTCAAGGGAGGAAGTTTTCATATAGGAGCCGTGGCCCCTCCTATAGTGACTCGACATAATGAAGCAGTCCTCTTTATGCCAATCAATCTTGCGTAGCGAGAAAAAGTTGCCATTCTAAAGGTGGGGTGATCAGGTCTTCGCAGCCGAGGAGGAAGATGAAGATGGAGGGGACGGAAGGGAGCGATTCCGTTTCTGTGCTGCTGAAGGAGATCCCACTGTTTGGAAAGGTAAGTCAGCCCGGGGAGGTTGGGGGGGGGGGGGGGGGGATCCTCAAGCCTACGGATTGCCACTCAGGGATCTGTACTGGGTCAATAGATAGGGTGGAGCAGAAGGGGGCGACATCCTCGGGGGTCCGAATCATTGCAGACCGGCCGTCATTGGTTGCTGTAATGCTGAAAGGAAATCCCCACCTGTATTTGATGTTGTTTTTACGGAGGGCATCGGTTAGGGGTTTTAATTGACGTCTAGACTGTAGGGTGTGGCGAGAAAGATCTTGGAAGACCTGGATAGGTGAGCCGTTGAAGTCTAGGTCTCCGGCGTTCCGGAGTTTCCTGATTATCTCTTCTTTTTGGCTGTAGTAGTGAAGACGGCAAATAATGTCTCTTGGTCGGTCGGACTGCAAGCCTCTGGGACGCAGTGCTCTGTGTGCCCTGTCAAATACAATGGGGTCGTTCGAGTCGGTTTCCAGGACTGCACCAAAGATCTTTTTGAGGACATCTGGGATGCTTTGCTGTGGTATGTCTTCAGGGATGCCCCTCACTCGCAGGTTGTTCCTACGTCCCCTGTTGTCTATATCATCAAGATGGTCGTGCAGGTTCTGAATCTCTTCTGCTTGAAGTCTGATAGTATCCACCAATGCGTGTTGGAAAGCGTTGGATTCATCTCCCCTGGTCTCCAATGTTTCGATACGAGAGCCCAGCTGAGTCAGTTCAGACCGAAGTGAGGACACCTCAGAGTGGACCACATCCCGAAGTTTACTCTCCAAAGATGTGAAGTCCGCCTTAGTGGGCAAGGTCTGTAGGAGGGTGAGGACTTTCTGCATGTCTTGCTGTCCAGCGGAGCTCCTATCTGGTGTAATCACCCTGGTTTCGCCTTGCGTCTTCGACCTCTCGGAATGTGCCGGAGAGGAAGGCGTCGATGGAGTCGACATATCTGTATCTTTCCGGAGATTGAGAAACTGCCTTAGGTCTGAGCGGGGGGTGACTTCAGACTGACAAATAGAGGTTTTCACTCCCCTACGTTTCCTGCGACTCATGGGTAATAAGAAGGGGATATGAGCGTCGAAACCTACACAACAGGCGCTGGAGCAGGGGTATTGGGCAACTCAATACCACAGGCCACACCTTGATCACTCCCTCGGTCCCATATCCCAAAGCTTGGGGCTGATATTCACAGATCCCTATGTCGCCACCATGTAGAAGAGAGTGTCAGGTGCAGTGGTGGGTGCGTTCGGTAAATCGCATAGTTACAGACATGTCTGGGTGGATGCGTTATCGTGTCGGGCCTAGCGAGAGACTGCAGAATCAGCAAAGGAGATCTGTGGTCGGTTTGGTGGTAGAACGTGTCAGAAGGCGTCAGCCATCATCCCTCGAGACGGCCCTACATGGCAGCAGGAGGAGTCATCTATTTCCTTTTGGGTGTGGACATGATGGTCACACGGCGGTGACTATTCGTAGGCAAGTTGGTTTGTTATAATTCAGGCAAGTGTAACAGTAGGGGAGGTGAGATGTAACAGGGATCCACAAGGGGGAGCTTCAATTCCCTATGTCAGGCAAAGAATGTGCAGTCAGGTTTAGCTCGTCCCCTATAACTAGTGGGGTGGCTGGAATTCTGTGTCAACAGCCCCTGTCACCAACACCTTAGTTGGCAGCAGGGCTATAAATCACCCCAGAACAGCTTCTCTTAGTGTGGGCGCCTTTCCAGTTATAGAGATGGCGCCGTCTGGCTTCTATTCCCAATTGCCAGTAGTGTCTGCCAGGATTAAAGATGGCGCCGCCAGGCTACTATCCCCAGGTGCCTGTAATAGGCCTCATGTAGCCCCTGCCTGCGGGAGATATTCGGTGGTGGCAGTGGCTGGCGTCCCTGGAGCCCAGGTGGGGTCTCAGGGGACAAGCGGTGAGCGCTGGATGTAGCGGCGGCCGTGTCCGGCCCCGGGAGCGGCACCACGTGACCGGCGCTGCGCTCCCTCGCACCACGGAGCTAACCGCCGGGCTCACGGGGGACCGCCGCACGGAGCGGATCGGCCGGGGAGAGACTCACCAAGACGAGGTGAGGAGTGATGAGTGGTGCGGGGGCTCCAGGGGTGATGGGGACAGCTCCGGCCCGGCTCTCCGCCGCAGGGCACCGCACTTCCGGTCCGGGGCAGCTCCAGACGCGAGGTCCCAGCTCCAGCTGGCAGGGTAGGCCGCAACCCGCACGGGTCCAGGAGGCACCCGCCGGCTCCGCAACCGCCCTGTTCAGTGCTGGGGGGGCCCGAGTAGGTAAATGGTGGGTTATAATTCCCCGATTAGAGAGGCAATTGAGCAGTTAAAACTGCTACTATGGCAGGAGCTCGAGTGCTGCACAACCTCCTGCATCCACAGCCAGGCCACGCCCCTCCGTTATTAGTCTTGAGTGCCAACGTAACCAGTACCACGGACAGCGGTTCCAGATTGATCTGGGGATTGGCTGATTCTTGACAGAGCCCTAGGACTAAATTTACTATACAGTGCTTGTACTGCATCTTTGGTGAATTTGGATGCTGGATTTAAAGGGGCAGTTATATGTAAACAAAACAAGGTGTATTTTGTATTAAATAAACAGTAATTGTACCTTTAAATCCAGTGACTAAAACTGCTGAAGATGTGGTGACTGAAATGCGTGGCAAAATAAATTAAACCCTAAGGGGTCTATTTTCTAAGCCTTGGATGGAGATAAAGTACCAGCCAATCGTCTCCTGACGTTTTTCAAACCCAGCCTGTGACATGGCAGCTAGGAGTTGATTGGCTGGTCATTTATCTCCATCCACTTTATCTCCATCCAAGGCTTACTAAATAGACCCCTTAGTGTCTCATGTCTCTAGTTCCTACTGAATTAGTAGCCTACATGCGAAGCTGCCTCCACTGAATGTACAGATGGGTCCACGGTTATCTTGGCTAGTTTGCTGCGCCTAGGCACAACATGGTTTATTAACATAAACCCTTCATCTATTGTTCTCAGCTGCAATACAATACAGAGAACAATACAGCAGGGGATTAAGTCATTACAGCAGGGGATTAAGGCCGATTGCCCAGTCTCAGTTAATCCTATTAAAGGTCAAGATAAACATGGACCCATCTGTATATGACAAGTCACTTTTTGCAGTTATGGCTAACCAAAGCTAAGGTACCGATGTTGGACACTTCTCGTATGACCTGTTTGTACTTGGGTACATTTAATCTCCTTTCACCTTTTTCTTCATTACATCATATGCAACAAGTACCCAAACAAAAAATGCATTTACACGAATATACTTAATTTAGAAATGCAATGAACAGCAGCAGAATCAGGTACCAAAAGTAAAAAGCTGGCCAGTTAAATTTAAAATAGGCAATGCAATTTCCACGCCGGGAGAACCCAATTATCTAAAGAAAGAGAAAGCTGAGCCCAATTATACCCACAAAAAGCCAAAGCCGAGAGACAAAATTGAGAGAATGTTAATTACTGCACACCACCCGCCAACAGCTAATTACCCTTGTTTAGAAGAGATGCAGAACTGGCAAAGTGAAGAAACAGCACATAACCCCTTGGTTCCCACCAGGATGTAGCTGAGGCCTGTTAGAATGTTGGTGGGTTTTTTTTTTTCATATGTAACGTTGACCCCATTACATTCCTTTCAATGTCAACACACAAAGGGGGAGATTCAAATGTTTGAAAAGTCGGTTGGGTGTCTGTTTTTTCCTGTCTATTAGATAGGAAAAAACAGACTCCCAACTGACTTTTCAAACAATTGAATCTCCCCCATAGAGGTAATGAATGGGATTTATATATCACATCTGTAAAAGCAGCAAAAACATTACTTCATAAGAGCACAGTCATCTGTCTGCTCTGATGAATAACCACACCAATCAGAGCACTTCACAGGCTTAGATAGCAATATTCTATATTGTCATTTCCTATCCTTTACATCAGGGGTGAAAACTAAGCGGCCCCCCAGCTGTTGTTGAACTACACATCCCAGTATGCCCTACAACAGTTTTTGCATGACCAAATACGAAAAATGTAGTTGGGCATGCTGGGATGTGTAGTCCAACAACAGACGGAGGGATGCTTATTGCTCATCCCTGCTTTACAGTCATTGTGCTGAATTCATCTTTGAACGCAAATGCAGTTGCGATTCTCTGGGCTGCTAACGTTAGCAAGTGGTGCTGCCGCCCAGGAATGAAAAGAGACACCCAATACGCAATTGCGTACACATTAGCAGACTATACGCAATTACGGAGTACACTGAAGCTAAGGGCTGGACTATGGCTACGAAGACTGGCCACAGCAGTAACTAATCAGATGCCATGTATTTACAGATACGATCATGCAGCCATCAGATGACACAAGCCCCGAGAACCGCCATGACACGCCTACATTTTCCCAACCGCTCTCCTTAAACTCCCTGTTAACATCTCCACACTTCCTATCAATCACTCTGCTACAACATTCCCAATGCGAGCAGAATCGCAGCGGCACCCTCGTGCTTGGTCATTGCGATCGCAGCATATGCGCAGTTTGCCGATAATCGCTCTGTTTGCGTTATAATCAGCCACTGCGTACAGACATGAATTAGGGCCATATAGCGGTGGATTTTCTTTTACTATCTTTGAGGCAAGATTTACCAGAATGACAGTTTCTGGGGAGAAGCTGAATTGCCATACATACTGAAAGGGTTAAGCTGTTTGAAGACTGGTACACATTCTTATCGTAAGGCAAAGCTGAGATACCAGCAATGCGTAAATGTACTGCCTTTTTGGACTTTTCTCCATGGAGGTTAATTGGTTAAATTTTGGCGCACTGCTTCCTCTCAAACCTCGTGTATCGCCTTTGCCCTTAATTATAGAATTCAGCCATTTCAAGCAACCGTTTTGCTCTGTGCGGAATTACTCCAAGGACAATCTGACTGGTCAAGCCTGTCATTAATTGGAGGCTACGCATACAAGTTTAAAAGGTGGAAAAGTTTGTGGAGTAAGACCATCGCTCGCTAAGCCATACTATGCAATCACCAAGTGGCATCAGGTGGCATAAAATACATGCACAATGTTCTATAATTTTATTATCAACTAAAGCACGTGACTAGTACTCCTGTTTCTATGCCAAATACACCCCACGGAAATCTCCCAGCCAGCGTGTGTCTTTTGTACTGCGATTCAGTAACAAAATATTGAAGTATTTTTGCTAATTTCTAGGTTCCCACCTGGGGTCTGTTTTCAGAAGATATCTTTTAGCTCCGTTCTGGAGTAAGTGCAGTAATTGATTACATCTCTCCGTATACATTGAAGCGTCAGACCCACTTAAGTGGCTGTAATAGTTAAACACCGTCTTCTCCGCCATGTCCCAGAATTCCCTACCCTGCAATAACTGCATTAACACCGATCATCCACGTAACCAGAACATTTCAAATCCATTAGAGATGACCTGTATTGAAATATGTCTCCACAAAGTGGCTCTTTTTGTCCAGCATGCTGAGTGTTAAATCTCACCTCCCAACCTTGGCTGTACATGGCATATCTATACATAGGAGTTACATTGATTAGCTGTTTGATGTATAATTAGGAGTGATTGCAGCAATTTTGATAATCAAGCTCTTTCAGGGAGACAAAGAGCATGAAATGCCAGACTCTTAACCCATGAAGCTGTATGCATTTTCTGCTTGCTGGAACCCTACGTCTATGCAGCACTGGGAGGGTTCCATTAAGTGGAACACACACTGGGCTCTATACCGATAAGCGAGTGTGTGCCGACCTTAAAAAGGGGCATGACGTATAATGCAGAGATGATAATAATATACCTTGCCCAGCATTATACTCTTAACAACACTAATGTTAGTCTGTGTCGGCACTTTTACACTTTATGTATAGATAAAATCAGTGGTCGAAGTGGGAATTTAGTGGGCTAGTGAAATTTGAATTGAACGTCCAGGGGTCATCAAGGCCTCCGAAGCTTTAGGAACTATGATAGTGGGAAATTCATTGTAGGTCACGTAATCAGAAACGTGTTTTATGGCATCAGTGTCACTCTTGCTTATTTTTCTCCTTCCTGAGTTTTTTTATGGGGTCCCCTCAAACAAGTTTTTGTCACGAGTGCCCACGTTTTGTTTTTTTAAATATATTTGGCAACCCCTATATATCTGCTGCGCTTGAGAATCTTTTCTTACCTATATGGTGGTTTCTCTGCAACTGGGGACCTTTTGAAGAAATTGAGCCTTCCAGGGCAGACAGTGTCTTGCGCTGTATGCATATAGGAAATTATGTGGTGTTGAAACCACCTGTTTGTGTAGGAATAATGGCCCTCATTCCGAGTTGATCGCTCGCTTGCTGCTTTTAGCAGCAGTGCAAACGCTAAGCCGCCGCCCTCTGGGAGTGTATCTTAGCTTAGCAGAAGTGCAAACGAAAAGATCGCAGTTCTGCTACTAAGTAATTTCATGCAGTTTCAGAGTGGCTCAAGACTTACTCCTAGCTTGCGATGAATGCAGTCTGTTTAGTTCCTGGTTTGACGTCACAAATACGCCCTGCCAGGGTCGTTTCTAGCCAATTTGGCTCCCAGTGCGAGATTTAAAAATGCGCCCCCCCATTCACATAAAAAAAATGCCCCCCCCCATACATATAAAGAGGAAAAGCATGCGCGCGCTCCCGACAAGGGTGTGTGGCCTCATTAAAATGGGCGTGGCTTTGTTAAGGTGGGCGTGTCCTCATCTGATCTCATTACAGCCACCACAGGATAAAAAAAAAAAGTCCTCATTTTACACATTACAGCAGGCACGCGACCCCATTTTACACAGCACGGCAGGCACGTGCCCCCATTTTACACATTGCGGCAGGCACGTGCCCCCATTTTACACATTGCGGCAGGCACGCGACCCCATTTTACACAGCACGGCAGGCACGTGCCCCCATTTTACACATTGCGGCAGGCACGTGCCCCCATTTTACACATTGCGACAAGCACGTGCCCCCATTTTACACAGCACAACAGGCAAGTGTCCCCATTTTACACAGCACGGCAGGCAAGTGTCCCCATTTTACACAGTACGGCAGGCACGCGACCCCATTTTACACAGCACGGCAGGCACGTGCCCCCATTTTACACATTGCGACAGGCACGTGCCCCCATTTTATACAGCACAACAGGCAAGTGTCCCCATTTTACACAGCACGGCAGGCAAGTGTCCCCATTTTACACATTGCGGCAGGCACGCGACCCCATTTTACACAGCACGGCAGGCACGTGCCCCCATTTTACACATTGCGGCAGGCACGTGCCCCCATTTTACACATTGCGACAAGCACGTGCCCCCATTTTACACAGCACAACAGGCAAGTGTCCCCATTTTACACAGCACGGCAGGCAAGTGTCCCCATTTTACACAGTACGGCAGGCACGTGCCCCCATTTTACACATTGCGGCAGGCACATGTCCCCATTTTACACATTGCGGCAGGCACGTGTCCCCATTTTACACATTGCGGCAGGCACGTGTCCCCATTTTACACATTGCGACAGGCAAGTGTCCCCATTTTACACATTGCGGCAGGCACGTGTCTCCATTTTACACATTGCGGCAGGCAAGAGTCCCCATTTTACACATTGCGGCAGGAAAGTGTCCCTATTTTACACAGTACGGCAGGAAAGTGTCCCTATTTTACACAGTAAGGCAGGAAAGTGTCCCTATTTTACACAGTAAGGCAGGAAAGTGTCCCTATTTTACACAGTAAGGCAGGAAAGTGTCCCTATTTTACACAGTAAGGCAGGAAAGTGTTCCTATTTTACACAGTACGGCAGGAAAGTGTCCCTATTTTACACAGTAAGGCAGGAAAGTGTTCCTATTTTACACAGTACGGCAGGAAAGTGTCCCTATTTTACACAGTACGGCAGGAAAGTGTCCCTATTTTACACAGTAAGGCAGGAAAGTGTTCCTATTTTACACAGTACGGCAGGAAAGTGTCCCTATTCTATGCAGTACGGCAGGCAAGTGTCAAGTGGGGGGGGAGGGAGAGGGAGTGGGGGAGAGAGATGAACAACTTACATGTGAAGATCTCCCCGCTCCTCGCGCCGGCCGCAGGCGCCTCCTCTTAACAGCTTGCTTGGCTCCCCCTCCTCCCTTTTCCCGAGTACTCCTGCTCGGGGGGCGAAGTTTCGCGGATTGACGCTGTTGCGTCGTGACGTCATGACGCAACCGCGTCATACCGCGAAACTCCGCCCCCCGAGCAGGAGTACTCGGGAAAAGGGAGGAGGGAGGAATCTGAGACCCGTAAAGTGCCGCGGCAGGCGCCCCGTGCGGTTGCACGGCTCGCCCGCCGCAAGAAACGGCACTGCGCCCTGCGTTCGGCCAGCCACTGCCCTGTTTCTCCAGCCACTCCTGTGTTTTTATCTGGCACGACTGCGTTTTTTAGCACACTCCCTGAAAACGCTCAGTTACCACCCAGAAACACCCACTTCCTGTCAATCACACTACGAACACTCGAGCGATGAAAAAACGTCGCTCAAGCTTGTGTTAAACTACAAAGTTTTGTGTGAAAGTACTTAGCGCATGCGCGCTGCGTACCATACGCATGCGCAGTTTTGCCGTTTTTTTACCTGATCGCTGCGCAAGTCGGCAGCGAGCGATCAACTCGGAATGAGGGCCTATATATCATCTTCATACAACATAGGTTCAACCAGATAATTCATAGTAATAGCAGTGCAAAATGTGAGCATCCCCATCAAACATTCTGGAGATACACCATACTCCTACATCTTTCCCACACCATCCTTCTGCATCTCTGTAGTGCTGTCCCCTCTACATCTCTGTAGTGCTGTCTCCTCTGCATCTCTCTGTAGTGCTGTCCCCTCTGCATCTCTCTGTAGTGCTGTCCCCTCTGCATCTCTCTGTAGTGCTGTCCCCTCTGCATCTCTGTAGTGCTGTCCCCTCTGCATCTCTCTGTAGTGCTGTCCCCTCTGCATCTCTCTGCATCTCTGTAGTGCTGTCTTCTCTGCATCTCTCTGTTGTGCAGTCCCCTCTGCATCTCTCTGTAGTGCTGTCCCCTCTGCATCTCTGTAGCGCTGTCCCCTCTGCATCTCTGTAGCGCTGTCCCCTCTGCATCTCTGTAGTGCGGTCCCCTCTGCATCTCTCTGTAGTGCTGTCCCCTCTGCATCTCTCTGCATCTCTGTAGTGCTGTCCCCTCTGCATCTCTCTGTAGTGCTGTCCCCTCTGCATCTCTCTGTAGTGCTGTCCCCTCTGCATCTCTCTGTAGTGCTGTCCCCTCTGCATCTCTCTGTAGTGCTATCCCCTCTGCATCTCTCTGTAGTGCTGTCCTCTCTGCATCTCTGTAGTGCTGTCCCCTCTGCATCTCTGTAGTGCTGTCCCCTCTGCATCTCTGTAGTGCTGTCCCCTCTGCATCTCTCTGTAGTGCTGTCCCCTCTGCATCTCTGTAGCGCTGTCCCCTCTGCATCTCTCTGTAGTGCTGTCTCCTCTGCATCTCTCTGTAGTGCTGTCCCCTCTGCATCTCTCTGTAGTGCTGTCCCCTCTGCATCTCTCTGTAGTGCTGTCCCCTCTGCATCTCTGTAGCGCTGTCCCCTCTGTCCAGTGCATGTCCCATGTTTCTCTCCATTGCCCCTAACAGTATCTCTCCAGCCTCCTCTTACCTTTCTGTCTTCACCACAGTGGTTAGTGGCTCCTGCTCCGCTTTGCGGCAGCGGCGCAATGTTATGACGTCATCTAGGCCGCACTACAAACAAAAAGTCCAAGGAGCTGCCGGGACCTGTGGCTCAGCCCGGCAGATACGGTACTCATCTAATGATGCTGGTGGCAGGGCGGGCTCTCTCTGGCACTCACTGTACAGGGCCGTGGAGAAAAATTTGTGCTTTGACGTACCACAGCTGAAAAGCAACTGTCCTGAGAGATCTAACACTTCCACTTTTGCCACTGTGTAACGGTGATTGTTTTTACTGACTGCCTGGCATGTGGACATAGAGGGTCAGAGGAAGCGGAGGGATCCCAGTAGGAAGGAGCAGGTCTCTGGAACCTAACTCCATGTGATGAATATGCTGCGAGGACATTGGACTACTAGTGACAGCCTGGTATATAAAACATGCGGAAACTACTGCATGTGTGATGGGCATGTTAAGAGTAAGACTAATGAACAGACCTCATATTATGCAAATCAACTCTGTCTTTGATGGCGCTACATTTTAGGCACTTAGCGTACAACTCTGAATCGGACTGTAATGCTGTCGCAGCTATGTGTACGTGGATAAGTTGCAAGAATATGCAAATACAGCAGTTGCCGGGATTTGTATTGAGACATTAACTGGAGGTTTTACGAGTCCCAGCGACTGCGATGCAGTATCAGTCACAGGACAGACTATTATCAAACGTCTGAGTAGCCCTAAGTTTGCGCTGCCACAGGAAGTGAGATGCCGGAGCCACTGAGACACCCCCAGGAAGGGTGTAGTATGGTATGCCGGCGGCCGGGCTCCCGGCGACCAGCATACCGGCGCCGGGATCCCGACCGCCGGCATACCGACACCGTGGCGAGCGCAAAGGAGCCCCTTGCGGGCTCGATGCGCTCGCCACGCTATTTTATTCTCCCTCCAGGGGGGTTGTGGACCCCCACGAGGGTGAATATATGTCGGTATGCCGGGTGTTGGGATTCCGGCGCCGGTATACTGTGCGCCGGGATCACGACATGCGGCATACTGAAGACCACCCCCCAGGAAATGGTTGAGGCATGACAGCATATTTTTGTACCACTCTCCGTAACTGCTTCAAATGTTGCTTGGCTGTCCGTCACTTTGCAAATACTCTCTGCAACCACAATTGCAAGGCCGTCATGGCACATGCACAGCCAGCTGATAATCGTCCAACTACCAAAACATTGTGTTTGCTTCCAGCTCTGAATCAGGCGCTTAGTAAATATTTAAGGCCTTACCATTTTCCCAGTCAATCCCTCTTGAAACATGTTAACAGAATACAGACACTGGTTATCCTGGTTCGTGTTCCATACCCACTGTGACAGCAACAGCCTTACCCGTACAGCAACATGACCGCGTTAAGGAAAACTTACTTCATTCTACTAAGTATAAATAGTTCCATTCTATCTATGTGCCCTATACTATGATCAGGTATACATTAATAGTTTCATTAGTGATTTCTATGGAGGTCCCACGTTAAAGCTCGACATAATCTCTTTTCTAACCTTTGCTGAGCGCTGACTATCTTTTGCTGGGAAATCTTGACAAAAGGTAGATTTTACCCCCTTTAAAACATTTCAGAATGATTTGGGATTTTCACTTTACTAGGTTTCATTGAACCGATTCCAGGTAGAAAAAGATGAAGGGGTGGCTTATCATTAGGTTTGCACTGAAAAAAGCAATCCTTATTCTTGGGAAGTTTTATGAGGGGGGAGGGGCTTTTTGTAAAGAGGTGGGCCATACTTGCCTACCTGACCTTCTCCATGAGGGAGAAAATACTCTGTTCCTGGACTTTCCTGGTAATGTATGATTGCCATCACCTGTGGTGAACTAGTTAATTGATAAGAAAGGTGTTTCACCACAGGTGATGGCAATCATACATTACCAGGAAAGTCCAGGAACAGAGCATTTTCTCCCTCATGGAGAGGGTCAGGTAGGCAAGTATGAGGTGGGAACACCTGTGAAATGCGAGATTCAATTGGAAATTCCATTTGGTGGGACTCGCAGCAAGGTCGTGCATCTGATCTTGAAAAAGTGACCTGGCAGAAGTGCCTGAAAAGTGGGGAAATTATCCTGTACCCCAAAAATGTAGTAACTTATGCTGCCCATACACCTGAAGATTTACTGTCAGATCTGGACGGTTGGAATGAAAACCTGGTAATGGATGAGCGGAAATGACAGTTAGCCATTTGCTCCTAAATGCCGTAAAACTGACAAAAATGGAAGTGGATTTAACCAATTTGTCTGTTTGACCATTTTTGTCTGTTTTCCTGTGGATGGGAGAAAATGGTCAGTCAAAGGTGTCAAATAGCTGGTTCTGATTTTTTTTTATTATTTTTTAATCATGTTGGAAAAATTATATCCTGCGAGTGTTTTGTTTTTGTTTATTTTTTTTGAAAATTGAGGTCTTTGCAGTGTTCTGGGGTATAGAAAAATCCCTGTAAAAGTATTTTTCCTTACTTTTAGAAAAGTGTGTAAAAAGTTTGAAAAACACTTTTTAGCCCCTATAGCAGAGGTTCCCAAACTGTGTGCCGTGGCTCCCCGGGGTGCCTCGGGACACTTGCAGGGGTGCCCTGGGTTGGTGGTCCAGGACCAATTCAAATTATTCATGGTCAATATAATAGGAAAAACCAGTGCTGGTGGCTGCCAGTCATAAAATATGTGGCCAAACAGAAGCAAATCTTGTCCCTCACCACACAACTGTCCCTACGGATGACATATAAACGAGATCTATTTAAGGTAATATTTCTTTCTAAATTTCTCAATAAGAAATTTTTGGCCTAGGGGTGCCGTGAAAAAAATTCTGATATTCTAGGGCGCCGTGATTCAAAAAAGTTTGGAAACCACTGCCCTATAGTATCTGCAAATTCTAAAACCCATTTCCCATAAATGCATACTTGACTACTCTCCTGGATCCTGTGGGAGACACCTGTTTTTTTGTGTAGTCCCCTGTAGCCCCGGAAGAGTGGGCACCCCTCCAGCATTCTGCCCACTTCCTAGTGAAGTGGGCAGAATGGGGAGAGAAATACAGAGAAACTGCGACCCCTGTGGAGTGGGTGGAGCCTAATGATGAAATTACACGCTAATCACATAATTTTAGCCGCGCCCCTATGCAAACACACTCAATCCCAGCATTTTCCCTGTGAGCGGCAGGGCCTAATTGCATTATGAGCCCAGTCCCGCCCCCATCGCCGCCCACCTGCTTCTCCTCTGCAGGCATCTCCCAGAGAGTGTATTCTTAATGTAGGCATAAATGCTCCCCTCATCATAGCATGTCCAACATCATTTAACCCATTGAGCTGAAAACTGTCAAGTCTTTATTGGCCAAATTATACTTTTTAAACCCCTCTAAGTTCATGACTACTCATTGGCAGGGGTGCACCAAAGGTCCTTCTCTGTCCACGAGATTTGTACCTTAAAATAAAGATTTTCTCTTCTCTTTCACCTGCAGGGGGAGCGCAGAATTTTTTTTTAATTTGCTGGAATACTGCAATGCGAGTTTAGAATTGTATTGAGAGTTCACTGGGAAAACTGCTTGCATGAGCCAACTTGCTCCCAATTGAATTGACACCATTGTATTTGCCCTCTAATTGTGTTCTCCTGTGGTTGGGCCTACTTAATTCTCCTGGCTTGCAGTCATCAGTCTCTTCTGTATGGCGGGTAATAGGAAACTTGTCTCTTAGGAGAAAGATTGATAATTTTAGTGTAGGTTCCTTTTATGGGATCCAGTCTGAAGATCGACAATGTCTAGGTCGACCACTATAGGTCGACAGTCACTAGGTCGACAGGATTTCTGGGTCGACATGTTCTAGGTCAACAGGTCAAAAGGTCCACATGAGTTTTTCAAATTTTTTTCTTTTTTTTTACTTTTTCATACTTAACGATCCACGTGGACTACAATTGGAACGGTAACCTGTGCCGAGCGCAGCGGCAGCCCGTGCGAGGGGACACGGTGCACTAATTAGGCTTCCCGGTCACTGTACGGAGAAAACGACAAAAAAACATGAAAAACTTGTGCTGCCCTTTTGACCTGTCGACCTATAAACCCTGTCGACCTTCAAACCCTGTCGACCTACTGACTGTCGATCTATAGTGGTCGAACTAAACATTGTCGACCTAGACACTGTTGATCTAATGATCTAAACCCTCCTTTTATTCGTACAGCAAATGTTGTCCTGCCCCTAACACAAGATATAAAGAATCTGATTACGTTAGTAACCATGGCATTATACTATACATTTTAATAAGTGTTCCAATGTGCAGCATTTCTTTGGGTTCTCTTGTGGGCATTGCTTCTGGATAAATGTTAAAGAGGAGCTATTTTGAAGCAGACTGAAATGTGCTTTGGGCAGTGGTAAATTATCACTTGTCTCACTGGTCTGTACTCTGTACTACACAAGCTTTGCAAGTATCGGTGGCAGTGGGACCTGTATTATAGGTTTCCTGGCGACATAGGTGGTCATTCCGAGTTGATCGCTAGCTGCTTTCGTTCGCAGCGCACCGATCAGGCAAAAAATGGCACTTCTGCGCATGTGCATGGGGCATAATGCGCACGCGCGACGTACTTTCACAACAGCCGATGCAGTTTCACACAAGGTCTAGCGACGCTTTTCAGTCGCACTGCGGACCGCAGAGTGATAGACATGAAGTGGGTGTTTCTGGGTGTCAACTGATCGTTTTCAGGGAGTGTGTGAAAAAATGCAGGCGTGACTGGTGAAACGTAGGCGTGGCTGGCCGAACGCAAGGCATGTTTGTGACGTCAAAACAGGAACTAAATAGTCTGCAGTGATCGCAAGCGCTGAGTAGGTCTGGAGCTGCGCTGAAGCTGCACAAAATTATTTTGTAGCCGCTGTGCGATTCTTTCGTTCGCACTTCTGCTAAGCTAAGATACACTCCCAGAGGGCGGCGGCTTAGCGTTTGCACGGCTGCTAAAAGCAGCTAGCGAGCGAACAACTCAGCATGAGGGCCATAGAACAGCTGCCGTTGGTCCCAGACAAGCCGCTCTTATAGTAGTGTCAGTATGAGGAATATAGCCATAGTGTAATCAGTATAAAATAAACTTTTGTTATTGTAACGTATATAAAGGGAGTTATTTAGTGATAATTGTTTTCAGTTTGCAGTAACTGTACTGATAACAAATGTAGGTCAGCCCTCTCTTTCTTTCCTATAATGTGCCGTATTAGAAGTTGCCGTAATCCATCTTATAGCATTAAGGCATCATATGGTAGTTAAAGCTTTGTCGGCAAACTCACTTTCAGGCCATTGTGTTTATATTCTAAATCCCTGAACCAATTAAATCCAACTCACAAGATTATTTTAACTTTAGACAACTAAAGTAGGAAAACATCTTTACCTCCCACATGCCTGAATGTACATTATAAATGGAGAGAATGACTGGTAATAAGGTTTCCCCTGTGTCTATCACACAGCAAAAAAAGAAAATGCATCACAAACACTACTCCGGAATCTGCCAGAGAACATATGTGCACTTTATAATATGCTAACCCCACCAGACTGGCAGTGAGCAGCGTGTTGCTCATTATAAGTTATAACAGTCTGCATGAGCCACAGTAATGTGAGATTATGCTGGAAAGAGGGAACAGAAATACTGGTTTACAGTGCCGTAACTAGGCACTTTAGCGCTGTGTGCAAGAAACGGCATTGGCGCCCCCCTATGTAAGATAGGGGCAGTGCGCGCCGTAGGCGTGCAAAATATATATAGGGGCGTGATTCATGGGGAAGGGGCGTGGTCACAAAATAATACCAATTCATACTACGGTGCACAGTAGTATCCATTATTCAAATTACGCTGCACAGTAGCGCCACTACACCAGGTAGAGCCCCTTTTACACGTTACGGCAGACAGTCCCCCTTTTTACACATTACGGCAGACAGCGTCCCCCTTTTTACACATTATGGCAGACAGCTTCCCCTTTTTACACATTACGGCAGACAGATTCCCCTTTTTACACATTACGGCAGACAGCGTCCCCCTTTTTACACATTACGGCTGCCAGTCCCCCTTTTTACAAATTACGGCAGACAGCGTCCCCCTTTTTACACATTATGGCAGACAGCGTCCCCCTTTTTTACACATTACGGCAGACAGCGTCCCCCTTTTTACACATTACGGCAGACAGATTCCCCTTTTTACACATTACGGCAGACAGCGCCCCCCTTTTTACACATTACGGCTGCCAGTCCCCCTTTTTACACATTACGGCAGACAGCGTCCCCCTTTTTACACATTACGGCAGACAGCATCCCCCTTTTTTTACACATTACAGCAGACAGCGTCCCCCTTTTTACACATTACGGCAGACAGCGTCCCCTTTTTTACACATTACAGCAGACAGAGTCCCCTTTTTACACATTACGGCAGACAGTGTCCCCTTTTTTACACATTATGGCAGACAGAGTCCCCTTTTTACACATTACGGCAGACAGCATCCCCCTTTTTACACATTACGGCAGACAGCATCCCCCTTTTTTTACACATTATGGCAGACAGCGTCCCCCTTTTTACACATTACGGCAGACAGCGTCCCCTTTTTTACACATTACGGCAGACAGTGTCCCCTTTTTACACATTGCGGCAGACAGAATAGATAGAGGGACAGACAGATACTTACCATCTCTCCGCGCTGGCAGTCAGGCTCCTCGGTGCTGGCAGATCCCTCAGTGCAGGCAGGGGAGGAGGAGGGAGGGGGACTGGAGCCGCAGCAGCGCTATGTAATTGGTGGTGGCACCGCTGCAGCTGTCCCCTCTAATTCCGCATTGGCTGCCCAGCGCCGCTGTGAATGCTGGGATGAGAGAAGCACATCCCAGCATTCACAGCAGCGCCGGGCAGCGAATGTGGAAGGAGAGGGGACTGCTGCAGCGGCGCCTCTACCAAGTACATAGCGCTGCTGCGGCTCCAATCCCCCTCCCTCCTCCTCCTTCTCCGCTGCCTCCAGCACTACTGCTCTCCTAACCTGCCTCCGGATTGGCTTCTTCAGCGCGGCGCACACAGCAAAGGCGGCTTGTAATGAGTCAATTTGACTCATTACAAGCCGCTGGCCGTTGCACCCTCAGGGCAATTGTGCTGTGTGCCCAGCACACCTGGCACACACGTAGTTACGTCTGTCGAATACTGTGACAGAGACAACCTGCTGAAGGCCTAACAGTTATATATATGTACTACGGGATAGTACGTATAGTATGCATACACCTAATAATCACAATATCAAAGGTGATCTACATTCACTAGTATAGTATAAAAGGATAAGAGAATCCATTTTGTTTCTAGCTAGATGATACAGCAGATTCATCTTGAACTTTGTACACACTAAGAAAGACGAAAAACAACTTTGTTGGCTAGTATTAATTCCACATACGCACATCCGAAAAGCTCATAGAGTCCAGCTTAATTCCTAATATGGACACATAGTTGAAGATCACGAGTATCTTTTCCAATTGTCCTAATATTGCATAACACTGTATTTCAGATTAATGAACTCATATGGGAGGGTTATAAGAATGGGGCGTAACTGGTATGTTATAAAAATTATTGTTTTTACGTGTATCTGTTGTTGAAGCATTTTGACCCAGGCTTGAGAGAATGTTCCCTCTCAACCTGTATACGGGCGTGGCCTTTTTAATAAATAATTATTGATTTTGCTAAATCTATTTTCAATTCATTCTTTTACATAACAACTCAAACAGCAACAAGATGGTTAATTTAATTAACCTAAAAAGGTATCCAACAGGTGGGGGCTCTATCCGTGCGACCTCGAATTGGTCCTTTCATCGACTTCTCACAAAGGGTGGAGACGACCAGCCAGACGAGCTGAGGACGGCACCAATCCTAACATCACTACTACGGGCACTGGTAAGTATAAAATATGACATGCTAATATGTTATGCATGGTGCTTTTGTACTTACTGGTTACCTGTGTGATGTACTTAGTAATTGCATTACTGATTAGTTGTGCTCAAGTCGGTTGAAGGACCGAGTAGCGAGGAATAGTAACTCGGGAATGATGATTGACAGATGCTGTTGCATGAAAATAGAATAAATAAGAATACTAAAATTAATTAATTAATTCAAAGTTTGTATTTGGGCAGAGAAATAGTGGGTTTTTCACTATATGAGTAATTGTGTGAATAAGTGCTGTGGACCATCTTCACGAGGTCTGAATGAGTTCCAATCTGAGTTTGCAGTATTACGTGCCCTCGTTAACGCTGTGAGTGTCAGATAAGATAGGGGCCAAATTAAGTAAAAGCACATAGACCACCTTCCCCTTTTAGTCAGCTACACGTGTGCAAGAAGGGTAAATGAAATAAATAAGGTGATTACCCGAGGTTATAGTTGATTATAAGTAATTTGATTGAAAGTTTATACTGTAATACTGTGCAGCTGCTGATTGTTTTAATCATATATGGATTCTGGTAAAAAACGGAATCTATGGACTAAAGTCCCAAGTATATTCTGAGTCTGTTTATTAACAGTGTTTATTGTGCACAAAAGAACTGAGCAACTCTAAAGAGGTGTTGTTTTAACCATAACCTACGTCTGTTTGCTAACATTGTAGTGCACGAAGAAACAAGCAACTTTTAACTTGGCATGTTGCTTTGTGATTGTAGTTTGTGATAAGAGGGACTACTGCAGTTTCCCAGTTGACAGACGTGTCGCGTGTGTGAAAGATTGCAGGGATTGCAAATTTTTCAGCGTATGGGAAGGGCAGGGAGGATTAACCCTAAGTGTGCATATCATGTATGGAAGAAATATTCCATAGAAGCACCAATTTTGTATAGTACTGTGATCAAAGGGTACAGTCTACAGAAAATGTGAAAGAAAAACAATGTTGTGCATTTCAATTATGCTGTATAATATTGGCCTGATCAACCAATACTAAGCGTATTTTAAAATCGGCAAAACAGTTGAAATCTGCAAGATATTAAAGTCTGCAAACGGTTAAAATTTGCAAACTGATTTTTTATTTAAATTATGGGCGTCCAACTTATGAAATTATAAAACTATGGTACCAAAAGAACACGCCCTTGCGCTGGCGAAACTGTATGTCAATTTTGTGTTTTATGGTGTCTTGTGTGTGGGACATAAAAGTTCAGTGTTTGTTCCGTTAAGTATATTCTCAGATCTGTGTCTAATAGAAACCTTCTGTCTGTGACTGTTTGGCATGGTTACAAGTTTTGTAAATAAGGTTTACATATATATGTGGTGAACTGAGGAAACAAAAGAGTTAATGTCTGTGTTCAAATGGCTTTTGGAAGATCTGTAGTTAAAAATATGTGTTTATCTGATGTTTGTATTTAACTATGAAGCAAAGTTTCCCATATGGGTTTAATACGTAAATATTCTTTAATGCAATATATTGTGAGAAGGTCTGCCAGCAAATTAATGGCTGGATGCCGTGTGTTGTATTGCGATATAAAGAAAGGAAAAAAAAAAAGTTTTTCTTCCCTGTAAAATAAGTAAAAAAAAGCCTTCAGTTTCCAACGCTGTGTAGCACGGAGAGCTAGGAAGCTGTAATAGCCCAGAATCGTGCCCCCCTTCCTGCAGCATCCATCATGACATAGTACAGAAAAAAAAGAAGAAAAAAAAGTGTTCAGTAAGTTTTGACTTTTTTTCATCTAATAAGATGGATCACAATAAGCAGCACTCTAATTATATTTTGTGCTACAAATGCTGTTGGAAGACAATGATTTGCAATTTTAAATGTTTGCTATACAAACGATCTACTCTAGTTTTAATATAAGAACTAATATCTTAAACAGATAGTCTGTAGAGAAAGCTGCCAATAATAAAAAAAAAGTGTGGTTACGGGAGCATAACTGTAATCAGGAAAAAATCCCAGCAACATATACAGTCTAGAAATGTCAGCGCTAACAGCGTCAAAGCTAACAGATCTGCATCTGGCAGACAGTCAAGAAGACAACGCCCTATTGCTGCACACGATACCGATTTCTCCCTCTCAGATGTGGGCTATACGGGGGGAGAGTTTTTCAAAGCAGCAGCTAAAATCATAGGGAAAGATAAATATATCAGTCTGTAAAGTATATGCTGTAAATCACAGATTGCTACAAGCAATTAATCACTACGATTCCAGTATTAATATACTGTTAGGCAATTCTTCAAAGTTATTTGGAAGAAACCTAATTTGTAAGTTACAGTGTAAAATATACTGCATCACGGATGAGGTATTACTACAGATTCCAGGAAGTATAAAGTAGGGACAGATTCAGTTGGATACATATCATACATATATATCACTTACCCTGTGATTCTATGAATGGAGGTAAAGGAAATGCTTGCTAAAATCCATAACAAAGTATAGGCATTGATATATTAGATATAGATTGCAGAGGTTCTTAGTGGACTGCACGATATGCAGTGATGAACCAGGTTCTGTAGCCAGAAAGTGTGGGGATATGATTGTATAAAAAAAGTTATACAGATAATGTGAGCGGTGTTGTTAAGTTTGTAAATTGATAAGTTTGTAAGTTTTCAGGGAATCCGTGTATGTGGCAAGGCATTCCATAGAAGGGATGCAGTCCAAGGAAAGTTTATAGTTGTGCTTGGAAGCAAGTAAGGAGTGTGGATGAGAGAAGTAGATCTTGTGAAAAGTGGATTGAGTGGACTGGCCAGTCTCAAAGATATTTTGAGATAAGAAAAAAAAACCGTATAGTATGTTGGTGTAGTATGATTACTAACCTGGTGTGTAAGTAATGGTAAAATACAGACTACTCAATGAGAAAAATGTAATGTTGATGGAATAAATTACACTGTATTGGACTAGATTATGCAAAAGATTTATAGACAATCTTTCTTTGTACTTGAAAAAAATAACCTACATTATTTTGTACCTACAGATTATGTACCTGATGTACCCAGTATGTGGATGATCTACTGTGGTGCTATAAATTATCTGAAGTGTTGGTGTCAGATACTAAACAGTTGTGTTTTCTTGCAGAACAGGACACAAGGTGTCGCAAGACAAAATTCAACGGTGTGCTGACATAGTTAACTACCTAGGTCATTATTTGGCACTAGGCCAAAGACAGTTAAAACCCTCAGAGGGTGGAGCCTTGGTATACATTTATTGATAGATATATATGTATGACCAGATGATAAATCTCTAGATACAGTAATTTTTTTTTTGTAAATGCTATGTGCATGCATTCAAGTTCATAACCAAAGAAAATATAGAAGGTAATACAATATTACACTTTATCATGAATAAGACATTATGGATACACAGTCAGAGCCAAACCATCAACTTATGTATAAGCAAGAACAAAAGAAAAAAAATATGTTTAAGACTGTGGTTAAGCAGTAGATTTTGTATGATGTGTACATCTTACCTCTGACAGTATACAACTTAGATACAGCTGCATACTTGTCTTCCTCACCCCCAAAAGTGGGGAGTATAAGGAATATAATGTGGATAAGTAAGACAATTATAAAGAATGACATTGCATTTAAAGAAAAAAAAAAACTGACAGTGACAGGAGAATAATTTCTCGAGCATCCATAGGGGATAATGGGATGGTGAATTAGAGTGTGTTAACTGAAATTAGTTTGTGAATTAGTGAATTAGTATTATTAATAATAAAGTGTTGCTGACATCTTTTATTAAGGGGAAATGTCATGAGTTATGCATATCTAAGGGTAACTAGCATGAAATAGATTCACAAGCTTTCTATGGTAGTATGAAGTTTAATGGAGAAGTGTAAATTGTGTTCTGGCATATGACCAAAATAACAAATTATGTGATAATGAGAGGGATAGTGATGGTGATAAAGAAAGCTATAGCATGTTTACTGCAGATGTTTGGGTTGATTAAAAACAACATTGTTTTAATACAACATAGTTTAATGTTAAAAAAGGAACTATAGTATGTGTAACAGGTGTTAACGGGTAAAGTTAAAGTAAAGCAACGGAGTTTGCTGCGCTATTTGAGAAATGGATAATAAGGCCAGATGTGTGATCTATTGTTTCACTGATAGAAAGAGTTTATAGGAGTTTGGAAAATATTTTTCAATTAATATGTGTAATGTTGAGAAAAAAAATAAAGTCATAATTTGACAGGGAAGGTTTAAAGAATTAAGCATTATTAATCTACAAAAGAGACAGGAAAGGCAGAATTTGAATCATGGCATGGTCCAATCGTTGGTTCAATAGTGGTAGAATTACACCTAAGCCTCTGCTTAGTCTCTCTTCTATATAATTTTTTTGTTATTCTTTTTGGAATCCAGAGCAAAGATATATTATCCAGAGACTGATTCAAAACTACAAAATGATTTGATGATTCAAATGTGTCACACAAATTATTTAAACAGTTACAAGAATATCAAAAGCTGCAAGAACCTTGGAAAGATATTTAACCAACACGAAAACACACAGTCCGGCACTGGACAATGACTAAAGAGAGTGAAGACGGTGTTATGGTGAGAAGTTGCTTATGTTTCGGTTCCATTACAGATCGCATAGGATGGTCCTTGGCAAGTACCGCTGACTACTGATACAGCCGTTGCAAAGGCTGCAGAAGAAGGACACCTAGATCCATGAGCTTGCAATGAAATGAAAAGGTCAGAGACCAGAGCTTAAAGGAACCTAAAACAAAAAAACAATTGTATGGAGATACAGAAACTGTTACTACTGTTACTACCACAGAGTTATATTTGAATGAACCCTTCAATCGAGATGGAGATGATTATGATCATTGATAATAGACTATGTGCTTATAAGCTAATATCCTACAGAACTTTTAACATTTCTGAAAGTATACTGGGAGCGACGTTATTTATAACAGCATTAGGACTTAATTTATATTTCTTTGAAGAGAGAGCGAGCAAACGTGTGGTGTAGGTAAGAGTACTCATCCATTATTGTGGATGGGAATTATTTCAATAAGACCCTTCCTTCCTCTTTTCTTTTCTAAGCAGGAAATCCAGAGAGATTTATGACTGGTGTAACGAACACACTTTGAAAAACGTGGCTGTGAGTATTATACTCCACTTGAAGAGAGATGTATAGATTAATGTATGGATAATTTAATAATTTAGGATATTATTCTGAGGAGTATCCAGTCCAGCAATACCATTAATTGTTGGAAAGATTTTGGGTACTGCTGCTAAATAAATATTATTGCTAATTATTATTATTATAATTGTTAGATATGTATACATAGACACTAGCATTGTATAGTAGCAGGCCAAAGTTCTCTATGCAAGTTACATTTGATGTGATTACCAAAACTTCATAGAGTTGTGATAATAGTGAAACAGGTACATGTGTATAGATACAACAGTATCTCAAGAAAGAACCACTAGTGATAATATCAACTACACATATCGGTTGTATTTCAGTTAGTGGAAATAAAATAGGTCAATAATACAGAAAAAAAAATTAACTTATGCAAATAGAAAAGGTTGATTTAAGAGAATGTGAAAGGATTGTTACAATTTACTAACCTAATGTTTCTAGATGTGCTAGATATAATGAGTTAGGTATATAAATAGTAATGGATACATAGGATGTTCATTAAAGTTTATGATTTAGTAAATGTATTTTACCAGGAGTAGATTCAAAAGCTAAAGAAGATATCATACATAACGGGGAATGTTAGTTGTCACTATGTCCTTAGGATATGATATACAATTGGTTACCTATTAATTCCGAAGATGTTTGTTATTTAAGAAGATTGATTTAGCAATTTTATACAAAAACACAATAACTTGAGAAAAGTTTTCTTGCAGGATGAACTATTCCTAAAAAGAGTAATTGACTCAGTAATCAGGAAACATGTTCCTGCCACCAGAGCATCAATAAAACCTCGAATTGGTAAAGGTGGCTAATAAGTTCTCCTATGGCTAATGAAGTCGTGTGATTAATCAACTGGGAGTTGACGTTTTATTTCATTTAAGTTATTGATAACATGATTGAACTTTATGATGATTCCAGGACATTGGACATGAACTATTACGATACCACATTGCTCTACATTCTTTAATACCACAAATTGGAGGATATTGTTGATTTCCAGAAACAGCACTTTGAGCTCACTGCTGTGCTTACTTGACCAAAGACATTACGGATCCTGATACGTGTATTGCCAAGTATATAAAGGAGGTCCATGATATAAAAGAAGAACTTTAACCAAGGCATTATGATTTGGACTGGAAAAGATAAATGTTTAAATCCTAGTATTCAATTTTTCAGGATTAGGAAAATGTTTTTTAAGTATATTGTATGTGATTGTATGTGATGATGTATTCTGTGATGAGGGTTATTCTTTGGTGACCCCGATGTGATTATAGCCATTTATTTGATGTTCACTGCCTACAGGTGCGGCCTATGTTGTATTTAGAAGGCTACTGTCAGACGCAGTATAGCAATACTACATGAAATGATTATTAGCGAACTATACATTCCCAGAAATTCTCCTGAGATGACAGGGCACAAGGATAATGTCCCTGATCAAAGGGTGGAGTTGTTGAATACTGTGACAGAGACAACCTGCTGAAGGCCTAACAGTTATATATATGTACTACGGGATAGTACGTATAGTATGCATACACCTAATAATCACAATATCAAAGGTGATCTACATTCACTAGTATAGTATAAAAGAATAAGAGAATCCATTTTGTTTCTAGCTAGATGATACAGCAGATTCATCTTGAACTTTGTACACACTAAGAAAGACGAAAAACAACTTTGTTGGCTAGTATTAATTCCACATATGCACATCCGAAAAGCTCATAGAGTCCAGCTTAATTCCTAATATGGACACATAGTTGAAGATCACGAGTATCTTTTAGTTTTCTTTGCCAATTGTCCTAATATTGCATAACACTGTATTTCAGATTAATGAACTCATATGGGAGGGTTATAAGAATGGGGCGTAACTGGTATGTTATAAAAATTATTGTTTTTACGTGTATCTGTTGTTGAAGCATTTTGACCCAGGCTTGAGAGGATGTTCCCTCTCAACCTGTATACGGGCGTGGCCTTTTTAATAAATAATTATTGATTTTGCTAAATCTATTTTCAATTCATTCTTTTACATAACAACTCAAACAGCAACAAGATGGTTAATTTAATTAACCTAAAAAGGTATCCAACACGGCGCTGCTGGTTTACACGTAAGTGGTGGACTGCTCAAATGTCCAATTAATAAGAATGACATTTTTACTACTGTAATTCCCTTCCAATATTAGTCTGCAGCTTCAGAAGTGAATGTGTTGCATAAGGGTGGGAGGCAGGGCCGGACTGGCCATCTGGCACTTTTGGCAAATGCCAGAGGGGCCGATGGCCAGGTGGGCCGGTCTGGCTGTCCACTTGCCTGCCAGAGCAGCAGCACCCCTCCCTCTTGACACTCCCTCCTCTTTGCTCCGGCCACTGTGCTCTGCGGAAAAGTGCTCTCCTCTCCCCACCTTCCCAGAATGCTGAAGTGGCACGACGTCAGCGCGCACAGCATTCTGGGAGCGGCCGCGGTGGTGGGAGAAGACCGGGGAGGAGGAGCAGCAACAGTCCCAGCACAGCATGTACTACATGCAAGCACCATGTCTGCTGCCTGCCTGAGCCACTGAGGAGTCCCACCACCATGCAGTACTGGATCCCGGCCCCAGCAGCAGCACCCACATGGCCAGCTGCAGCACTGCAGTGAGTGTGCTGCCCCCTGGCCAAGGTGAGTGCTAGTGTACATGCTCTGGCTGACTCTCTACTATCTCTCTCTGTTCTCACCCCTCGCTTCCGCTCTCTGTCCTCACCCCCTCTCTTTCTTTAGTTTTCCTCAACCCCCTTACGCTCTCTCTCCCTTGTACTCACCTCTCTCCCTCTTTTGTCCTCACCCCCCTCTCTCTTGTCCTCACCTCTCTCTTTTGTCTTCACCTCTCGCTATCTCTCTTTTATCCTCACCCTCTCTCTGTCTCTTGTCATCACCTCTCTCTTGTCATCACCTCTCTCTTGTCATCACCTCTCTCTGTCTCTTGTCATCATCTCTCTCTTGTCCTCCCCCTCTCTCCCATCCACATCCCTCTCTTTCTCTCTCTTTTGTCCTCACCCCCTCTCTCTTTCTTTTGTCCTCATCCCCCACTCTCTTTCTTTTGTCCACACCCCCTCTCTCTTTCTTTTGTCCTCACCCCCCTTTCTTTCTTTTGTCCTCACCCCCTCTTTCTTTTGTCCTCATCCCCTCTCTCTTTCTTTTGTCCTCACCCCCTCTCTTTCTTTTGTCCTCACCCCTCTCTCTTTCTTTTGTCTTCACCCCCTCTCTCTCTCTTTTGTCTTCACCCCCTCTCTTTTTTTTGTCCTCACCCCTCTCTCTAGTTCTCACCTCTCTATATTTCTATTTGTCCTCACCCGCTCTGTCTCTTGTCATCATCTCTCTCTTGTCCTCCCCCTCTCTCCCATCCACATCCCTCTCTTTCTCTCTCTTTTGTCCTCACCCCCTCTCTCTTTCTTTTGTCCTCATCCCCCACTCTCTTTCTTTTGTCCACACCCCCTCTCTCTTTCTTTTGTCCTCACCCCCCTTTCTTTCTTTTGTCCTCACCCCCTCTTTCTTTTGTCCTCATCCCCTCTCTCTTTCTTTTGTCCTCACCCCCTCTCTTTCTTTTGTCCTCACCCCTCTCTCTTTCTTTTGTCTTCACCCCCTCTCTCTCTCTCTTTTGTCTTCACCCCCTCTCTTTTTTTTGTCCTCACCCCTCTCTCTAGTTCTCACCTCTCTATATTTCTATTTGTCCTCACCCGCTCTGTCTCTTGTCCTCACCTCTCTCGCTCACCCTCACCTGTCTTTCTCTTGCCCTCACCTCTCTGTCACATTCACCTCTCTCTCTCAAGTCCCAACCTCTCTCTCTCTCTCTGTCTGCACCTTTCTCACACTCTTTTGTCGTCACCTCTCTCGCTCATCCTCACCTCTCTCTCGCTCTCTTGTCCTCACCTCCCTCTCATTCTTTCATGTGCTTGCCTTTCTCTCTCTTTCTTGTCCACACCTTACTCACTTGCTCTCTCTCGTCCTCACCTCTATCTGTCACTCCTGTCCTCACCTCTTTCACTCTCTCTCTTGTCCTCACCTCTCACTTGCACTCCCCTCTCACTCTCTCATGCCCTCACCTCTCTTTCTCTCTCTCTCTTGTCCTCACCTCTCTCTCTCTCGTCCTCACCTCTCTCTCTCTCTCTCTCTGTCCTCACCTCTCTTTCCCTCTCATCCTCACCTCTTTCCCTCACATCCTCACCTCTTTCCCTCTCGTCCTCTCTCGTCCTCACCTCTCTCTCTCGTCCTCACCTCTTTCCCTCTCGTCCTCACCTCTCTCTCTCTTTCTCTTGTCCCCACCTCTCTTGTCCTCACCTCTCTTTCATGCCCTTACCTCTCTCTCTCAGGTCCTGACCCCTCTCTCTCTCTCTCTCTCTCTGCCCACACCTCTTGCTCTCTCATCACCACCTCTCTTTCTCAATCTTGTTCCTTACTCTCTATCGTCCTCACCTCTCTTTCTCAATCTTGTTCCTTACTCTCTCTCGTCCTCACCTCTCTCCTTGTCCTCACCTTTCTTGTCCTCACCTCTCCCTTGTCCTCACCTCTCTCCCTTGTCCTCACCTCTCTCTCTTGTCCGCGTGGCCGCTCCTGATTGGCATTCCGGTCCACGGCAGATTTGAAGTAGTAGCACCACGGTCATAGGAGCCGCACTGCAGTGCCGCACCAAAGGCCACCGACCACAGCCACCTCCTCCTCCATTGCATCGCCGCTGCCCTCTGCCTCCTCCGCTGCACCAGCGCTGCCCTCAGCCTCCTCTGCCAACATCGGTATGGGTGAGGTTCTCTGTTTGGCTTTAAAATAGAGATTGCCTTGCTTTAGATGGGCATATAGTGAGCAGCTAAACTGGATAGACCTGTGCCCTCAGTCCTTCTCTGCACCTCCGCCAGCTTCCACAGCCTCCTCCTCCGCACCATCTTCAAGGCCCATAGCCTCCTCCACCCTGTGCCGACCACAGCCTCCTCATCCGCCACACTGCAGACCACAGCATCCTCAGCACCGCCGCTGCTAAATAGATAATCTAAACTGCTGCCTTTCTCTCTCCCTAGTCCCTACTGTATGCCCTTGCTGTCCCTGTCACTCTCCCTGTCCCTGCTGTGACTTTCCCTGTCCCTCTGTCACTCTCCCTATGTCCCTGCTGTCACTCTCCCTGAATTTTGTCTCATTTCATGTGGCATAATGTGAATTTCGGCTCATACTGTGTGCTGTAATGTGAATTTCAGTTCATTCTATGTGCTATAATGTGAATTTCGGCTCATTTTGTGTGCTATAATATGAATTGCGGCTCATTCTGTGTGCTGTAATGTGAATTGCGGCTCATCCTGTGTGCTACAATGTGAATTTCGGCTCATTCCATGTGCTATAATGTGAATTTCGGCTCATACCGTTTGCTATAATGTGAATTTCGGCTCATTCCGTGTGCTATAATGTGAATTTCGGCTTATTCGTGTGCTATAATGTGAATTTCGGCTCATTCCGTGTGCTATAATTTCGGCTTATTCCATGTGCTATAATGTGAATTTTGGCTCATACCATGTGGTATAATGTGAATTTCGACTCATTCCGTGTGCTATAATGTGATTTTCGGCTTATTCCATGTGCTATAATGTGAATTTTGGCTCATACCATGTGGTATAATGTGAATTTCGGCTCATTCTGTGTGCTATAATATAAATTTCGTCTCATTCCGTGTGCTATAATGTGAATTTCGGCTCATACCGTTTGTTATAATATGAATTTCGTCTCATTCCGTGTGCTATAATGTGAATTTCGGCTCATTCCGTGTGCTATAATGTGAATTTCGGATCATTCCATGTGCTATAATGTGAATTTCGGCTCATTCTGTGTGCTATAATGTGAATTTCGGCTCATTCCGTGTGGTATAATGTAAATTTCGGCTCAAACTGCGTGGTATAATGTGAAAGGGGCACCAGTACTAGATAGTATAAGGGGTCCTACTATTATGGTGCATAATGTGTATGTGTGACGACACGCATGCTTTTGAGTTTCCACGCCCCTTTTCCACAACCTTTGCTTTTCCATACCCCCACTTCAACATTTCCACTTCAACCACTGGTTGTGTGTATTTTAATAGAGAATGATGTACACTTGTATGTTGTTACGATATTAATTATATTTGTAAGAGCATAGACTAAGAAGTAGGAGGAGTCAGGAATAGTAAGGGGAGGAGTCAGATGCTGACACCGGGGTGGGCCTGTGTGCCTCAAAAATGCCAAGACCTATTTTTAGTCCCAGTACGGCCATGGTGGGAGGAGACGTACCTGCTGACCGGCACTCACCCCTCTTCAGTGACTGTAAACTGACTGCACCTCAACTTTGCAGGGGGCATAATAGACAAGAATCTTCCTTTCCCATCAGCAAAATGTTAACCCAAAGGGAAATTTACTAAGCGGCAGTGTTTCAGAGGGTTTGAAGCCCCTACACATCGCCGGGAAATTGAATAACCAAATCACGATGGGGGTTTTAGAATGGGATTTAACATTTTTTTACATTAAACAGCTGTAAAACCAATGCTAACCAGATACATCAAATTGGCCAATAAGATTCAGAATAACCGCGCACTTACAGTACTATGGTGGTAATTATTATGTATTGCAAAAGATGTCACAAACTGTTACATTGATAATTCTCTTATGATAATTTTATTAATATATTAATGAAAACATCATTGTTTAATTTTATTAGAACAGTATTTTTTGTATTATTTTAAAGGGACAATATTAAGTAATAGTTGATGTTTTAAAATGTATTTTAATAATGAAAATGGATTTATTATTCTATGGCTATTTAAATGGTTCCCACATCATAAAATATATACTGCTTCCCATCATTCAACAGTGTAAATGAGCTCAAGAAAAGGGGCCGTAGACTTGAAAGACGATGGAGGAAGTCTAATCTGGTAGAGGATAAGATAAAAGTAAAAAAGCGTTATGAAGAATATCAGTCCCCAATCATCCGTAAGAAGTCAGAGTTCCTGTCACATGAGATTACAGCAGCACACCAGGGCCGTAATTGGGGGGGGGGGGCTAAGGGGGCATGCGCCCCGGGTGCAGGATTTGAGGGGGCACCAAGGAGTTACAGAGGAGCAGGGTTTTTTTTACCAGCAGTGCTGTGCTGCTCCAGTGAGACAGCAGATAGCTCCCAGGGCAATGTATCTGACCCACCTGTCTGCTCGCAGCTGGCTCCGATGCTGTACGAGTGAGCTCCAGTACCTTGCATCGCGCAAAATTACTGCCTTGCCCCGGGTGACGAAAATCCTAGTTTCGGCCCTGACGCACACAATAGGCCAGTTCAGCTTTTCCGTACAGTGGAGATGCTTTGCAAGCCGGCATGCCTGCTGCCCAATGAAACCCTCTCCGAGGCTAGATACAATGGATTTGCAGATAAAGTATCCACCATCAGGGCTGGAATCTCCACAGTGCCATCAAAGGAGGGCCAAACTATCAAGCCTGCCACTATAAGCCACCTGTTACCCTGTACCGGCTTTGACCCAATGGAGGTAAAAGATATTGCTGAAACTGCCTAAATATAGGTTCCCCCTACCTGTGCTTTGGACTCGGCCTCAACCAAGCTCCTAATAGGGTGTACGGACATAATTGGCCCTGTATTTGCAAAAATAGTTCAGTGCTCTCTGCAGACTAGATTTTTTCCTGAACCCTTAAAGGCAACAATTATTATTCTTAAAAAATCTAATTTAGGGGGTCATTCCGAGTTGATCGCTAGCTGCCGTTGTTCGCAGCGGAGCGATCAGGCTAAAAATTGGCTGTTCTGCGCATGCGTATGGTCCGCAGTACGCACGCGCAAAGTACTTTCACACAAAACTGTGCAGTTTTACACAAGGTCGAGCGACTCTTTTTAGTCGCTCTGTTGATCGGTGAGTGATTGACAGGAAGTGGGTGTTTCTGGGTGGTAACTGACCGTTTTCCGGGAGTGTGCTAAAAAACGCAGGCGTGTCAGGCTGAAACGCAGGCGTGCCTAGAGAAATGGGGGAGTGGCTGGCCGAATGCAGGGCGTGTTTGTGACGTCAAACCAGGAACTAAACAGTCTGCAGTGATCGCAAGGTAGGAGTAGGTTTCGAGCCACCCTGAAACTGCATGAAAATTTTTACATGCAGTTCTGCTAACCTTTCGTTCGCACTTCTGCTAAGCTAAGATACACTCCCAGAGTGTGGTGGCTTAGCGTTTGCACTAGAGATGTGCACCGGAAATTTTTCAGGTTTTGTGTTTTGGTTTTGGATTCGGTTCCGCGGCCGTGTTTTGGATTCGGACGCGTTTTGGCAAAACCTCCCTTAAAATTTTTTGTCGGATTCTGGTGTGTTTTGGATTCGGGTGTTTTTTTTCAAAAACAGCTAAGATCATAGAATTTGGGGGTGATTTTGATCCTATAGTATTTCTCTGACGTCCTAGTGGATGCTGGGAACTCCGTAAGGACCATGGGGAATAGACGGGCTCCGCAGGAGACTGGGCACTCTAAAAGAAAGATTAGGTACTATCTGGTGTGCACTGGCTCCTCCCACTATGACCCTCCTCCAGACCTCAGTTAGATTTCTGTGCCCGGCCGAGCTGGATGCACACTAGGGGCTCTCCTGAGCTCCTAGAAAGAAAGTTTATTTTAGTTTTTTTATTTTACAGTGAGACCTGCTGGCAACAGGCTCACTGCATCGAGGGACTAAGGGGAGAAGAAGCGAACCTACCTGCTTGCAGCTAGCTTGGGCTTCTTAGGCTACTGGACACCATTAGCTCCAGAGGGATCGACCGCATGGAACTGGCCTTGGTGTTCGTTCCCGGAGCCGCGCCGCCGTCCCCCTTACAGAGCCAGAAGCAAGAAGAGGTCCGGAAAATCGGCGGCAGAAGACATCAGTCTTCACCAATGTAGCGCACAGCACTGCAGCTGTGCGCCATTGCTCCTCATGCACACTTCACACTCCGGTCACTGAGGGTGCAGGGCGCTGGGGGGGGGGCGCCCTGAGCAGCAATAAAAACACCTTGGCTGGCAAATATATCACAATATATAGCCCCAGAGGCTATATATGTGATAAATACCCCTGCCAGAATCCATAAAAAAGCGGGAGAAAAGTCCGCGAAAAAGGGGCGGAGCTATCTCCCTCAGCACACTGGCGCCATTTTCTCTTCACAGTGCAGCTGGAAGACAGCTCCCCAGGCTCTCCCCTGTAGTTTGCAGGCTCAAAGGGTTAAAAAGAGAGGGGGTGGCACTAAATTTAGGCGCAATATTGTGCATATAAGCAGCTATTGGGAAAAATTCACTCAATATAGTGTTAATCCCTAAATTATATAGCGCTCTGGTGTGTGCTGGCATACTCTCTCTCTGTCTCCCCAAAGGGCTGTGTGGGGTCCTGTCCTCAGTCAGAGCATTCCCTGTGTGTGTGCGGTGTGTCGGTACGGCTGTGTCGACACGTTTGATGAGGAGGCTTATGTGATGGCAGAGCAGATGCCGATAAATGTGATGTCGCCCCCTGTGGGGCAGACACCAGAGTGGATGGATAGGTGGAAGGTATAAACCGACAGTGTCAACTCCTTACATAAAAGGCTGGATGACGTAACAGCTATGGGACAGCCGGCTTCTCAGCCCGCGCCTGCCCAGGCGTCTCAAAGGCCATCAGGGGCTCAAAAATGCCCGCTCCCTCAGATGGCAGACACAGATGTCGACACGGAGTCTGACTCCAGTGTCGACGAGGTTGAGACATATACACAATCCACTAGGAACATCCGTTACATGATCCCGGCAATAAAAAATGTGTTACACATTTCTGACATTAACCCAAATACCACTAAAAAAGGGTTTTATGTTTGGGGAGAAAAAGCAGGCAGTGTTTTGTTCCCCCATCAAATGAGTGAATGAAGTGTGAAAATGCGTGGGTTCCCCCGATAAGAAACTGGTAATTTCTAAAAAGTTACTGATGGAGTACCCTTTCCCGCCAGAGGATAAGTTACGCTGGGAGATATCTCCTAGGGTGGATAAGGCGCTCACACGTTTGTCAAAAAAGGTGGCACTGCCGTCTTAGGATACGGCCACTTTGAAGGTACCTGCTGATAAAAAGCAGGAGGCTATCCTGAAGTCTGTATTTACACACTCAGGTACTAGACTGAGACCTGCAGATAGTGCTGCTGCAGCGTGGTCTGTAACCCTGTCAAACAGGGATACTATTTTGCGAACATAAGACGTCGTCTTATATATGAGGGATGCACAGAGGGATATTTTGCCGGCTGGCATCCAGAATTAATGCAATGTCCATTCTGTCAGGAGGGTATTAGAGACCCGACACTGGACAGGTGATGCTGACTTTTAAAGGCACATAGAGCCTTATAAGGGTGAGGAATTGTTTGGGGATGGTCTCTGGGACCTCGTATCCACAGCAACAGCTGGGAAGAAATTTTTTTACCTCAGGTTTCCTCACAGCCTAAGAAAGCACTGTATTATCAGGTACAGTCCTTTCGGCTTCAGAAAAGCAAGCGGGTCAAAGGCGCTTCCTTTCTGCACAGAGACGAGGGAAGAGGGAAAAAGCTGCACCAGTCAGCCAGTTCCCAGAATCAAAATTCTTCCCGCGCTTCCTCTGAGTCCACCGCATGACGTGGGGGCTCCACAGGCGTAGCCAGGTACGGTGGGGGGCCGCCTCAAAAATTTCAGCGATCAGTGGGCTCGCTCACAGGTGGATCCCTGGATCCTTCAAGTAGTATCTCAGGGGTACAAGCTGGAATTCGAGGCGTCTCCCCCCCGCCGTTTCCTCAAATCTGCCTTGCCGACAACTCCCTCATGCAGGGAGGCTGTGCTAGAGGCAATTCACAAGCTGTATTCCCAGCAGGTGATAGTCAAGGTGCCCCTACTTCAACAAGGACGGGGTTACTATTCCACACTGTTTGTGGTACCGAAACCGGACGGTTCGGTGAGACCCATTTTAAATTTGAAATCCTTGAACACATACATAAAAAATTCAAGTTCAAGATGGAATCGCTCAGGGCGGTTATTGCAAGCCTGGAGGAGGGGGATTACATGGTATCCCTGGACATCAAGGATGCTTACCTACATGTCCCCATTTACCATCCTCACCAGGAGTACCTCAGATTTGTGGTACAGGATTGCCATTACCAATTCCAAACACTGCCGTTTGGACTGTCCACGGCACCGAGGGTCTTTACCAAGGTAATGGCAGAAATGATGATACTCCTTCGAAAAAAGGGAGTTTTTAATTATCCCGTACTTGGACGATCTCCTTATAAAGGCGAGGTCCAAGGAGCAGTTGTTGGTTGGAGTAGCACTATCTCGGGAAGTGTTACAACAGCACGGATGGATTCTATACATTCCAAAGTCACAGCTGGTTCCTACCACACGCCTACTGTTCCTGGGGATGGTTCTGGACACAGAACAGAAAAAAGTGTTTCTCCCGCAGGAGAAAGCCAAGCAGCTGTCATCTCTAGTCAGAGACCTCCTGAAACCAAAACAGGTATCGGTGCATCACTGCACACGAGTCCTGGGAAAAATGGTAGCTTCTTACGAAGCAAAATTCCATTCGGCAGGTTCCATGCAAGAACCTTTCAGTGGGACCTCTTGGACAAGTGGTCGGGATCGCATCTTCAGATGCATCGGCTGATAACCCTGTCTCCAAGGACCAGGGTATCTCTACTGTGGTGGCTGCAGAGTGCTCATCTTCAAGAGGGCCGCAGATTCGGCATACAGGACTGGGTCCTGGTAACCACGGATGCCAGCCTTCGAGGCTGGGGGGCAGTCACACAGGGAAGAAAATTCCAAGGACTTTGGTCAAGTCAGGAGTCGTCCCTACACATAAATATTCTGGAACTGAGGCCCATTTACAATGCCCTAAGTCTGGCAAGGCCTCTGCTTCAAAACCAGCCGGTACTGATCCAATCAGACAACATCACGGCAGTCGCCCATGTAAACCGACAGGGCGGCACAAGAAGCAGGATGGCGATGGCAGAAGCCACAAGGATTCTCCGATGGGCGGAAAATCACGTCTTAGCACTGTCAGCAGTGTTCATTCCGGGAGTGGACAACTGGGAAGCAGACTTCCTCAGCAGACACGACCTACACCCGGGAGAGTGGGGACTTCATCCAGAAGTCTTCCAACTGTTGGTAAACCGTTGGGAAAGGCCACAGGTGGACATGATGGCGTCCCGCCTAAACAAAAAACTAGATATTGCGCCAGGTCAAGGGACCCTCAGGCAATAGCTGTGGACGCTCTAGTGACACCGTGGGTGTACCAGTCGGTTTATGTATTCCCTCCTCTGCCTCTCATACCAAAGGTACTGAGAATAATAGGAAAATGAGGAGTAAGAACGATACTCGTGGTTCCGGATGGGCCAAGAAGAGCTTGGTACCCAGAACTTCAAGAAATGATATCAGAGGACCCATGGCCTCTACCGCTCAGACAGGATCTGCTACAGCAGGGGCCCTGTCTGTTCCAAGACTTACCGCGGCTGCGTTTGACGGCATGGCGGTTGAATTCCGGATCCTAAAGGAAAAGGGCATTCCGGAGGAAGTCATTCCTACGCTGATAAAAGCCAGGAAAGAAGTAACCGCAAACCATTATCACTGTATTTGGCGAAAATATTAGAGATGAGCGCCTGAAATTTTTCGGGTTTTGTGTTTTGGTTTTGGGTTCGGTTCCGCGGCCGTGTTTTGGGTTCGACCGCGTTTTGGCAAAACCTCACCGAATTTTTTTTGTCGGATTCGGGTGTGTTTTGGATTCGGGTGTTTTTTTCAAAAAACCCTAAAAAACAGCTTAAATCATAGAATTTGGGGGTCATTTTGATCCCAAAGTATTATTAACCTCAAAAACCCTAATTTCCACTCATTTTCAGTCTATTCTGAATACCTCACACCTCACAATATTATTTTTAGTCCTAAAATTTGCACCGAGGTCGCTGTGTGAGTAAGATAAGCGACCCTAGTGGCCGACACAAACACCGGGCCCATCTAGGAGTGGCACTGCAGTGTCACGCAGGATGTCCCTTCCAAAAAACCCTCCCCAAACAGCACATGACGCAAAGAAAAAAAGAGGCGCAATGAGGTAGCTGTGTGAGTAAGATTAGCGACCCTAGTGGCCGACACAAACACCGGGCCCATCTAGGAGTGGCACTGCAGTGTCACGCAGGATGTCCCTTCCAAAAAACCCTCCCCAAACAGCACATGACGCAAAGAAAAAAAGAGGCGCAATGAGGTAGCTGACTGTGTGAGTAAGATAAGCGACCCTAGTGGCCGACACAAACACCGGGCCCATCTAGGAGTGGCACTGCAGTGTCACGCAGGATGGCCCTTCCAAAAAACCCTCCCCAAACAGCACATGACGCAAAGAAAAAAAGAGGCGCAATGAGGTAGCTGTGTGAGTAAGATAAGCGACCCTAGTGGCCGACACAAACACCGGGCCCATCTAGGAGTGGCACTGCAGTGTCACGCAGGATGTCCCTTCCAAAAAACCCTCCCCAAACAGCACATGACGCAAAGAAAAAAAGAGGCGCAATGAGGTAGCTGACTGTGTGAGTAAGATAAGCGACCCTAGTGGCCGACACAAACACCGGGCCCATCTAGGAGTGGCACTGCAGTGTCACGCAGGATGGCCCTTCCAAAAAACCCTCCCCAAACAGCACATGACGCAAAGAAAAAAAGAGGCGCAATGAGGTAGCTGACTGTGTGAGTAAGATAAGCGACCCTAGTGGCCGACACAAACACCGGGCCCATCTAGGAGTGGCACTGCAGTGTCACGCAGGATGGCCCTTCCAAAAAACCCTCCCCAAACAGCACATGACGCAAAGAAAAAAAGAGGCGCAATGAGGTAGCTGACTGTGTGAGTAAGATAAGCGACCCTAGTGGCCGACACAAACACCGGGCCCATCTAGGAGTGGCACTGCAGTGTCACGCAGGATGGCCCTTCCAAAAAACCCTCCCCAAACAGCACATGACGCAAAGAAAAAAAGAGGCGCAATGAGGTAGCTGACTGTGTGAGTAAGATAAGCGACCCTAGTGGCCGACACAAACACCGGGCCCATCTAGGAGTGGCACTGCAGTGTCACGCAGGATGTCGCTTCCAAAAAACCCTCCCCAAACAGCACATGACGCAAAGAAAAAAAGAGGCGCAATGAGGTAGCTGACTGTGTGAGTAAGATAAGCGACCCTAGTGGCCGACACAAACACCGGGCCCATCTAGGAGTGGCACTGCAGTGTCACGCAGGATGGCCCTTCCAAAAAACCCTCCCCAAACAGCACATGACGCAAAGAAAAAAAGAGGCGCAATGAGGTAGCTGACTGTGTGAGTAAGATAAGCGACCCTAGTGGCCGACACAAACACCGGGCCCATCTAGGAGTGGCACTGCAGTGTCACGCAGGATGGCCCTTCCAAAAAACCCTCCCCAAACAGCACATGACGCAAAGAAAAAAAGAGGCGCAATGAGGTAGCTGACTGTGTGAGTAAGATAAGCGACCCTAGTGGCCGACACAAACACCGGGCCCATCTAGGAGTGGCACTGCAGTGTCACGCAGGATGGCCCTTCCAAAAAACCCTCCCCAAACAGCACATGACGCAAAGAAAAATAAAAGAAAAAAGAGGTGCAAGATGGAATTGTCCTTGGGCCCTCCCACCCACCCTTATGTTGTATAAACAAAACAGGACATGCACACTTTAACCAACCCATCATTTCAGTGACAGGGTCTGCCACACGACTGTGACTGATATGACGGGTTGGTTTGGACCCCCCCCAAAAAAGAAGCAATTAATCTCTCCTTGCACAAACTGGCTCTACAGAGGCAAGATGTCCACCTCATCATCATCCTCCGATATATCACCGTGTACATCCCCCTCCTCACAGATTATCAATTCGTCCCCACTGGAATCCACCATCTCAGCTCCCTGTGTACTTTGTGGAGGCAATTGCTGCTGGTCAATGTCTCCACGGAGGAATTGATTATAATTCATTTTAATGAACATCATCTTCTCCACATTTTCTGGATGTAACCTCGTACGCCGATTGCTGACAAGGTGAGCGGCGGCACTAAACACTCTTTCGGAGTACACACTTGTGGGAGGGCAACTTAGGTAGAATAAAGCCAGTTTGTGCAAGGGCCTCCAAATTGCCTCTTTTTCCTGCCAGTATAAGTACGGACTGTGTGACGTGCCTACTTGGATGCGGTCACTCATATAATCCTCCACCATTCTTTCAATGGTGAGAGAATCATATGCAGTGACAGTAGACGACATGTCCGTAATCGTTGTCAGGTCCTTCAGTCCGGACCAGATGTCAGCATCAGCAGTCGCTCCAGACTGCCCTTCATCACCGCCAGCGGGTGGGCTCGGAATTCTGAGCCTTTTCCTCGCACCCCCAGTTGCGGGAGAATGTGAAGGAGGAGATGTTGACAGGTCGCGTTCCGCTTGACTTGACAATTTTCTCACCAGCAGGTCTTTCAACCCCAGCAGACTTGTGTCTGCCGGAAAGCGAGATCCAAGGTAGGCTTTAAATCTAGGATCGAGCATGGTGGCCAAAATGTAGTGCTCTGATTTCAACAGATTGACCACCCGTGAATCCTTGTTAAGCGAATTAAGGGCTCCATCCACAAGTCCCACATGCCTAGCGGAATCGCTCCGTGTTAGCTCCTCCTTCAATGTCTCCAGCTTCTTCTGCAAAAGCCTGATGAGGGGAATGACCTGAATCAGGCTGGCAGTGTCTGAACTGACTTCACGTGTGGCAAGTTCAAAGGGCATCAGAACCTTGCACAACGTTGAAATCATTCTCCACTGCTCTTGAGACAGGTGCATTCCACCTCCTATATCGTGCTCAATTGTATAGGCTTGAATGGCCTTTTGCTGCTCCTCCAACCTCTGAAGCATATAGAGGGTTGAATTCCACCTCGTTACCACTTCTTGCTTCAGATGATGGCAGGGCAGGTTCAGTAGTTTTTGGTGGTGCTCCAGTCTTCTGTACGTGGTGCCTGTTCGCCGAAAGTGTCCCGCAATTCTTCTGGCCACCGACAGCATCTCTTGCACGCCCCTGTCGTTTTTTAAAAAATTCTGCACCACCAAATTCAAGGTATGTGCAAAACATGGGACGTGCTGGAATTTGCCCATATTTAATGCACACACAATATTGCTGGCGTTGTCCGATGCCACAAATCCACAGGAGAGTCCAATTGGGGTAAGCCATTCCGCGATGATCTTCCTCAGTTGCCGTAAGAGGTTTTCAGCTGTGTGCGTATTCTGGAAACCGGTGATACAAAGCGTAGCCTGCCTAGGAAAGAGTTGGCGTTTGCGAGATGCTGCTACTGGTGCCGCCGCTGCTGTTCTTGCGGCGGGAGTCCATACATCTACCCAGTGGGCTGTCACAGTCATATAGTCCTGACCCTGCCCTGCTCCACTTGTCCACATGTCCGTGGTTAAGTGGACATTGGGTACAACTGCATTTTTTAGGACACTGGTGAGTCTTTTTCTGACGTCCGTGTACAGTCTCGGTATCGCCTGCCTAGAGAAGTGGAACCTAGATGGTATTTGGTAACGGGGGCACACTGCCTCAATAAATTGTCTAGTTCCCTGTGAACTAACGGCGGATACCGGACGCACGTCTAACACCAACATAGTTGTCAAGGCCTCAGTTATCCGCTTTGCAGCAGGATGACTGCTGTGATATTTCATCTTCCTCGCAAAGGACTGTTGAACAGTCAATTGCTTACTGGAAGTAGTACAAGTGGGCTTACGACTTCCCCTCTGGGATGACCATCGACTCCCAGCAGCAACAACAGCAGCGCCAGCAGCAGTAGGCGTTACACGCAAGGATGCATCGGAGGAATCCCAGGCAGGAGAGGAATCATCAGAATTGCCAGTGACATGGCCTGCAGGACTATTGGCATTCCTGGGGAAGGAGGAAATTGACACTGAGGGAGTTGGTGGGGTGGTTTGCGTGAGCTTGGTTACAAGAGGAAGGGATTTACTGGTCAGTGGACTGCTTCCGCTGTCGGCCAAAGTTTTTGAACTTGTCACTGACTTATTATGAATGCGCTGCAGGTGACGTATAAGGGAGGATGTTCCGAGGTGGTTAACGTCCTTACCCCTACTTATTACAGCTTGACAAAGGGAACACACGGCTTGACAAATGTTGTCCGCATTTCTGGTGAAATACTTCCACACCGAAGAGCTGATTTTTTTTGTATTTTCACCAGGCATGTCAACGGCCATATTCCTCCCACGGACAACAGGTGTCTCCCCGGGTGCCTGACTTAAACAAACCACCTCACCATCAGAATCCTCCTGGTCAATTTCCTCCCCAGCGCCAGCAACACCCATATCCTCCTCATCCTGGTGTACTTCAACACTGACATCTTCAATCTGACTATCAGGAACTGGACTGCGGGTGCTCCTTCCAGCACTTGCAGGGGGCGTGCAAATGGTGGAAGGCGCATGCTCTTCACGTCCAGTGTTGGGAAGGTCAGGCATCGCAACCGACACAATTGGACTCTCCTTGTGGATTTGGGATTTCGAAGAACGCACAGTTCTTTGCTGTGCTTTTTCCAGCTTGAGTCTTTTCATTTTTCTAGCGAGAGGCTGAGTGCTTCCATCCTCATGTGAAGCTGAACCACTAGCCATGAACATAGGCCAGGGCCTCAGCCGTTCCTTGCCACTCCGTGTGGTAAATGGCATATTGGCAAGTTTACGCTTCTCCTCCGACAATTTTATTTTAGGTTTTGGAGTCCTTTTTTTACTGATATTTGGTGTTTTGGATTTGACATGCTCTGTACTATGACATTGGGCATCGGCCTTGGCAGACGACGTTGCTGGCATTTCATCGTCTCGGCCATGACTAGTGGCAGCAGCTTCAGCACGAGGTGGAAGTGGATCTTGATCTTTCCCTAATTTTGGAACCTCAACATTTTTGTTCTCCATATTTTAATAGGCACAACTAAAAGGCACCTCAGGTAAACAATGGAGATGGATGGATACTAGTATACAATTATGGATGGACTGCCGAGTGCCGACACAGAGGTAGCTACAGCCGTGGACTACCGTACTGTACTGTGTCTGCTGCTAATATAGACTGGTTGATAATGAGATGTAGTATGTATGTATAAAGAAGAAAGAAAAAAAAACCACGGGTAGGTGGTATACAATTATGGACGGACTGCCGAGTGCCGACACAGAGGTAGCTACAGCCGTGGACTACCGTACTGTACTGTGTCTGCTGATAATATAGACTGGATGATAATGAGATGTAGTATGTATGTATAAAGAAGAAAGAAAAAAAAAACACGGGTAGCTGGTATACAATTATGGACGGACTGCCGAGTGCCGACACAGAGGTAGCTACAGCCGTGGACTACCGTACTGTACTGTGTCTGCTGCTAATATAGACTGGATGATAATGAGATGTAGTATGTATAAAGAAGAAAGAAAAAAAAAACCACGGGTAGGTGGTATACAATTATGGATGGACTGCCGAGTGCCGACACAGAGGTAGCTACAGCCGTGGACTACCGTACTGTACTGTGTCTGCTGCTAATATAGACTGGATGATAATGAGATGTAGTATGTATGTATAAAGAAGAAAGAAAAAAAAAACCACGGGTAGGTGGTATACAATTATGGACGGACTGCCGAGTGCCGACACAGAGGTAGCTACAGCCGTGGACTACCGTACTGTACTGTGTCTGCTGCTAATATAGACTGGATGATAATGAGATGTAGTATGTATAAAGAAGAAAGAAAAAAAAACCACGGGTAGGTGGTATACAATTATGGATGGACTGCCGAGTGCCGACACAGAGGTAGCTACAGCCGTGGACTACCGTACTGTACTGTGTCTGCTGCTAATATAGACTGGATGATAATGAGATGTAGTATGTATAAAGAAGAAAGAAAAAAAACCACGGGTAGGTGGTATACAATTATGGATGGACTGCCGAGTGCCGACACAGAGGTAGCTACAGCCGTGGACTACCGTACTGTACTGTGTCTGCTGCTAATATAGACTGGTTGATAATGAGATGTAGTATGTATGTATAAAGAAGAAAGAAAAAAAAACCACGGGTAGGTGGTATACAATTATGGATGGACTGCCGAGTGCCGACACAGAGGTAGCTACAGCCGTGAACTACCGTACTGTGTCTGCTGCGACTGGATGATAAATAATGATATAAAAAATATATATATATCACTACTGCAGCCGGACAGGTATATATTATATAATGACGGACCTGCTGGACACTGTCTGTCAGCAGAATGAGTTTTTTATAGAATAAAAAAAAAAACACCACACAAGTCACACGACGAGTGTTTAACTTTTTCAGGCAATCACAATATAGTATACTATACTGGTGGTCAGTGTGGTCAGGTCACTGGTCAGTCACACTGGCAGTGGCACTCCTGCAGCAAAAGTGTGCACTGTTTAATTTTAATAATATGTACTCCTGGCTCCTGCTATAACCTATAACTGCTCCCCAGTCTCCCCCACAATTAAGCTGTGTGAGCACAGTTAGATATTATACATAGATGATGCAGCACACTGGGCTGAGCACACAGATATGGTATGTGACTGAGTCACTGTGTTTCGTTTTTTTCAGGCAGAGAACCGATTATATTAAATAAAACTGCACTGGTGGTCACTGGTCAGTGGTCAGTCACTAGTAAACTCTGCACTCTCTAGTACTCCTAAGCTCCAGTAAATCAAGTGTCTCTGTCTCAATCTCACTCTCTCTCTTCTAATCTAAATGGAGAGGACGCCAGCCACGTCCTCTCCCTATCAATCTCAATGCACGTGTGAAAATGGCGGCGACGCGCGGCTCCTTATATAGAATCCGAATCTCGCGATAGAATCCGAGCCTCGCGAGAATCCGACAGCGTCATGATGACGTTCGGGCGCGCTCGGGTTAACCGAGCAAGGCGGGAAGATCCGAGTCGCTCGGATCCGTGTAAAAAAAGCTGAAGTTCGGGCGGGTTCGGATTCCGAGGAACCGAACCCGCTCATCTCTAGAAAATATGTTGCGTGGTGTGAGGCCAGGAAGGCCCCAACAGAGGAATTTCAGCTGGGTCGTTTTCTGCACTTCCTACAGTCAGGAGTGACTATGGGCCTAAACTTGGGTTCCATTAAGGTCCAGATTTCGGCTCTGTCGATTTTCTTCCAGAAAGAACTGGCTTCACTGCCTGGAGTTCAGACATTTGTAAAGGGAGTGCTACATATTCAGCCCCCTTTTGTGCCTCCTGTGGCACCTTGGGATCTCAACGTGGTGTTGAGTTTCTTAAAATCACATTGGTTTGAGCCACTTAAAACTGTGGATTTGAAATATCTCACGTGGAAAGTGGTCATGTTATTGGCCTTGGCTTCGGCCAGGCGTGTGTCAGAATTGGCGGCTTTGTCATGTAAAAGCCCTTATCTGATTTTCCATATGGATAGGGCAGAATTGAGGACTCGTCCCCAGTTTCTCCCTAAGGTGGTATCAGCTTTTCACTTGAACCAACCTATTGTAGTGCCTGCGGCTACTAGGGACTTGGAAGATTCCAAGTTACTGGACGTAGTCCGGGCCTTAAAAATTTATATTTTCAGGACGGCTGGAGTCAGGAACACTGACTCGCTTTTTATCCTGTAGGCACCCAACAAAATAGGTGCTCCTGCTTCTAAGCAGACTATTGCTCGCTGAATTTGTAGCACAATTCAGCTGGAGCATTCTGCGGCTGGATTGCCGCATCCTAAATCAGTAAAAGCCCCTTCCACGAGAAAAGTGGGCTCATCTTGGGCGGCTGCCCGAGGGGTCTCGGCTTTACAACTTTGCCGAGCTGCAACTTGGTCAGGGGCAAACACGTTTGCTAAATTCTACAAATTTGATACCCTGGCTGAGGAGGACCTTGAGTTCTCTCATTCGGTGCTGCAGAGTCATCCGCACTCTCCCGCCCGTTTGGGAGCTTTGGTATAATCCCCATGGTCCTTACGGAGTTCCCAGCATCCACTAGGACGTCAGAGAAAATAAGATTTTACTCACCGGTAAATCTATTTCTCGTAGTCCGTAGTGGATGCTGGGCGCCCATCCCAAGTGCGGATTGTCTGCAATACTTGTATGTAGTTATTGCCTAACTAAGGGTTATTGTTGAGCCATCTGTTGAGAGGCTCAGTTATATTTCATACTGTTAACTGGGTATAGTATCACGAGTTATACGGTGTGATTAGTGTGGCTGGTATGAGTCTTACCCGGGATTCAAAATCCTTCCTTATTGTGTCAGCTCTTCCGGGCACGGTATCCTAACTGAGGTCTGGAGGAGGGTCATAGTGGGAGGAGCCAGTGCACACCAGATAGTACCTAATCTTTCTTTTAGAGTGCCCAGTCTCCTGCGGAGCCCGTCTATTCCCCATGGTCCTTACGGAGTTCCCAGCATCCACAACGGACTACGAGAAATAGATTTACCGGTGAGTAAAATCTTATTTTTTAACCTCAATAACCATAATTTCCACTCATTTCCAGTCTTTTTTGAACACCTCACAATATTATTTTTAGTCCTAAAATTTGCACCGAGGTCGCTGGATGACTAAGCAAAGCGACCTAAGAGGGCGGCACAAACACCTGGCCCATCTAGGAGTGGCACTGCAGTGTCAGACAGGATGGCACTTAAAAAAATTGGCCCCAAACAGCACATGATGCAAAGAAAAGAGAAAAAGAGGTACACTGTGGTCGCTGGATGGCTAAGCTAAGCGACACAAACACCTCAATATCACAGGAATTATTTGTTCTAATCAATGGTATTATTGGTCCAAATCACTGGAAGAAAATGACAAAATCACAAGAATTATTCGTTCTAATCAATGGTATTATTGAGCAAATCACTGGAAGAAAATGACAAAATCACAGGAATTATTCGTTCTAATCAATGGTATTATTGGTCCAAATCACTGGAATTATTTGGCAAGATGACAAAATCACTGGAATTATTTGGCAAGATCATTGTAATTAAAATGATAATTCACTGATATTAATTGGTAAAATCTCGCTATCGCCTGCCTAGTGAATTGGAATCTAGATGAGATTTTGTACCGGGGACACAATAACTTAATCAATTGTCTAAATCCCAATGCAATAATGGCGGAAAACGGGTGCATGTCTAACAGCGCATTGATTATACTGAGAACTGATTATACTGATCGCTGATGATACTACGGAGAACTGACACTGAGCAGCGAGAACATCACTGGACTATTGTACTGTTGTATACTGGTCACCACAATGCAGCACTGACACTGAGCACAAATATTAAGCACTGATCAGGATACTAGAAGTGACACGGTGCAGCAAGATAACATTATGGCCTACTGTACTGTACTACTATATACTGGTGGTCACCACAGTGCAGCACTGTACTACTATATACTGGTCCCCACAATGCAGCACAGATATTGAGCACTGATCCAGAGAATAGAACTGAGTCTGACACAGAGCTGCAAGATACAGCAATGGACAACTGTACTGTACTACTATATACTGGTGGTCCCCACAATGCAGCACTGTACTACTATATACTGGTCCCCACAATGCAGCAAAGATACTGAGCACTGATCCGGAGAATAGAACTGAGTCTGACACGGAGCTGCAAGATACAGCAATAGGCAACTGTACTGTACTACTATATACTGGTGGTCCCCACAATGCAGCACTGTACTACTATATAGTATTACTGACTACTATATAGTATTACTGGTCCCCACAATGCAGCACACTGAGCACAGATATTGAGCTTTTCAGGCAGAGAACAAAGCCACGTGTTCTCCGCTCAATCGACAATGCACGAGTGAAAATGGCGGCGACACGCGGCTCTTTATATGGAATCCAAATCTCACGAGAATCCGGCTGGTCCCCACAATGCAGCAAAGATACTGAGCACTGATCCGGAGAATAGAACTGAGTCTGACACGGAGCTGCAAGATACAGCAATAGGCAACTGTACTGTACTACTATATACTGGTGGTCCCCACAATGCAGCACTGTACTACTATATAGTATTACTGACTACTATATAGTATTACTGGTCCCCACAATGCAGCACACTGAGCACAGATATTGAGCTTTTCAGGCAGAGAACAAAGCCACGTCCTCTCCGCTCAATCGACAATGCACGAGTGAAAATGGCGGCGACGCGCGGCTCTTTATATGGAATCCAAATCTCACGAGAATCCGGCAGTGGGATGATGACGTTTTCCCCGGTTCGGGTTTTGCATCTTAGGCGGGAAGAACCGAGGCTGCCTCGGACCCGTGTAAACCACGTGAAGTTCGGGGGGGTTCGGATCTCGACGAACCGAACCCGCTCATCTCTAGTTTGCACTGCTGCTAAAAGCAGCTAGCGAGCGATCAACTCGGAATAAGGGCCTTAGATCTGACTGCATGGCTAACTACAGACCGTAATCAAACCTTCCTTTTCTAGGAAAGGTTATTGAGAAAGTGGTTGCAAATCTACTGGAAACACACCTGACAACCCGTGAAATTTATCATCCGTTCCAATCAGGATTCAGGAGAAGATACAGCACTGAAACAGCCCTGGTGTGTATGTTAAATGTAGAGATGAGCGCCTGAAATTTTTCGGGTTTTGTGTTTTGGTTTTGGGTTCGGTTCCGCGGCCGTGTTTTGGGTTCGAACGCGTTTTGGCAAAACCTCACCGAATTATTTTTGTCGGATTCGGGTGTGTTTTGGATTCGGGTGTTTTTTTCAAAAAACCCTAAAAAACAGCTTAAATCATAGAATTTGGGGGTAATTTTGATCCCAAAGTATTATTAACCTCAAAAAACATAATTTACACTCATTTTCAGCCTATTCTGAACACATCACACCTCACAATATTATTTTTAGTCCTAAAATTTGCACCGAGGTCGCTGTGTGAGTAAGATAAGCGACCCTAGTGGCCGACACAAACACCGGGCCCATCTAGGAGTGGCACTGCAGTGTCACGCAGGATGTCCCTTCCAAAAAACCCTCCCCAAACAGCACATGACGCAAAGAAAAAAAGAGGCGCAATGAGGTAGCTGTGTGAGTAAGATTAGCGACCCTAGTGGCCGACACAAACACCGGGCCCATCTAGGAGTGGCACTGCAGTGTCACGCAGGATGTCCCTTCCAAAAAACCCTCCCCAAACAGCACATGACACAAAGAAAAAAAGAGGCGCAATGAGGTAGCTGACTGTGTGAGAAAGATAAGCGACCCTAGTGGCCGACACAAACACCGGGCCCATCTAGGAGTGGCACTGCAGTGTCACGCAGGATGGCCCTTCCAAAAAACCCTCCCCAAACAGCACATGACGCAAAGAAAAAAAGAGGCGCAATGAGGTAGCTGACTGTGTGAGTAAGATTAGCGACCCTAGTGGCCGACACAAACACCGGGCACATCTAGGAGTGGCACTGCAGTGTCACGCAGGATGTCCCTTCCAAAAAACCCTCCCCAAACAGCACATGACGCAAAGAAAAAAAGAGGCGCAATGAGGTAGCTGTGTGAGTAAGATTAGCGACCCTAGTGGCCGACACAAACACCGGGCCCATCTAGGAGTGGCACTGCAGTGTCACGCAGGATGTCCCTTCCAAAAAACCCTCCCCAATCAGCACATGATGCAAAGAAAAAGAAAAGAAAAAAGAGGTGCAAGATGGAATTATCCTTGGGCCCTCCCACCCACCCTTATGTTGTATAAACAAAACAGGACATGCACACTTTAACCAACCCATCATTTCAGTGACAGGGTCTGCCACACGACTGTGACTGATATGACGGGTTGGTTTGGACCCCCCCCCAAAAAAGAAGCAATTAATCTCTCCTTGCACAAACTGGCTCTACAGAGGCAAGATGTCCACCTCATCTTCACCCTCCGATATATCACCGTGTACATCCCCCTCCTCACAGATTATCAATTCGTCCCCACTGGAATCCACCATCTCAGCTCCCTGTGTACTTTGTGGAGGCAATTGCTGCTGGTCAATGTCTCCGCGGAGGAATTGATTATAATTCATTTTAATGAACATCATCTTCTCCACATTTTCTGGATGTAACCTCGTACGCCGATTGCTGACAAGGTGAGCGGCGGCACTAAACACTCTTTCGGAGTACACACTTGTGGGAGGGCAACTTAGGTAGAATAAAGCCAGTTTGTGCAAGGGCCTCCAAATTGCCTCTTTTTCCTGCCAGTATAAGTACGGACTGTGTGACGTGCCTACTTGGATGCGGTCACTCATATAATCCTCCACCATTCTATCAATGTTGAGAGAATCATATGCAGTGACAGTAGACGACATGTCCGTAATCGTTGTCAGGTCCTTCAGTCCGGACCAGATGTCAGCATCAGCAGTCGCTCCAGACTGCCCTGCATCACCGCCAGCGGGTGGGCTCGGAATTCTGAGCCTTTTCCTCGCACCCCCAGTTGCGGGAGAATGTGAAGGAGGAGATGTTGACAGGTCGCGTTCCGCTTGACTTGACAATTTTGTCACCAGCAGGTCTTTCAACCCCAGCAGACCTGTGTCTGCCGGAAAGAGAGATCCAAGGTAGGCTTTAAATCTAGGATCGAGCACGGTGGCCAAAATGTAGTGCTCTGATTTCAACAGATTGACCACCCGTGAATCCTTGTTAAGCGAATTAAGGGCTGCATCCACAAGTCCCACATGCCTAGCGGAATCGCTCCGTGTTAGCTCCTTCTTCAATGCCTCCAGCTTCTTCTGCAAAAGCCTGATGAGGGGAATGACCTGACTCAGGCTGGCAGTGTCTGAACTGACTTCACGTGTGGCAAGTTCAAAGGGCATCAGAACCTTGCACAACGTTGAAATCATTCTCCACTGCACTTGAGACAGGTGCATTCCACCTACTATATCGTGCTCAATTGTATAGGCTTGAATGGCCTTTTGCTGCTCCTCCAACCTCTGAAGCATATAGAGGGTTGAATTCCACCTCGTTACCACTTCTTGCTTCAGATGATGGCAGGGCAGGTTCAGTAGTTTTTGGTGGTGCTCCAGTTTTCTGTACGTGGTGCCTGTACGCCGAAAGTGTCCCGCAATTCTTCTGGCCACCGACAGCATCTCTTGCACGCCCCTGTCGTTTTTTAAAAAATTCTGCACCACCAAATTCAAGGTATGTGCAAAACATGGGACGTGCTGGAATTGGCCCAGATTTAATGCACACACAATATTGCTGGCGTTGTCCGATGCCACAAATCCACAGGAGAGTCCAATTGGGGTAAGCCATTCCGCGATGATCTTCCTCAGTTGCCGTAAGAGGTTTTCAGCTGTGTGCGTATTCTGGAAAGCGGTGATACAAAGCGTAGCCTGCCTAGGAAAGAGTTGGCGTTTGCGAGATGCTGCTACTGGTGCCGCCGCTGCTGTTCTTGCGGCGGGAGTCCATACATCTACCCAGTGGGCTGTCACAGTCATATAGTCCTGACCCTGCCCTGCTCCACTTGTCCACATGTCCGTGGTTAAGTGGACATTGGGTACAGCTGCATTTTTTAGGACACTGGTGACTCTTTTTCTGAGGTCTGTGTACATTTTCGGTATCGCCTGCCTAGAGAAATGGAACCTAGATGGTATTTGGTACCGGGGACACAGTACCTCCAACAAGTCTCTAGTTGGCTCTGCAGTAATGATGGATACCGGAACCACGTTTCTCACCACCCAGGATGCCAAGGCCTCAGTTATCCGCTTTGCAGTAGGATGACTGCTGTGATATTTCATCTTCCTCGCAAAGGACTGTTGAACAGTCAATTGCTTACTGGAAGTAGTACAAGTGGGCTTACGACTTCCCCTCTGGGATGACCATCGACTCCCAGCGGCAACAACAGCAGCGCCAGCAGCAGTAGGCGTTACACGCAAGGATGCATCGGAGGAATCCCAGGCAGGAGAGGACTCGTCAGACTTGCCAGTGACATGGCCTGCAGGACTATTGGCATTCCTGGGGAAGGAGGAAATTGACACTGAGGGAGTTGGTGGGGTGGTTTGCGTGAGCTTGGTTACAAGAGGAAGGGATTTACTGGTCAGTGGACTGCTTCCGCTGTCACCCAAAGTTTTTGAACTTGTCACTGACTTATTATGAATGCGCTGCAGGTGACGTATAAGGGAGGATGTTCCGAGGTGGTTAACGTCCTTACCCCTACTTATTACAGCTTGACAAAGGGAACACACGGCTTGACACCTGTTGTCCGCATTTCTGGTGAAATACCTCCACACCGAAGAGCTGATTTTTTTGGTATTTTCACCTGGCATGTCAACGGCCATATTCCTCCCACGGACAACAGGTGTCTCCCCGGGTGCCTGACTTAAACAAACCACCTCACCATCAGAATCCTCCTGGTCAATTTCCTCCCCAGCGCCAGCAACACCCATATCCTCCTCATCCTGGTGTACTTCAACACTGACATCTTCAATCTGACTATCAGGAACTGGACTGCGGGTGCTCCTTCCAGCACTTGCAGGGGGCGTGCAAATGGTGGAAGGCGCATGCTCTTCACCTCCAGTGTTGGGAAGGTCAGGCATCGCAACCGACACAATTGGACTCTCCTTGTGGATTTGGGATTTCGAAGAACGCACAGTTCTTTGCGGTGCTTTTGCCAGCTTGAGTCTTTTCAGTTTTCTAGCGAGAGGCTGAGTGCTTCCATCCTCATGTGAAGCTGAACCACTAGCCATGAACATAGGCCAGGGCCTCAGCCGTTCCTTGCCACTCCGTGTGGTAAATGGCATATTGGCAAGTTTACGCTTCTCCTCCGACAATTTTATTTTAGGTTTTGGAGTCCTTTTTTTTCTGATATTTGGTGTTTTGGATTTGACATGCTCTGTACTATGACATTGGGCATCGGCCTTGGCAGACGACGTTGCTGGCATTTCATCGTCTCGGCCATGACTAGTGGCAGCAGCTTCAGCACGAGGTGGAAGTGGATCTTGATCTTTCCCTAATTTTGGAACCTCAACTTTTTTGTTCTCCATATTTTATAGGCAGAACTAAAAGGCACCTCAGGTAAACAATGGAGATGGATGGATTGGATACTAGTATTGGATACCTGCCGACTGCCGACACAGAGGTAGCCACAGCCGTGAACTACCGCACTGTACACTGGTTGATAAAGAGATAGTAGTATACTCGTAACAACTAGTATGACACTATGACGACGGTATAAAGAATGAAAAAAAAACCACGGTTAGGTGGTATATATTATAATAATAATACAATTATGGATGGACGGACTGCCTGCCGACTGCCGACACAGAGGTAGCCACAGCCGTGAACTACCGCACTGTACACTGGTTGATAAAGAGATAGTAGTATACTCGTAACAACTAGTATGACACTATGACGACGGTATAAAGAATGAAAAAAAAACCACGGTTAGGTGGTATATATTATAATAATAATACAATTATGGATGGACGGACTGCCTGCCGACTGCCGACACAGAGGTAGCCACAGCCGTGAACTACCGCACTGTACACTGGTTGATAAAGAGATAGTAGTATACTCGTAACAACTAGTATGACACTATGACGACGGTATAAAGAATGAAAAAAAAACCACGGTTAGGTGGTATATATTATAATAATAATACAATTATGGATGGACGGACTGCCTGCCGACTGCCGACACAGAGGTAGCCACAGCCGTGAACTACCGCACTGTACACTGGTTGATAAAGAGATAGTAGTATACTCGTAACAACTAGTATGACACTATGACGACGGTATAAAGAATGAAAAAAAAACCACGGTTAGGTGGTATATATTATAATAATAATACAATTATGGATGGACGGACTGCCTGCCGACTGCCGACACAGAGGTAGCCACAGCCGTGAACTACCGCACTGTACACTGGTTGATAAAGAGATAGTAGTATACTCGTAACAACTAGTATGACACTATGACGACGGTATAAAGAATGAAAAAAAAAACCACGGTTAGGTGGTATATATTATAATAATAATACAATTATGGATGGACGGACTGCCTGCCGACTGCCGACACAGAGGTAGCCACAGCCGTGAACTACCGCACTGTACACTGGTTGATAAAGAGATAGTAGTATACTCGTAACAACTAGTATGACACTATGACGACGGTATAAAGAATGAAAAAAAAACCACGGTTAGGTGGTATATATTATAATAATAATACAATTATGGATGGACGGACTGCCTGCCGACTGCCGACACAGAGGTAGCCACAGCCGTGAACTACCGCACTGTACACTGGTTGATAAAGAGATAGTAGTATACTCGTAACAACTAGTATGACACTATGACGACGGTATAAAGAATGAAAAAAAAACCACGGTTAGGTGGTATATATTATAATAATAATACAATTATGGATGGACGGACTGCCTGCCGACTGCCGACACAGAGGTAGCCACAGCCGTGAACTACCGCACTGTACACTGGTTGATAAAGAGATAGTAGTATACTCGTAACAACTAGTATGACACTATGACGACGGTATAAAGAATGAAAAAAAAACCACGGTTAGGTGGTATATATTATAATAATAATACAATTATGGATGGACGGACTGCCTGCCGACTGCCGACACAGAGGTAGCCACAGCCGTGAACTACCGCACTGTACACTGGTTGATAAAGAGATAGTAGTATACTCGTAACAACTAGTATGACACTATGACGGTATAAAGAATGAAAAAAAAACCACGGTTAGGTGGTATATATTATAATAATAATACAATTATGGATGGACGGACTGCCTGCCGACTGCCGACACAGAGGTAGCCACAGCCGTGAACTACCGCACTGTACACTGGTTGATAAAGAGATAGTAGTATACTCGTAACAACTAGTATGACACTATGACGGTATAAAGAATGAAAAAAAAACCACGGTTAGGTGGTATATATTATAATAATAATACAATTATGGATGGACGGACTGCCTGCCGACTGCCGACACAGAGGTAGCCACAGCCGTGAACTACCGCACTGTACACTGGTTGATAAAGAGATAGTAGTATACTCGTAACAACTAGTATGACACTATGACGGTATAAAGAATGAAAAAAAAACCACGGTTAGGTGGTATATATTATAATAATAATACAATTATGGATGGACGGACTGCCTGCCGACTGCCGACACAGAGGTAGCCACAGCCGTGAACTACCGCACTGTACACTGGTTGATAAAGAGATAGTAGTATACTCGTAACAACTAGTATGACACTATGACGACGGTATAAAGAAAGAAAAAAAAATACCACGGTTAGGTGGTATATATTGTAATACAATTATGGATGGACGGACTGCCTGCCGAGTTCCGACTGCCGACACAGAGGTAGCCACAGCCGTGAACTACCGCACTGTACTGTGTCTGCTGCTAATATAGACTGGTTGATAAAGAGATAGTATACAATACATACAACAATATACTACTATACTGGTGGTCAGGCACTGGTCACCACTAGTCACACTGGCAGTGGCACTCCTGCAGCAAAAGTGTGCACTGTTTAATTTTAAATTAATATAATATTATGTACTCCTGGGGGCTCCTGCTATAACAACCTGCAGTGCTCCCCAGTCTCCCCCACAATTATTATAAGCTTTGCCTTTTATACATTGATGTGCAGCACACTGGGCTGAGCTGAGTGCACACAGACTGAGTCACACTGTGTGACTGGCTGCTGCTGTGTATCGTTTTTTTTCAGGCAGAGAACGGATATAGCAGAGAACGGATATATTAAAATAAATAAAAGTTAACTAACAACAACTGCACTGGTCACTGTGGTAAACTCTGTCTGACTCTGCACAATCTCTCTCTCTCTTCTAATCTAATTTCTAATGGAGAGGACGCCAGCCACGTCCTCTCCCTATCAATCTCAATGCACGTGTGAAAATGGCGGCGACGCGCGGCTCCTTATATAGAATCCGAGTCTCGCGAGAATCCGACAGCGTCATGATGACGTTCGGGCGCGCTCGGGTTAACCGAGCAAGGCGGGAGGATCCGAGTCTGCTCGGACCCGTGAAAAAAACATGAAGTTCGTGCGGGTTCGGTTTCAGAGAAACCGAACCCGCTCATCTCTAGTTAAATGATCTTCTGATGGCAAGAGACAGAGGTGACAGCTCCATCTTAAATCTTCCGGATCTCTGCAGCATTTGATACCATGGACCATGGGATTCGGATTGAGCGCCTTAATGTCTGTGGACTGGATGGCACAGTCTTTAGCTGGTTCAAATAATTTCTCACTGGAAGGTCACAGATAGTTTAGTCTGGAATCCATTTATCAGTGCCATTGCCATGTGGTGTCCCACAAGATTCTATACTGTCCCCCATGCTATTTGCAGTATACAAGCTACCACTGGGTAAAATAATCAGACGCCTGGTCAACCACGGCTATGCAGATGATACACATACTTGTCCTTTGTTCCGGGCACTGAGAACCCAATAACAACCTTAAATTCCTGTGCAGCTGAGCCCGAGGAGTGGATGAGTGCCAGTTGGCTGCGACTGAATCCTGATAAAACAGAGGTCCTTATGATAAGACTGCAACATCAAAGGACAAGACTGCAGCATAGCCAGCCAACTGGACTTACGCTTGGGGATTCAGAATTACAAACCACTGGTCGTGTGTGGAATCTTGGCATTGTCCTGGATGGTGGATTGACACTTAAACATCAGATATCAGCCACAGTCAAATCCTCATTCTTTCATCTGAGGAACATAGCCAGAATCAAGCATTTAATTCCCTCAGAAGATCTGCCTAAAGTAATACATGCATTTCTAGCATCTCAATTGAATTACTGCAGTGCCAGCTACTTTGTTCTGCGACCAAAGGAATTGCACCGCTTACAGCTGATACAAAACGCAGCTGCCAGGCTGTTAACCAACCAGCCCCGTTCTAGCCACAGAACACTCATTCTTTACTCACTCCACTGGCTGTCAGTAAGATGGCGAATAGTCTTTAAGATTGGCTTGCTGGCTTTCAAAGACTACATGACCAGGGCCCAAGGTACCTGAAGCAGCTTCTGATTCCATACTGCCCCACTCGATTACTGTGATCTGTAGATGAAGGACTGCTAGCAGTACCTAGAATCCCCAGTAATTCATCTGGGGGTCGAGCTTTTAGTCATGCGGCTCCGACTCTATGGAACTCACTGCCCCGTACAGTTCTAGGGGGCCCACACTCTAGATTCCTTCAAAAATTAACTCAAGATTTTTCTGTTTACTCAGCATATCCATAATTGTCCATTTAATATCTCCATGCTCTATGTATTTTATGAAAAGCTTTTATGTTCTTCATTGTTTCTGTAATGTATTATATTAAGTCTGTTAAGTGCCTTGAGTCCTATTGGAGAAAGAGCGCTGTATAAATAAAATTATTATTATTATTCTGACAAATATATGTTTCTGCCTTGATTATAAGTATATGGTGATCCTTCTCCCTCTTGGACAGGTAGCGCATTCAGCAGCTTTAGAAGCCACCTCGCCTGTCACAACCACTTCATTTATTTGGGACGGGTTTGTCTGCAGTTTTTTTACAGTTTCTAAAGCTGCCACTTAATAGTTGTAATGTTAAAAACATTGGTGGTGAGCCAATATTCTATTCCAAAGTGTGGTTTTTCATCGTCAATCTGTAGATTGCTAAAATACTGGAAAACTCAAAACTGACACTTAGTAAATATACCCCTAAATATAAAGAGTATAGCTCAGGTGGATGCTGCTTAGAACAGTTCTTACAGTATAACTAGGTGCTTCATCGCGCCCTACGGGCGCTCTTCACACAGTTGAAAGGGGCTACGCCCCCTTAACCCCTGCACGCCTTGCTGCGGTTCAATATTTGTATGAGTATTACCTGCATTCCTAGGTTTGTTAGTGGTTAAATATTGCACGACGAAAGTGCTTCCAATGGTGAAGGGGGCGTAGCCCCTTGCGACGGCGTGAACAGTGCCTGCAGAGCACGATGTACAGAATGTAGCGGGTGCGGGGGGGACCGCGGATGAGGCAGTATGTAGATGCTGCGAGTGGACGGGGAGGTGGATGCAGGTGTGGGGGGAGGGGGTGCGGGACCTATACCTATGTCATTTTATTTGTAACAATATATAGGACACGGATAAGGATGTATGTGATATAGACATACCCGCATGAAGAGGTAAATGGTGTCATTAGACACAGAGGGAAGTGCTGGTACAATGAGGAACAGAGGCAGCTGTGTCCTGTCTCTACACCGTACCATCCTTCAGGTGTAGCAACACGGACATGTTGCGCACGCAAGGTCTCCACGCGGCCGCTGGTGCACCAGTCCCCTCTGCATGCGCTATGTGCGCGCCCCCCTCAGGTGCAGTAGGAGGAGGGGGCGAAGGCTGGAGCTGGTACCAGGGCCAATGGGCATGGACAGCCAGTGGCGGATACAGACAGGGGCGAAATGGGCGAACGCCCCCCTACACATATTGCGGCGGGATAAAAGGGGCCGGTTCCGGTAACCGCGACGAGCAGGACCTTCGGCTGCGGCAGCACTAACACAGCCCGCAGCGCCCACCACCGCTGAGAGTCTGACTGAGGGAGAGGCTAGTAAGTGCAGGAGCCGGAGCCCCGAAGCAAGCAGTGTTCTCACTGTCATCTCCACCGCGCCCGGCTCCCCAGTCCCCCGTACCAGCGGTAGCGTCTAATTTCCCTTCATGGAGAGGACCTTTCAGGTCCTGATCACGAAGGGAGCATAGACACAACCCTGTCTCAGCCGCTCCAGCTCCTCCTCCTCCTCAGTGATACGATACCTCTGCGCAATGACAAACACTGTCATGCGCAGTAGGCAATGGGCATTTGTGTACGCCAAGGTTTTATTCAGGGGCAGGCTGGCGCCATTTTTCCAGCAGCAGAGGAGTGGGCACGGAGAGAGGAGCTAAAGCCTGTAATTGCCTCATTGTGTGTGTAGGTGAGCTGTCTAGATCTGTCACTTTCCCTGTCACTCTGTCACTACCTATGTCCCTGCTGTCACTTTCCCTGTGTCCCTCTGTCACTCTCCCTGTCCCTGCTGTTACTTTCCCTTTTCCTTTATCACTCTCCCTGTCCCTATGTCCCTGCTGTCTCATTCCATGTGGCATGATGTGAATTTTGGCTCATTCAGTGTGCTATAATGTGAATTTCGTCTCATTCAGTGTGCTATATTGTGAATTTCGTCTCATACCCTGTGCTATATTGTGAATTTTGGCTCATTCAGTGCGCTACAATGTAAATTTCGGCTCATTCTGTGCGCTATAATGTGAATTTTGGCTCATTCAGTGTGCTATAATGTGAATTTCGGATCATTCAGTGTGCTATAATGTGAATTTCGGATCATTCAGTGTGCTATAATGTGAATTTTGGCTCATTCAGTGTGCTATAATGTGAATTTCAGCTCATTCAGTGTGCTATATTGTGAATTTCGGCTCATTCAGTGTGCTACAATGTGAATTTCGGCTCATTCTGTGCGCTATAATGTGAATTTCGGCTCTTTCAGTGTGCTATAATGTGAATTTCGGCTCATTCTGTGTGCTATAATGTGAATTTCGGCTCATTCTGTGTGGTATAATGTGAATTTCGGCTCATACTGTGTGCAATAATGTGTACCATTGTTGTCTTATTACTTATGCCATCACAGGATCTATTAAAAGAAATGAGTATTCATATAAAGCATTTTTTTCGTGCTAAAGTAAATTTATTTCACTTTTTTTTTCTCTGAAAGTGGACTGGTAGCCCAAATCTGGTCTGCATGATTGTGCATGTGTGATCTACGAATGTGCAGATGCATGCAGGAATGGCGATTCGCCAGTCTGTATCACCAGTGCGCATGGTTCTCTCCACTAACTGGCAATAATAGGACATTTTAGAAGCGAACGGGAGGGACATTTCAAAGTGGAAGGAGCTATGATTAGGGGGAGGGGGTCATCATGCTTAAACCGCCCCCCCTAAAAGTTAAGTCTAGATCCGCCACTGTGGACAGCGCTGTCATGTGCTCGGTGCTGGGCTTGCGCCCTGCGCTTGCTGTGTGAGGGATAGGGAGGAGGCGGCAGAGCGGAGCATCACCGATATACCGGTAACTATGGGGGGCACCGCAAGGGGTTATGGCTCCTGTCCTCCTGGTGAGGGTTTGTCAGGGAGGTATCAAGGAGCCAGTGGTATGGACCGTGTATGGGATACAGGGGGTTAGGGAGGGGATACAGAGACGCGGGGTGGTAGGGAGGGGATACAGAAACGCAGGGCCGTAGGGAGGGGATACAGAAACGCAGAGCGGTAGGGAGGGGATACAGAGACACAGGGCGGTAGGGAGGTGATACAGAGACGCAGAGCGGTAGGGAGAGGATACAGAGACAGGGCGGTAGGGAGGGGATACAGAGACGCAGAGCGGTAGGGAGGGGATACTGAGACGCAGGGCGGTAGGGAGGGGATACAGAGACGCAGAGCGGTAGGGAGGGGATACAGAGACACAGGGCGGTAGGGAGGGCACACAGAGATGCAGGGCGGTAGGGAGGGGATAGAGAGACGCAGGGCGGTAGGGAGGGGATAAAGAAACGCAGGGCGGTAGGGAGGGGAAACAGAGACGCGGGGCGGTAGGGAGGGATAGAGAGACGCGTGCCGGTAGAGAGGGGATAGAGAGAAGGGGGGCGGTAGGGAGGGGATAGAGAGACGCAGGGCGGCAGGGAGGGGATAGAGAGACGCAGGGCGGTAGGGAGGGGATAGAGAGACGCAGGGCGGTAGGGAGGGGATAGAGAGAAGCGGGGTGGTAGGGTGGGGATACAGAGGCGTAGGGAGGAGGGGATACAGAGACGTGGGACGGTAGGGAGGGGATAGAGAGACGCAGGGCGGTAGGGAGGGGATACAGAGATGCAGGGTGTTAGGGAGGGGTGTGGTTCGTTTTATCGACAGTATCTAGGTCGACAATGTTTAGGTCGACCACTATAGGTCGACAGTCACTAGGTCGACATGGATGGAAGGTCGACAGGGTTTCTAGGTCGACATGTGCTAGGTCGACAGGTCTAAAGGTCGACATGAGGAAAAAACATTTTTGGTGTCGTTTTCTTCGTAGAGTGACCGGGATCCCAAATTAGTGCACCGCGTCCCCTCGCATGGCTCGCTTCACTCGCCATGCTTCGGGCATGGTGCCTTCGCTCCGCTACCGCTTCGCTCGGCACACTTTACCGTTCCAATCGTAGTCCACGTGGATCGTTAAGTATGAAAAAATCCAAAAAAAATTAAAAATGTGAAAAACTCATGTCGACCTTTAGACCTGTCGACCTAGCACATGTCGACCTAGAAACCCTGTCGACCTTCCATCCATGTCGACCTAGTGACTGTCGACCTATAGTGGTCGACCTAAACATTGTCGACCTAGACACTGTCGATCTTCAGACCGGATCCCGTTAGGGAGGGGATACAGAGACGCGGGGCAGCAGGTAGAGGATACAGAGAGGCGGGGTGGCTGGGAGGGGATAGAGAGACGAGGGGCGGTAGGGAGCGGATAGAGAGACGCAGGGCGGTAGGGAGGGGATAGAGAGACGCAGGGCGGTAGGGAGGGGATAGAGAGACGCAGGGTGGCAGGGAGGGGATAGAGAGACGTAGGCGGTAGGGAGGGGATAGAGAGATGCGGGCGGTAGGGAGGGAATAGAGAGACGCAGGGCTGTAGGGATGGGATAGAGAGACGCAGGGCGGTAGGGAGGGGATAGAGAGACGCGGGGCGGTAGGGAGGGGATACAGAAACGCAGGGTGGCAGGGAGGGGATAGAGAGACGTGGGCGGTAGGGAGGGGATAGAGAGACGCGGGCGGTAGGGAGGGGTTAGAGAGACACGGGGTGGTAGGGTGGGGATACAGAGGCATAGGGAGGAGGGGATACAGACAGACGCGGGCGGTAGGGAGGAGATACAGAGATGCGGGGCGGTAGGGAGGGGATAGAGAGACGCGGGGCGGTAGGGAGGGGATACAGAGATGCAGGGTGTTAGGGAGGGGATACAGAGACGCGGGGCAGCAGGTAGATAGAGAGGCAGGGCGGCTGGGAGGGGATAGAGAGACACGGGGCGGTAGGGAGGGGATACAGAGATGCAGGGTGTTAGGGAGGGGATACAGAGACGCGGGGCAGCAGGTAGATACAGAGAGGCAGGGCGGCTGGGAGGGGATAGAGAGACGCGGGGCGGTAGGGAGGGGATAGAGAGACGCGGGGCGGTAGGGAGGGGATAGAGAGACGCGGGGCGGTAGGGAGGGGATATAGCGCCGCGGGTCGGCAGGGAGGGTCCCCAGTGAGGAAGCTGATGAAGAGAGGGGGGAAAGTAGTGGAGGGGGAGGGCACCAGAAGAGGAGACATTTGTAAAGTGGGGACCACACATAGAATCAGTGGGTAGGATGGCCGGAGGGACTCACCGTTGAGGCTGTGGGCGGCTGCTGCAGTAGTGTCCAGAGGCGTCACCGGGTCAGTATTACTGTTACACACATCTCTCACCCCCCCCGCGGGAGAAAAGGGGGCGTGGTCTGCTGTGAAAGGGGCGTGGTCTCGCTGGTATGTTCTCTCTCGCTACGGGGGTGTTTCCAGCTAGCCTGTAGATGCTGGCAGCCCCCGGAGACTGGAGTGTGTGTGGCGGCTCTTCTCTGTGACAGGAGGCGAGTGCTGCAGGAGATGACGTCACTGCAGCACTCGCCTCCTGTCACAGCAGGAGAGCGGACAGCTGGATGTGTGTGGAGGAGGCGGCTGTTAGGCGCCGGGGTCCGCTTGATGGTCTGCGCGGCCCGGCGCCAAGCAACTAGAGACGCCGTGCACGTACAGCCGCCGGCTCCCTAGCAACGCTAGACGCCGGGCGCGCTGAGCCGCACGGACCCTAGCAACGGGGACGCCACTGGCGGACCGCGTTCCCCGTTGCTAGGCTTTAGGAAATTAGATATTCACCTGCTCTCTGGCCGTGCAGCAAGGCAGCTGCACGGCATTTATTCTAATCAGCCTTTAGCAGCTGATTGGAGGACTCCTTGTTAAATACACTCCCAGGGCTTCTCACAGACGCCGGTAATAGCTTCCTGCATGCTGCCTTTGTTTGCTGAGAGTCTGTTTCCAGTCCTGCTGTATCCGGTCATTCCAGGCCTCAGAAGTCCGGTATTCGGGAGTTGTCATCTCATCCCAAGAGGTCGTTTGGTTCCCTGGAGTCCTGACTGATCACCGTTTTATATCCAGTGGTGTTCGTGAGTTGCGGCTCTGCCGTGTGTTGCGGCTTAGCCGCTTTACCTTTTATATTTTGTGTTTGGAGCATTTGCGGAGGGTTCCGCTTCCACAAGTCCTCTCTGGTACTCGGCGGTGCCGGGTAGGAGAATTGAACAAGTGGATATTTTGGTTGTCCTTTTCCCTGGCGGTTTCTCCGCACATATTATAGTTTTGAGTTTGCTTAGCCCCTGGCCTGGTTGTTTAGTTAGAGGGCCTCTTGTTATCACCCTGTCTCGGGTTTCCCTTTGTCTCTCATTAAGACCGGGGGGGCACCGAAGTTGGGCAGACATAATCCGCCCTTCAAACGCGGCTGCCAAGGACTCAAGAAACCATAGTCTCGCAGGGGATTTCTGACAACACGGGTGAGACAACAGAGTTAGGGCGCCAGGGGCTATTTTCCTGTCCTGCTCCCTTCCCCAGCATTCCGTTCCAGTGCTCCGGTCATTGCCATAAGATCTCCTCTGACCAGAGTGCTGGAATCATAACATTATTATCGGCCCTACCAAAACTTAAAATTAAACGGGGTTTAATTTTTTTCTCATTCAGTTTTGTGAGAGTTTATCGGCCTCATGAATCCAACAGGTTTAGGGCCAAATCCTGGTCAGCTCTTAGTCAGCCAGATTCAAGAACTTACTCAGATGGTTCAGGATCTTTCTCTTCGGGTGAAGTCGCAGGAAGATCTTTTGCGAGCTTCCCCAAGGGTAGTCCCTGAACCAAAGATGCATTTGCCTGACCGTTTTTCTGGTGATAGAAAATAGTTTTTTAATTTTAAAGAATCCTGTAAACTTTATTTTCGTTTAAGACCGACTTCCTCGGGTGCTGAATCTCAGCGGGTCGGGTTTATTATTTCTTTGCTCCAGGGGGATCCTCAGACCTGGGCATTTGGTTTAAGAGCAGAGGATCCGGCATTGTTGTCAGTTGACGCTTTTTTTGAGTCTTTAGGGCTCTTGTATGATGACCCTGATAGAGAGGCGTCCGCTGAAAGTCAGTTGCGCGCTCTCAGACAGGGTAGAAATCCTGCGGAGGTTTATTGTACGGAGTTTCGCCGTTGGTCGAACGACTGTGGCTGGAATGACCCAGCCCTGCGCAGTCAGTTTCGCCTCGGCTTATCAGAGTCTATAAAAGACAGTCTCCTTCAGTACCCCGCTCCTGAGACTCTCGATAAACTCATGGAGCTATCTATTAAGATTGATCGTCGTCTCAGAGAGCGGAGGGCTGAAAAAGGAGCACCTGTAAGGTCAAGTCCGTGTGTATATTCCATTCCTGAAGACGTAGAGGAGCCCATGCAGATGGGTCTCTCCCGGCTGTCTCCTGAAGAAAGAGCCAGAAGGCAAAATTCTGGTCTTTGTCTGTACTGTGGGGGTAAGGGACATTTTGCTCGTAATTGTCCGAACAAGTCGGGAAACGCTTTGACCAGGTGAATTGTGCGGGGGTTCACCTAGGTCTGCAGCTTATCTCCTCGAATAACTCCCTTTTAGTCCCAGTTAAAGTTTCCTTTGGCAGCCTCAGTTCTTCGGTGTTGGCTTTTGTTGACAGTGGAGCTGCAGGAAACTTTATGGATTTAACTTGGGCTAAGGCCTTAGGCATTCCTCAGTTACCTTTGGGTAGGTGTGTCACCATGCATGGCTTAGATGGGAGTCCGCTGTCTAATGGGATTATTTCTCTCCGTACACCCCCTGTACTACTTACAGTAGGAGCTCTACATTCCGAGAAAATCGAGTTCTTTCTTACACATTGCCCAGCAGTTCCAGTTGTTCTGGGTCACCCTTGGCTGGTCTTTCATAATCCCACCATTGATTGGCGGTCGGGGGAGATTTCACATTGGGGTACTTTTTGTGATAAGGAATGTATCACGTTTCCAGTCAGAGTAGCAGCTATCATTCCAGAACTCATTCCGGTGGAATACCAGGAGTTTGCTGATGTTTTCTCCAAAGGCAATGCGGACATTCTGCCTCCCCATCGGCCTTATGATTGTGCTATTGAGTTAATTCCTGGTGCCGCATTGCCAAAGGGAAGATTATATGCATTATCCGGGCCAGAAACTGCGGCTATGAATGATTATGTAAAGGAGAGCCTTGGGAAAGGATTTATTAGACCATCAAAATCTCCTTTAAGTGCAGGCTTCTTCTTTGTGGAGAAGAAGGATGGCTCACTTAGACCTTGCATTGATTTTAGAGCCCTGAATAAGATCTCAGTTAAAAACACCTATCCTTTGCCGTTGATTTCTGTACTCTTTGATCAGTTACGTTCTGCTGTGATTTTTTCTAAAATTGTCCTTAGAGGAGCGTACAACCTCATCCGAATTAAATCTGGAGATGAGTGGAAAACGGCCTTCAGTACTCAGTCGGGTCACTACGAATACCTGGTGATGCCGTTCGGCCTGTCCAATGCTCCGGCAGTTTTTCAAGACCTCATTAACGATGTGCTCCGTGACTTCCTAGGGAAATTCGTGGTCGTTTACTTAGACGACATCCTGATTTTTTCTGAATCAATGGAACAACATGTTACCCAGGTGCGTCTGGTTCTTCAAAAGTTACGTGAGAATCATTTATATGCCAAGCTGGAGAAGTGTGAGTTTCATGTCACGGAAGTATCTTTTTTAGGGTACATAATTTCCCCTCAGGGATTTTCCATGGAACCAAAGAAACTCCAGGCCATCCTTAGTTGGGCGCAACCCACCAATTTAAAAGCAATTCAGCGCTTTTTAGGGTTTGCGAATTATTATAGGAGGTTCATTCATTCTTTTTCTGACCTGGTTGCTCCCATTGTAGCTCTGACAAAGAAAGGAGCGGATCCTACCAACTGGTCGCGTGAAGCTGAGTTGTCCTTCCGGGCCTTGAAACAAGCATTTGTCTCGGCTCCAGTCCTCAGACATCCTAATCCGGAATTGCCCTTTGTGGTGGAGGTTGATGCCTCGGAGGTTGGAGTGGGGGCTATCCTTTCTCAAAAGGATCCGGAGTCTCTGGAGTTACATCCTTGTGCCTTTATGTCCAGGAAATTCTCCTCCGCTGAATCCAACTATGACGTTGGTAATCGGGAGTTACTGGCGGTAAAGTGGGCTTTCGAGGAGTGGAGGCATTGGCTGGAGGGAGCAAAACATACTATTTCGGTATTGACTGACCATAAGAACCTGCAATACATTGAATCGGCTAAGCGGCTTAATGCCCGGCAGGCACGTTGGGCATTATTTTTTACGCGTTTCAAATTTATAATCACTTTCAGGCCTGGCTCCAAGAATACTAAGGCTGATGCCCTGTCACGTAGCTTTCTTCCGGTTCACAATAACAATCCTGTTACCCCCATATTTCCATCTTCGGTCATCTGGGCGGGCCTCACACAAGATTTATTTACCCAGTTAAAACAGCTTCAACACCAAGCTCCTAGAATTACTCCTGCTGGTCGTCTTTACGTCCCTGAGTTTTTGAGAGCTACTGTTTTAACGGAATTCCATGATAACAAAGTTTCAGGGCATCCAGGAGTCTCTAAGACATTGGAGTTAGTCTCTCGCTCAGTATGGTGGCCTGGTCTTTCTAAAGACGTCAAGGAATTTGTTTATTCATGTCAGGTTTGTGCACAGCATAAGGTTCCCCGTTCCTTGCCCATCGGGCAACTTATGCCCTTAAATGTTCCTCTCAGGCCGTGGTCTCATATTTCCATGGATTTTGTGGTTGACCTTCCCCTTTCAGCCGGATTCCGAGTCATATGGGTGGTAGTGGACCGTTTTAGTAAAATGGCTCATTTTATTGCTCTTCCCCGATTGCCTTCTGCCCAAGGGTTGGCAGTTTTGTTTCTCCGCCATGTATTCAGGCTTTATGGGTTGCCTACTGATATTGTTTCTGATCGGGGTCCACAATTCATCGCACAATTCTGGAAATGTTTTTGTGCCTCATTGAAGATGAAATTGTCGTTAACATCCGGTTACCACCCACAATCCAACGGGCAAACCGAACGAGTTAACCAATCATTGAAACAATATTTGCGCTTGTATTCAGCCAAACTCCAGAATGATTGGTCCGAGTTTCTTCCGTTGGCTGAATTTGCTTACAATAATTCTTGTCATTCCTCCACTAAAGAGTCTCCATTCTATTCAGTTTTTGGTTTTCACCCCAGAGCTAATTCTTTTTTTCATCATTCCTCAGTCTCCTCGCTTACCTTAACCTCCCATCTCAGAGCCATTTGGAAAAAGGTGCACCTTGCTCTCAGAAAAGCGGCCTTTCGAGAGAAGAAATTTTCTGACAGGCTCCGACGTCCTTGCACTTTTAAGGTGGGAGATAGGGTGTGGTTGTCGACTCGCAACATCAGGCTTCGACAATCCTCGGCTAGACTGGGACCCAAATTTATTGGGCCATTTCTTATTATTAAAAGAGTCAACCCAGTTGCCTTTCGGTTACGTTTACCAAGATCTCTCAGGATTGGAAATACGTTTCATTGTTCCCTGTTGAAACAATACGTTTCTTCCAGTAGATTTCCTCGGAAGATCTCTCAGGGTAGATCTCCAGTGGATGTACAGGGACAACAGGAGTTCTTGGTAGAGAAGGTTCTCGATTCCAAATTGTCCCGGGATCGGCTGTATTTTCTGGTTCACTGGAAAGGCTATGGTCCGGAGGAAAGGTCTTGGGTCCTGGATAAGGATCTTCATGCCCCGAGGCTCAAGAGGGCATTTTTTCGGGAATTTCCTCAGAAACCTGGCTTTAGGGGTTCCTTGACCCCTCCTCAAGGGGGGGTACTGTTAGGCGCCGGGGTCCGCTTGATGGTCTGCGCGGCCCGGTGCCTAGCAACTAGAGACGCCGTGCACGTACAGCCGCCGGCTCCCTAGCAACGCTAGACGCCGGGCGCGCTGAGCCGCACGGACCCTAGCAACGGGGACGCCACTGGCGGACCGCGTTCCCCGTTGCTAGGCTTTAGGAAATTAGATATTCACCTGCTCTCTGGCCGTGCAGCAAGGCAGCTGCACGGCATTTATTCTAATCAGCCTTTAGCAGCTGATTGGAGGACTCCTTGTTAAATACACTCCCAGGGCTTCTCACAGACGCCGGTAATAGCTTCCTGCATGCTGCCTTTGTTTGCTGAGAGTCTGTTTCCAGTCCTGCTGTATCCGGTCATTCCAGTCCTCAGAAGTCCGGTATTCGGGAGTTGTCATCTCATCCCAAGAGGTCGTTTGGTTCCCTGGAGTCCTGACTGATCACCGTTTTATATCCAGTGGTGTTCGTGAGTTGCGGCTCTGCCGTGTGTTGCGGCTTAGCCGCTTTACCTTTTATATTTTGTGTTTGGAGCATTTGCGGAGGGTTCCGCTTCCACAAGTCCTCTCTGGTACTCGGCGGTGCCGGGTAGGAGAATTGGACAAGTGGATATTTTGGTTGTCCTTTTCCCTGGCGGTTTCTCCGCACATATTATAGTTTTGAGTTTGCTTAGCCCCTGGCCTGGTTGTTTAGTTAGAGGGCCTATTGTTATCACCCTGTCTCGGGTTTCCCTTTGTCTCTCATTAAGACCGGGGGGCATCGAAGTTGGGCAGACATAATCCGCCCTTCAAACGCGGCTGCCAAGGGCTCAAGAAACCATAGTCTCGCAGGGGATTTCTGACAACACGGGTGAGACAACAGAGTTAGGGCGCCAGGGGCTATTTTCCTGTCCTGCTCCCTTCCCCAGCATTCCGTTCCAGTGCTCCGGTCCTTGCCATAAGATCTCCTCTGACCAGAGTGCTGGAATCATAACAGCGGCGGGTGTGTGTACACGGCGCAGGGAGGGCTATGAAAGCCTTCTCCTGCGCCACCCGTCCCTCCTAATGTGTATGCCGGGGGCGGCATCAGCCGTTGTTGTTGGCCCGGCGCCGCGGCCGGGGAGTCAAAGCTGCTGATGGGTGGGGGGAGGGGAGAGAGAGATGGACAGGCAGCAGGAGCAGAGACTTGCTGACTCCGCCCACCGCTGTGACTCCACCCAGCGTTACGGGCAGGCACAGAGTCACAGATGTAGCCAAATATATAGGAGATGTAGGAATGGGTCTTTGAGTTAGAGGGTTGACTTCAATATTAGTGAAAGGGTTAAGTATACGGGAAATAAAAAGAAGGTAATACGCGCTCTTCCAATGAGCCATAAATCTTTAGCACCTCCATTTCTATAAATGATGGGGTACAGTAATGCACCATGGTGGTCATTCCGAGTTGATCGTAGCTGTGCAAAATTTTGCACAGCTACGATCATCTTTCCTGACATGCGGGGGGACGCCCAGCACAGGGCGATGCCTTTGCACTTCAGGAGTAATTCCCGGCCAGCGCAGCTTTAGCGTGCTGGCCGGGAGCTATTCCTCGCTCCCTGGCCTGCAGCGGCTGCGTATGACGTCATGCAGCCACTGCAGCCCGCCCCCGTTCGGTCTGCCACGCCTTCATTGGCCGGACCGCGCCTACGAAACGGCGGCTAAACGCAGCCATTTCGCCCCCTGCCGCCCATCGATCGCCTCTGCCTGTCAATCAGGCAGAGGCGATCACTATCCTTCTACGGCCTTCAGCCGCCCTGCATGCGCAGGTGCAGTACAGCGCATGTGCAGCAGCGACCCGTTTGCTCTGCTGCGTTAAAACGCAGCGAGCGAACGGGTCAGAATGACCCCCCATGTACATATATAAGCACTACAGAAACAATGCACTGTATATTGAACCATCTATTCCTAAAACTATTAGCATATTTCACTCAGTTTGGTATTCCTGCGTCTGCACATAAACGTGTGTGTGGAATAAGTATACCTACCATAGATACAGTGCATTTCGCAAATGTAGGGTTTTGCATTAAAGCATATGGAAATGTGAAATATGTATTGTATATGGTTTATTGCTAGGTATTAGTGAACAAATACATAATGTATATGGTTTGAATTAAGGCTAGGCGTTGTGTTTAGGGATGGGGAACAAGTTGTTGATGTTCAAAATGTCACCATGTTCTGAATTTTGGCAATTGGCCTATTGAGCATTCGGCTTTCTGTTCCAGAGGTGAATATGCTTTATTCTAACCCTTATCGCAGACTAAGGGGGGCATTCTACACTGCTCAAAAAAATAAAGGGAACACTTAAACAACACAATGTAACTCCAAGTCAATCACACTTCTGTGAAATCAAACTGTCCACTTAGGAAGCAACACTGATTGACAATCAATTTCACATGCTGTTGTGCAAATGGAATAGACAACAGGTGGAAATGATAGGCAATTAGCAAGACACCCCCAATAAAGGAGTTGTTCTGCAGGTGGTGACTACAGACCACTTCTCAGCTCCTATGCTTTCTGGCTGATGTTTTGGTCACTTTTGAAAACTGGCGGTGCTACAACCCACACAAGTGGCTCAGGTAGTGCAGGTCATCCAGGATGGCACATCAATGCGAGCTGTGGCAAGAAGGTTTGCTGTGTCTGTCAGCGTAGTGTCCAGGAGACAGGCCAGTACATCAGGAGACGTGGAGGAGGCCGTAGGAGGGCAACAACCCAGCAGCAGGACCGCTACCTCCGCCTTTGTGCAAGGAGGAACAGGAGGGGCACTGCCAGAACCCTGCAAAATGACCTCCAACAAGCCACAAATGTGCATGTGTCTACTCAAATGATCAGAAACAGACTCCATGAGGGTGGTATGAGGGCCCGACGTCCACAGGTGGGGGTTGTGCTTACAGCCCAACACCGTGCAGGACGTTTTGCATTTGCCAGAGAACACCAAGATTAGCAAATTCGCCACTGGCGCCCTGTGCTCTTCACAGATGAAAGCAGGTTCTCACTGAGCACATGTGACAGACGTGACAGAGTCTGGAGATGCCAAGGAGAACGTTCTGCTGCCTGCAACATCCTCTAGCATGACCGGTTTGGCAGTGGGTCAGTAATGGTGTGGGGTGGCATTTCTTTGGGGGGCCGCACAGCCCTCCATGTGCTCGCCAGAGGTAGCCAGACTGCCATTAAGTACCGAGATGAAATCCTCAGACCCCTTGTGAGACCATATGCTGGTGCGGTTGGCCCTGGGTTCCTCCTAATGCAAGACAATGCTAGACCTCATGTGGCTGGAGTGTGTCAGCAGTTCCTGCAAGACGAAGGCATTGATGCTATGGACTGGCCCGCCTGTTCCCCAGACCTGAATCCAATTGAGCACATCTGGGACATCATGTCTCGCTCCATCCACCAACGCCACGTTGCACCACAGACTGTCCAGGAGTTGGCAGATGCTTTAGTCCAGGTCTGGGAGGAGATCCCTCAGGAGACCATCCACCACCTCTTCAGGAGCATGCCCAGACGTTGTAGGGCGGTCATACAGGCACGTGGAGGCCACACGCACTACTGAGCCTCATTTTGACTTGTTTTAAGGACATTACATCAAAGTTGGATCAGCCTGTAGTGTGATTTTCCACTTTAATTTTGAGGGTGACTCCAAATCCAGACCTCCATTGGTTAATATATTTGATTTCCATTGATAATTTTTGTGTAATTTTGTTCTCAGCACATTCAACTATGTAAAGAACAAAGTATTTAATAAGAGTATTTCATTCATTCAGATCTAGGATATGTTATTTTAGTGTTCCCTTTATTTTTTTGAGCAGTGTACTATCTGCAATCATTTTTCTTTGTACATTTTTGACCAATGGTCATTATCAGGCTATCCAATTAAAGCCCGTTTTTTTTTTTTCAGGAGAAAAATGTCCCATTTTCAGCCGATAACACAAGGGATCTGGGAAAAGTGTCTGGACACGTTTTATTGCAGCTCTGAGGGCTGCTTATCTGGGATTCTGAGTGAAGTAAAATCCACGATATATGCCGGCTATCGAGACTAATTGTATACCGCCCTAAACTTAACCCTAAAGTCTTAAAATATATAATATTGACATTCTATTGTTGATGAACCAAATGTTATCACGGCTGCAGAGTGATGCCAGACCTAACCACAGGTTAAGCGTGTTTACTGACAGTCGATTAATGTGTGTCATCGCTGTTACATCTGCCACTACCTGGGGGCTGTAGCGCGAGGACGCAGACAAAAAGATAACCTGTCATTTCTCCGGACACCGGACGTCTCCTCTACCACAATGGCCTATGCTATTTCATGCTGCATCTTTTATAGTTAGGGACTGTTCCTGCTCCCCCAAGTCAATGACCTCCAACTCAACAATTTCCTGACATGCTGGCCAGTTGGTAGCTGGGCTACCCCTATGCTAGTTTGTGTCATTTTCATTTCTTTTTATGATATATTAATGGCTGCATAATGGTGGTCATTCCGAGTTGTTCGCTCGCTAGCAGTTTTTAGCAGCCGTGCAAACGCTATGCCGCCTCCCACTGGGAGTGTATCTTAGCTTAGCAGAAGTACAGTTTTACAGTAGCTCAAAACCTACTCAGCGCTTGCGATGACTTCAGACTGTTCAGTTCCTGTTTTGACGTCACAAACACGCCCTGCGTTCGCCCAGCCACGCCTGCGTTTTTCCTGGCATGCCTGCATTTTTACGAACACTCCCTGAAAACGGTCAGTTGACACCTAGAAACGCCCACTTCATGTCAATCACTCTGCGGCCAGCAGTGCGACTGAAAAGCTTTGCTAGACCTTGTGTGAAACTACATAATTCGTTGTAATATTACTTCGCACGTGCGCATTGCGCCGCATACGCATGCGCAGAAGTACAGTTTTTTTACCTCAACGCTGCACAGCGAACGAAAGCAGCTAGCGATCAACTCGGAATGACCCCCAATATACCGTATATATAACATATGCAGATTTCAGTTGCTGGCACTGGTCATGCCAGAAGATCTGGCTGCCGGACATTTCACTAAGAGAAACTCCATGTAGTTATCTGTAGTGATGTGCACCGGAAATTTTTCGGGTTTGTGTTTTGGTTTGGGATTCGGTTCCGCGGCCATGTTTTGGATTCGGACGCGTTTTGCCAAAACCTCCCTGAAAATTTTTTGTCGGATTCGGGTGTTTTTTTTTACAAAAACCCCTCAAAAACAGCTTAAATCATAGAATTTGGGGGTCATTTTGATCCCATAGTATTATTAACCTCAATAACCATAATTTACACTCATTTTCAGTCTATTCTGAACACCTCACACTATTATTTTTAGTCCTAAAATTTGCACCGAGGTCGCTGGATGGCTAAGCTAAGCGACACAAGTGGCCGACACAAACACCTGGCCCATCTAGGAGTGGCACTGCAGTGTCAGGCAGGATGGCACTTCAAAAAAATAGTCCCCAAACAGCACATGATGCAAAGAAAAAAAGAGGCGCACCAAGGTCGCTGTGTGACTAAGCTAAGCGACACAAGTGGCCGACACAAACACCTGGCCCATCTAGGAGTGGCACTGCAGTTTTCTAGCGAGAGGATGAGTGCTTCCATCCTCATGTGAAGCTGAACCACTAGCCATGAACATAGGCTAGGGCCTCAGCCGTTCCTTGCCACTCCGTGTCGTAAATGGCATATTGGCAAGTTTACGCTTCTCCTCAGACGCTTTTAATTTTGATTTTTGGGTAATTTTACTGAACTTTTGTTTTTTGGATTTTACATGCTCTCTACTATGACATTGGGCATCGGCCTTGGCAGACGACGTTGATGGCATTTCACCGTCTCGGCCATGACTAGTGGCAGCAGCTTCAGCACGAGGTGGAAGTGGATCTTGATCTTTCCCTATTTTACCCTCCACATTTTTGTTCTCCATTTTTTAATGTGTGGAATTATATGCCAGTATCAATAGCAATGGCCTACTACTATATATACTGCGCACAACTGAAATGCACCACAGGTATGGATGGATAGTATACTTGACGACACAGAGGTAGGTAGAGCAGTGGCCTTCCGTACCGTACTGCTATATATATATACTGGTGGTCACTGTCAGCAAACTGCAAAACTAAAATGCACCACAGGTATAGAATCTAGATGGATAGTATACTTGACGACACAGAGGTAGGTAGAGCAGTGGCCTTCCGTACCGTACTGCTATATATACTGGTGGTCACTGTCAGCAAACTGCAAAACTAAAATGCACAACAGGTATAGAATCTATATGGATAGTATACTTGACGACACAGAGGTAGGTAGAGCAGTGGCCTTCCGTACCGTACTGCTATATATACTGGTGGTCACTGTCCGCAAACTGCAAAACTAAAATGCACCACAGGTATAGAATCTAGATGGATAGTATACTTGACGACACAGAGGTAGGTAGAGCAGTGGCCTTCCGTACCGTACTGCTATATATATATATATATATATATATATATATACTGGTGGTCACTGTCAGCAAACTGCAAAACTAAAATGCACCACAGGTATAGAATCTAGATGGATAGTATACTTGACGACACAGAGGTAGGTAGAGCAGTGGCCTTCCGTACCGTACTGCTATATATACTGGTGGTCACTGTCAGCAAACTGCAAAACTAAAATGCACCACAGGTATAGAATCTAGATGGATAGTATACTTGACGACACAAAGGTAGGTAGAGCAGTGGCCTTCCGTACCGTACTGCTATATATACTGGTGGTCACTGTCAGCAAACTGCAAAACTAAAATGCACCACAGGTATAGAATCTAGATGGATAGTATACTTGATGACACAGAGGTAGGTAGAGCAGTGGCCTTCCGTACCGTACTGCTATATATACTGGTGGTCACTGTCAGCAAACTGCAAAACTAAAATGCACCACAGGTATAGAATCTAGATGGATAGTATACTTGACGACACAGAGGTAGGTAGAGCAGTGGCCTTCCGTACCGTACTGCTATATATATATATATATATATATATATACTGGTGGTCACTGTCAGCAAACTGCAAAACTAAAATGCACCACAGGTATAGAATCTATATGGATAGTATACTTGACGACACAGAGGTAGGTAGAGCAGTGGTCTTCCGTACCGTACTGTTATATATACTGGTGGTCACTGTCAGCAAACTGCAAAACTAAAATGCACCACAGGTATAGAATCTAGATGGATAGTATACTTGACGACACAGAGGTAGGTAGAGCAGTGGCCTTCCGTACCGTATTGCTATATTTACTGGTGGTCACTGTCAGCAAAACTCTGCACTGTACTCCTCCTATATAATACTGGTGGTCCCCAGTCCCCACAATTAAGCAGTGTGAGCACAGATATATGCAGCACACTGAGCACAGATATGGAGCGTTTTTCAGGCAGAGAACGGATAAAACTGGTGGTCACTGGTCAGCAAAACTCTGCACTGTACTCCTCCTATATAATACAGCTGCTCCCCAGTCCCCACAATTAAGCAATAAGCACAAATATTTGCATCAACATTAATAAACGGAGAGGACTCCAGCCACGTCCTCTCCCTAACATTTCCAATGCACGAGTGAAAATGGCGGCGACGCGCGGCACCTTATATAGAATCCGAATCTTGCGAGAATCCGACAGCGGGATGATGACGTTCGGGCGCGCTCGGGTTAACCGAGCCATATGGGAGAATCCGAGTATGCCTTGGACCCGTGTAAAATGGGTGAAGTTCGGGGGGGTTCGGTTTCTGAGGAACCGAACCCGCTCATCACTAGTTATCTATGTCTGTGGTTTCATCCCAGCTCCTGTCTTTCCCCTTAGTGTAAATTGTCTGTAGTTGTCTGACTTCCTTGTGTGAGCTAATAAATGGAAATACTAATCCAGCTAATTCCAGCACTGACACCAGGGGACTTATCTCTGCGGCCAACAATTATACTATAAAACCTATATAATCTGCTTTACATTTCAGGTATGCAGTTACTAATGCTGGCAGTAAATGCTTTTATTGCGGGATCTCACAGTTTGGATTTATTCTCGGTTTGTGCTTTATTGTATTCACCTTAACTCAAATATGTTACCATCAATTTATACAGAGATCAGTTAAATGTTCTGCCTGCCTCTGTGCTGAGATAATGTAGTGTGTTCTGGAGTCAGCTATTCAATTAAGTTGTATCTACAGTATACTCCTTTTCCACTTCTGCAGTAACCTAGGCTATTGCTGGGTCTACCCGGGTCGCAGCTCAGTGGAAAAGGGTCCCTAACATATAACCCAGATCCAGGAATCTGACCGGTGTAGCTACCAGGTTTGGACCTGGGTATGGGTGCAGTGTAAATGGGTGACACAGGTCATCCAACTCAGGTCCTTTGAAAACCCTATAGAGAGCCAGCTTATAGGAAATTATGTCATCTCCAAGTGTCGGCGGAGAGAAGCCCCACCAGTAACTTGGGCTCAGCCTGCGGCGTGAACTGGTTTTCCATCTGCTATGTCACGACTAAACCCACAAAACGTAAAGAAAACAATGGTACACCGCCGTTCTCAAAGCACCTCATTCGCGCCGGGCGTCTCGCGCCTTATGGTGTATACTGTAGGTGTACTGTTGGAAATTTACCATCCATCTGCTCCATTTCATTGGCGTTCTTGATGATGGCTATATGCACAAGCAGAGTGAAGCATATTCTGTAAAGCCTCCACTACTACTATACTTTACACATCTGGAATGATGTGATCCTTCAGTGTATTATTGTCGTACAAAAGCTCTGGTTTTCTTATGTGGATATAGGTAGCCAACAGCTGCTGAGAATTGTCCTCTGAATAATGGCCCTCATTCCGAGTTGATCGCTCGCTGGCTACTTTTAGCAGCCGTGCAAACGCATTGTCGCCGCCCACCAGGGAGTGTATTTTCGCTTTGCAGAAGTGCGAACGCTTGTGCAGCAGAGCGCCTGCAAAATCATTTTGTGCAAAACAAGACCAGCCCTGTAGCTACTCTTCATGTGCGTTGATTCTAACGATGGAGGGACGGCTTTTGACGTCACACCCCCGCCCAGCGTTCGCCCAGCCACGACTGCGTTTTTCCAGACACGCCTGCGTTTTTCTAAGCACTCCCTGACAACGGTCGGTTGACACCCAGAAACATAGAAACATAGAATTTGACGGCAGATAAGAACCACTTGGCCCATCTAGTCTGCCCTTTTTTTTTTATCCTTTAGGTAATCGCAACCCTTTTTGAACCTTAATTCTTTGTAAGGATATTCATATGCCTATCCCAAGCATGTTGAAATTGCTCTACAGTCTTAGCCTCTACCACCTCTGATGGGAGGCTATTCCACTTATCCACTACCCTTTCTGTGAAGTAATTTTTCCTTAAATTTCCCCTGAACCTGCCTCCCTCCAGTTTCAGAGTATGTCCTCGAGTTCGAAACGCCCACTTTATGTCAATCTTCCTGCTTTCGGCCGTGCGACTGAAAGCTTCGCTAGAACCTGTGCAAAACCACAATGCTCTTTGTACCCGTACGTCGCACGTGCGCATTGCGGTGCATGCGCAGATTAGCCTTTTTTTCACTGATTGCTACGCAGCGAACAACGGCAGCTAGCGATCAACTCGGAATGACCCCCAATGACAGAGACAGAAGTGTTTGCGTATTGCTTTAATAGAGGCATGATCATCCCAGGTTGTACTTGGTGTATTCTCTCTCACATCTACACCTCATTGTCATTGTACATCTAGCACGGGATCATCTCATAGTGTATATGCGGCCGTGTATGTGTAAATAAATCACAGCGGTCTGCATGGGACTTCTGACTACATAAAGCTTCCATGCAATATTATTGCTATAATACATTAAACAGACGTTTCAGTAGTTCTGATCTAGGATTGGGGACAGTCCAGGTGTCTCTCCCCAACTCCTTTGTATGGTTGTGCAGACAACCCATGAAATAAATATAGATTAACTGAACCTTAAGCGCATTGGTCATCCCAGCACACATCAGGTGCTGGGATGACCAATTTATGGGCCCAATTAAAAGTATAAGACGGGACCTGAATTCTGTTATACAGTGGTGATAGCTTTATGCACTGACATATATGGCTGGTCACACAAAACTGTACCAACTCCGTCCATTTATTTAATTTCAGTTGGCCTGCTCACAAAATTATATCTGGTTTAAGGAGGCACTCTGCAAAATTAGTTGTAGCAGTGCGTAGTCCTTACTTAGCAAGGGATGCCCTCTTTGGGGCTGAGGCAAATTGCATGCAAGACCGTTTTGAGGATGGATCTTCTTTCTTGCACTGTGCAAAATCCATGCGCATCCATAAGTCATACACAACTGCTCCTCTACTTGTGCCTGAACGGTGGTAGCAAGGCACAGGCTTGCAGGACAGAGTTGTACATATGCAGAGATCCATCTGATTTCTGCAGCTCTCTTGCACCAAGCAAAGAGCTGGTACTAGTATACGCTGATAATGATGAAGCCTTTGAAATCAACGGAAGGATAAGGGCCGGCGTGGCCGCATAGATGCGTGCAGTTTTGAAATATGGATGAATATCCACATTTGCATCCATGTACGCAGTGTGAATTGCTGCTGACAAGCACTCTGAATTGGACCTTTGCATCCAGCTCTTCCACTCCCATGTTTCTGCCCCTTGCAACACTGCCCTCTTGCTCTGCAGACCAATGCATGCCTCCCCACATTGGCAGGTTTCAAAATCAGGACGGGGGTGCCTGCGCAGCTGTGGCATACCTCCCAATAATTTATAAATAGACCCAATACTATAACTTCTTACCAGAATGGGCTTGTCTGAGGAAGTAATTTATCACAAAGAAACAGGTTGTCATAACAACGACCTGTTGCTAATATTATGCACAGATACAATGTGACAACTTAATATCCGCGCTTCTGATTTCCATATAACTTACTTTCATTACTGGATATGATACCATACATTCCAGACTAGTGCAGCCATCTGTCGCTGTAAACACGCAGAAGGATGACTGGTCACATGTTCGTGATACATTGCTGAAAATGTAGAACATTTCCGAAATAGCATTGTAGTGATAAAGTATCTTGCTTCTGACATATTTCATACAGCCTACCTAGCATTGACCCGTTGCCTGCGATTCACAATTGAACAGTTCTGCTGTTATTTAAGTTAGACATCCATCTTCCCCCAGAAGTTCTGAGCACAATATTTAATAATACTCTATTTCATTGTATTTCACGATTCAAGCCCCAGTGTAATCTACCTTGTACAGCAATGTAGTGGAGATTTTACCTGGGAAAAATGCTTTATGGAAAATACTCCTATAATTATTTGTATTCTTATCCTTGCTAATGATTCCACTGAGGCAGACAAAGCTATTTCCAGTGAGTCCTGGTGTATTAGCATGTATTTATATTATCATTAAGCCGGAAAAATCATATTTTCCTTCCAACATCATTCACATGACTTTTCTCAATAGTTATAAACAAAAAAATACATTAATGCATTTGTAGGTGACTGCATCAGCAAACAGTCACCATGCGCCTATAATTTGTCACGTTCGCCTCTGATCTAATCATAAAGACCTGGAACTGCTGGGCTGGGACATAATACCAACCTACATTGTTTCAAACGACACTGTTCGGAAGGTGCGACTGGTTGGATAAATCATTTCTTTCAGGAGTTTTCTAGCCAGAGTCAGGGGTCAGAGGAAATTGTTTATATTCAGAGTACACGGCATGGGAATCCGATGTGCACAGAAGAAAGAATGTTAAGAAGACTAGAAAGACCAAACTGAATTGAACTCTGATGAGTTTGACTGGGCAGCTCAGAATGTTCTGTTAAATATATAGTGGTCCAAGAACGCTATATAGAGATCAGAGGACCATGTGGTGGTTGAGAGACAATTTAACGACAGGACACACACTGTGATAGTGAAACTTTAATACATACACTCACACATACTCACCTTGTACCTGGGGTGTTCTGTCCACTTGTCCAAGTATAATCCCCGATCACTGTAAAAAAAAAAAAAAATCAATACTCGCCTATCCCTGGTGTAGATCAGGCCCTCTTCAGTCCATGTATGCATCCAAGGGGTTAATAAAAAATAAAAACCGCAATACCGCTACCATCCTCTTCACGAGTGCCGGGATCCACGTGACTGCTGTCATTAGGAGAGTCCCCAGCCAATCAGTGTCCCCTTCTGTAGGAGCAGCACTTTGACTGGCTGTGAGCAGCCAGACCACCAATCAATGTTTCCCCCATTGTGTATACATATAATACACATAGAGCTGCTTATGTCCGGCATAGTACAAGTGTTTTTTTTTTTGTATTTAAATCCCTTGGATGCCTACATGTCCTGAAGAGGTTTCCAGCAATACTGGTCCCAGCCTGGTTTCCAATATTATCGGTTCTAGTCTGTTTCCAGCAATAATGCCCCAGCCCGGTTTCCAGCATCAGTGGTCCCAGCCCGATTTTCAGCATTACCGGCCCTAGCTTGGTTTCCAACAATACCAGTCCTAACCTAGTTCCACAAGCATCGGTTCTAGCTAGATTCTTCAAGTATTATTGGATCTGTTCAGTTACTTTAGTATTGCCGGTCTCTATTCCGTTACTTCTGAGTAACCAGTTGTGAATTGCCAGTCCCAGCTAAGTTTATCTGTACCAGCACTAGCTTCACTTGATCTCCGTAAGACTCTTCTGGTTCCAGACCAGTTATCACTAGTCCTGTTGCTAACTCCTAGTGATAGTCTTCCTAGCCAGTTCCTTGTATATTCCCCACCTCATGGTTTTTCTTGGTAGCTTGCTTATTTCCTTTACTTACAAACATGAATTACTGTAGGCCTACCCAAGGCCCCAATCCGGGAACACAAATTAATCAGCAGCAGTAATATCTGCATGCTGTACTGATTTCACATTAAGTCCGGTCATTTTCTACAATGTGTAGAGGCAATGGCCCTCATTCCGAGTTGATCGCTAGCTGCTTTCGGTTGCAGCGCGGCGATTAGGTGAAAAAGCGGCATTTATGCGCATGCGTACGGGCCGCAGTACACACGCGTGAAGTACTTCCACACAAAACTATGCAGTTTTACACAAGGTCGAGCGACGCTTTTCTGTCGCTCTGATGATCGGTGAATGATTGACAGGAAGTGGGTGTTTCTGGGTGGTAACTGACCGTTTTCAGGGAGTGTGCTAAAAACGCAGGCGTGCCTGGAGAAACGGGGGAGTGGCGTCAAAGCAGGAACTAAACTGAGTGAAGTGATCGCAAGGTAGAAGTAGGTTTGGAGCTGCTCAGAAACTGCATGAAAATTTTTACGAGCAGTTCTGCTATCCTTTCGTTCGCACTTCTGCTAAGATACACTCCCAGAGGGTGGCGGCCTAGCGTGTGCACTGCTGCTAAAAGCAGCTAGCGAGCGATCAACTCGGAATGAGGGCCCATAAGTCTTCTTTAACATACACTTAGGGGCTAATTCAGACTGGCAGCGATCGCTGGGGGTCATTCTGACCCGATCGCATGCTGCAGTTTATCGCAGCGGTGCGATTGGGTCAGAACTGCGCATGCGCCGGTGCCGCAGTGCACCGGCGCATGCCAGGTGGCCGAAGGCCGTCGCTGCGCTACGATCGCCTCTGCCTGATTGACAGGCAGAGGTGGTCGCTGGGTGGGGGGGTGGAACGGCGGCTTCGTGGGCGCAGTCTGGCCAATGCAGGCGTGGCCGGACCGTGCGGGGTCGGGCCGCAGCGGCCGCGTGACGTCACACGCAGTCGCTGCGGGCCGGGGAGTGACGAGTAGCTCCCGGCCAGCACGCTAAAGTTGCGCTGGCCGGGAGCTACTCCTAAAGTGCGAAAGTATCGCCGCTGTGCGATGCTTTTGCACTTCTGCGTGGGGGGGCAGCACTGACATGCGGGGCGGGATAGCCCTGTGCTGGGCGTCCCCCAGCATGTTTATGGTCATGATTGTAGCCCTGCAAAATTTTGCAGGGCTACGATCATCTCGGAATCACCCCCGCAGTCTGAAGCCCTTGCTGGAGTGCGCACACGCAGTGGCCGCACTGCAAGTGCGCACCCCAGGAGCCCAGTGAGATGCTATCAGCATCTCAGGGCTTCAGTTGCCTCTGCCCGATTGACAGGCAGAGGCGGTCACGGGGCGCGGTCCGGACAATGGAGGCATGTCTGGACCGATGGGCGGGCGGGCCGTGGCGGCTGCATGTGATACAGCAAGTGGCGGCTTGCCAGCGCAAGAGCTGCGCTGGCAGGGAGCTACTCGCCAGGTACAAAAGCATCGCCGCAGTGCAAATCTTTTTTCTACCTGTGGGGGAAGGGGGGTAGAGCCTGACATGTGGGGCGGACTAGCCCTGTGCTGGGCATCCCCTCACATGTCAGAGTAAATGATCGACATCTACATCAGTATCGGTGTGCCATAATTTTCCAAGCTGAAGTGTTGGTGCACCATAATTCTCCAACCTAAAGTGTTGGTGCGCAATAATTCTCCAACATTGAGTGTCAATGTGCCAACCTCAAGTGTCAGTGTGCCATAATGCTCTAGCCTCAAGTGTCGATGTGCCATAATTCTCCAACATCGAGTGTCGATGTGCCATAATTCTCCAACATCGAGTGTCGATGTGCCATAATTCTCCAACATTGAGTGTCGGTGTGCCATAATTCTCCAACCTCAAGTGTGATGTGGCATATTTCTCCAACCTCATAAGTCGGTGTGCTATAATACTCCAACCTCAAGTGTTGGTGTACCAAATTTCTCTAACCTCAAGTGTTGGTGCGCCATAATTCTCCAACATACTGTAAACTGTCAATGTGCCAACCTCAGGAGTCAGTGTGCCATAATGCTGTAACCTGAAGTGTCGGTGTGCAATAATTATCCAACCTCGAGTGTCGATGTGCTATAATTCTGTAACATCGAGTGTCGGTGTGCCATAATTCTCCAACCTCAAGTGTGGTGTGGCATATTTTTCCAACCTCATAAGTCAAGGTGCTGTAATTCTCCAACCTCAAGTGTTGGTGTACCAAATTTCTCTAACCTCAAGTGTCAGTGTGCCATAATGCTCTAACCTCAAGTGTCAGTGTGCCATAATGCTCTTACCTCAACTGTCAGTGTGCCATAATGCTCTAACCTCAAGTGTCAGTGTGCCATAATGCTCTTACCTCAACTGTCAGTGTGCCATAATGCTCTAACCTCAAGTGTCGGTGTGCAATAATTCTCCAACATCGAGTTTCGGTGTGCCATAATTCTCCAACCTCGAATGTCGGTGTGCTATAATTCTCCAACCTCAAGTGTTGGTGTGGCTTATTTCTCCAATCTCGTGTCAGTGTGCCAGTGTACTTCACACCCAAGTGTCAGTGTGCCATAGTTCTCTAACCCTAGGTGGTGTTGTGTCATAATTATAAAACCTCTGCCAGTTTTGTTGGTGATGTCTATCCCATACTTTTGTACAGGGAAGTCTATTAGCAAGTTTCGCAGTGGTATTTGTGCCATTTAAATATTTGTTCTTTTATAACCAATTAAAATAATTGCTAAAAACTAATTAAAAAAAACTTTTTTCTTTTTTTTTCTGTGTGGTACTAGAAGCCACAGCATGTAGCACCTCTTATGTTTAAAAAAAATAGGGTGTGCAGTCCTAGTTCCCTAACCCCTTTTTAGACTATAAAGGGGTATCATCATTAAGTTTCAGTTATCACCATGAACAGAATGAGATAGGAAGGTATATTGAACTTAAGTCTTCTCCTTGTAGTTGCCCTGCAGAGCCACACATGTCTGCCTGCGTTTTTTGACCTTCTGCAACCCATCACTATAGAAGACCTGCGATTGCCTCCTGAAGCACTGTTCCATTTCCAGGATGACATCATTTGTGTTGCTTAATCGCTTACCCCGAAGTGGCTTCTTCATCTCAGGGAAGAGAAAGAAGTTGCTGACTGCCAGATATGGCGAATAGGGGGGATGGGGCAAAATTTCATAGCCATACCTGTCAGCTTCCACAGCGGATGCTTGGGCGGAATGTGCTGGTGCGTTGTCGTCTAGGAGACGGAAGCCTTTGCTAATATTACCACCGCATTTCTCTTTCACCGCATCTCGCAATTTCTGCAGAAGGGTGCAGTAGTGAGCACTGGTGATGGAAGGCAATCTGTTAGGATTACGGCACGACAGTCCCAAAAACGGACAGCATGACCTTCACTGCAGACCCGGCATGCATCCATGGTCATGAGATGTACAAAGAAATTCTTTTCATCCTGCTCCAACAGAGTCAACATCCGCTGCGAAAGTTTGCATAGAGTTTGCTTGTGAAATGGGGTCAGCAAGCGGTAAGGCACTTAAGTCATGCAGTTGCTCATGTATAATCTTCCACACACTTCTATAACTAAGACCAATTTCTTAGTTATAGATCACTTCAAAGATTATCCATGAGTGAGGGTCTTCTAGATTGAGGCTCATCTGAGAGGGACATGTGTCCAGTTTGAAAGTTCCTTTTCCACCTCACAACAGTGTCATATAATGGACTTTCATCTCCATAAACAGCCACCATTTCATCATTGGCAGGCGCTTTTACTCTTTAAATACAGGAACTTAATAATACTGCAGGCTTCAATTTTGTCCATCATGCATGTTACTGACATCTACCAGTTCATGAAACAAAGCAAGTTGACATAAGTAGCTGTAATTTACATCATGCACATAAGGATCAATGATTATGTTGATGAAATTACATCCGGATATCTCAAAAACGTCATGGTTATAATGAAAACTTTATGATACCCCCTCATATTTTTGTGTATACATTGTACACTTGAAGGTGAGGCTTCTTCATTTTGGTACTTGCACCCCTTCCATCTATCCTCAGGTGCTTTAACTAGCAGAGGTTCCTGCATTGCTGACTACATATTAGTAATGTATGAGCTCTATTTAAAGGTAAGACCTGGATAAATGTATGTGTGTTAGTATTAGCGATGTTATTGACCCATCTAATGACATTTACCTTGATGTGGTGGACAGGCCCACATATTTGGCCAAATTTGTGCTAAGAACTTCACTTATTCACCATGTTAATTATAAGAGCTCATCAAAATTATTCTATCAGTATTCGTAGTGCTTAGAGTGTGCACCAACATTTTTCTTTTCCATGTGTCATACATGCAAACTCACAAGTGAAGCACAGCGGAACTTGGCATGAGGAAAAGCCCTGGTTGCTGCATCGGAGACTTTTTTCTACACAGATTCATACTGTCACACAGATATAGAAATGTCCACATCTCAGTGGTTAGTGTACGCTAGCAGTGCAGTTCTGCTGCTCACAGTTGTTTCATTTATGCAAATTAGATGGGAGGAGCTATTTGGTGCATCTACAATCACAGTAAAAAAGACACATCTGTACCCAGAAACTGTATTTGAGAAGGGGTTAGTTACTCCCTTCTGCTCTGAGCTGGTATTGTTGATGCACTATGGTTAGTGGTGATAAAAAAATAAACAAAAAAGTCAGTTTTATTGATATGATCGAGGCTCTGAAAATAAATAGATCGTTTTTCAGGTGTCAGTGGGCCATTGTTCTAGTTCCTAAAGGTCCATACTCTATGAGTGACGTCGTCTAGTGTTTCCCCTATCAGGCCGGGCGGGCGGCGGCAGCCCGTACACACTGAGCGATATGACCAGTGATATCTCTCAGTGACGTCACGAGGCGGACGGTCGTGCATGCAGCTCCTAGACGACAGTCCCGATAGAGCATGCATGCACTACCGACGGCGACGATTGCTGCTGACCCACGGTACTGCGCATCGATTATTGAGAACTTACTGAGAAAATGAGCACCGTTGCCCAGGAAGGGGGAAAATGAGAGACGTCGCTCATTTTCTCGCCAGGTGTGTATGGGCCTTTAGACATAAAATGACATTTTTAGCTGATATCGCATCTGAACAACACAAACACTAATTATGGGACACCGCTTCCATTCCTCAGAAAGAGGCATGGCTTCCTGCGAAAGTCGTTGTGGCGTATCGGGTCCTATAATAGGAGGGGCTCTTCTGTCATCATTTTGCATTTTAATCCATCAGGAAGTATTTCCACATATAGAAATCATGTGCTAAGTGTAATTGAATTCCCAAATTCTCCTCCAGATATCTTGCTGCAGATGTTTGTCAGATATGGAAATCTTCTTAAGACAAAGCGGATTTCAGCACAGACAGATGTTCCGCGAATCCCATGTTGGGTTTTATTCCTTTTTGCAGTCATATTTTAATAGACAGCACAAGTAAATCCTGCCTATTGGTGGTTATATACATACTGTAATGATTTTATGGTTCATTTCTATCCGCTGTTTGCCATGTAAATGAGACAGGAGATCTTACATCACAGCCTATATGGGAGGTATGCAGTGTGGTTATTTATACAACTACACATAAGATCATAAATAATTACATTTGATTTTCAGGGGTTTTTTTGCACTCAGGAAATACTTCCTGCGGTTTCCCACGGCTCAGTGAATTATCATTTCAGTCACTCTCTCAAATAATTGAAAGATTTTTTTTGCTCCTTAATTGAAAATGAAGGACAAGGACTTATTGATCAGAATTCTGTCAGATACCACATTGAAGATTAAAAATAAAGGGGCAGATGTATTAACCTGGAGAAGGCATAAGGAAGTGATAAACCAGTGATATGTGCAAGGTGATACACACACCAGCCAATCAGCTTCAATATGTAAATTAACAGTTAGGAGCTGATTGGCTGGTGCCTTTATCACCTTGCACTCATCACTGGTCTATCACTTCCTTATGCCTTCTCCAGGTTAATACATCTGCCCCAATGTTGCTTTCTGAAATTCTTAAAACACAGAGGGCCTTTCAGTGTCGGACTGACTCACCGGGGGATCCTCTTCCAGTCCATTTATGCCGGAACAGGGTCTAGAAGCTCTCTGCACCTTCAATCACCTTGGCCCTCATTCCGAGTTGATCGCTAGCTGCCGTTATTCGCTGCGTAGCGATCATTTAAAAAAAACGGCAAAACTACGCATGCGTATGGGCCGCAATGCGCACACGCGGCATACGGGTACAAAGAGCATCGTTGTTTTGCACTGCTTATAGCGACGATTCCATTCGCACAACCGATCACAAGGAGATTGACAGGAAGTGGGAGTTTATGGGTGTCAGCTGACCGTTTTCTGGGTGTGTTTGGAAAAACGCAGGAGTGTCCAGGCGTTTGCAGAGCGGGTGTCTGACATCAATTCCGGGCCCTTCGTCGCAGCAATCATTGAACAGGATAAGTAACTACAGGGCTGGTCTTGTTTTGCACAAAATGTTGTTTTACAGCTTGGCTGCACAGGCGTTTGCACACTTGGGCGGCGACTATGCGTTTGCACGTCTGCTAAAAGTAGTTAGCGAGTGATCAACTCGGAATGAGGGCCCTTGTGTGGTGACAGCAATGCAAGTAGTGGGTGTAAGATGCTTCTAAACATTGTCCCGGCATAAATGGACCGGAGGCGGATCCCCGGTGAGTCAGTCCGAAGCTGGGGCCTTTCTTTCTTCTACCACTAAATCATGGAGATGGCACCAGGGCCGGTTCTAGCCCTTTTTGCGCCCCGGGCGGGAAATGGGGGCATGGCTTCATACAGGGGGAGTGGTCAGTTACGCCCCCTGTACAGTAGAGTAGCGCCGCTGATAGATAATTTTTTTTTAAAAATGAATACTTACTATCCCCGCTCCTGATTCCCGACCGCTGCTGACCTCCGCCGGCGCCGCTCCTCTCCTCGGATCTGGCAAGAACAGACACTAGAGGTCAATTATGACCACTGGCGTCTGTGTCAGTCCCACAATGCTGTGCGGTGCGCGATGACGTCATCGCGCACCGCACAGCAAAGGTCCTCTCCACGAAGGGAAACTAGACGCTATGCGTCTAGTTCCCTTCACAGCGGGACCAGCGGGGGACACAGCAGCAGCAGATCTTGCCATGGTGCGGCGCCCTCCGGAAGGCAGCGCCCCGGGCAAAAGTCCTGCTTGCCCGTGGCAAGATCCGCTACTGGATGGCACCACAGCCTCTTAAACACTGGCCGCTGCACAACATGTTGTGTAAAGATTTACACGCTATAAACATACTTATCGTAGTTCTCACCAGGTCATCAAGATCTATGCTGATAGGGGTAGAGATAGGCACTAGCCAGAGGGTTAGGGTGCGGGGTTCGGGGAGGATATGGTCAGGTTGCGGGGGGAGGGAGGTTAGGGTATGGGCGGGGGAGGTAAGGATTAGGATGTGGGAGGGTGGCACTTGATATACCCGGCTGTCGGGATCCTGGTGCTCAGCATACCGGCGCCGGAATCCCGACAGCCGGTTTACCGACACCTATTCTCCCTCTTGGGGTGTCCATGACACCCCTGGAGGGATTTAAATAGCATGTCGCGTAATGCGCCACCGGGCCCACAAGGGGCTCTTTTACGCTCGCCCCGCTGCATGCATTCCGATGGTCGGGATCCCGGCGCCGATATGCTGGGCGCCAGGAACCCAAGCGCCGGCAACTCACACCAAACCCGGATGGGATGCATCAGTATTCTGTCCGTCAGGATTCCGCTGTCGGTATTCTGTACCCCACCCTCTCTAACAGTTTCCTCTGTAACCTCTCTTCCTCTCCTCTTTCTTGATAGTGCTTAATTCCCAGACCAGGGCCATTGACAGAGCTGCACCAGGAGCATAGCATACACATTTAAAACTCTCCACAATATTCTTTACCCCCTTCCTCCCAAAGTATGTATGTTGTGTATAGATATATATATATATATATATATATATACAGGGATGGGGCTGGGAGACCGGTGGTCAGCATCCTGATGCCAGGATCCCGGCCGCAAGAATGCCAGCAGGGGTCGAGCGCAACGAAGCTCGCTGCGCTCGCCACAGGTTATTTTCCCACTCTGTGGTTGTCGTGGAAACCAAGTGGGAATAGACCCTGATAGTCGGGATTGCGTGTGTCGGCATTGTCAGGTGTCGGTATCCCGACCGCCGGGATTCCGACTGCCAGCAATGTAGCCACATCCATATATATATATATATATATATATATATATATATATACATACATACATAATGTATATAGATAGATAGATAGATATATAGATAGATAGATAGATAGATAGATAGATAGATAGATAGATAGATAGATAGATAGATAGATAGATAGATAGATATTACCGAGGAAATAGAAAGCTTTCATGGTTTCTCGGTCTGCAAAAGTATATTGTGCTGTAGGTACAAACAGTTAAAAAAGCAGGAGATACGCCACAGAAAAAGCAAAATCTGCAATCCTTTCTTTCGTATCTTGGGTGCCGCCCATCGCAGAGCATGGCTATCCAGCATGCAGAACGGCCTGCCCAGCGGCAGGTCACAAAAACTGCACGACCCCCTGCAGCTGCCATTTTTTAGACCGCCATTTTTTAGATGTAACGTAATGCAGCCGCCCCGATAATGCAGCTGACCCGCCCCCATTTTCCCCGTGCCGCCCCCACAATGCTCTGTCACAGATCCTCGCCCGCCCTAATGAATGCCTCTGCCTGTCAATCAGACAGAGGCGTTTGCAGCCAATGCGATCACATTGAATTCAGCGGCCGTGCACGCACATGACTGCGCCTGCGTGTGCTCACTGCCGCCGGGGTTATTGCGGTCACACCGCTACCTGAATAACCCCCACAGACCTGTATTAGCTGGATTGACATTTCTATATTTCTAGCTCACTGAACTGGAAAAAGTTAAATCTGTTATTTGGAATAGTTCTCACCCAGGAGGTCTTAACCTTTAGTGATTAGTTTTTTGTATTATTATATTTTTTTAGCTATTTACATTTTTGGGTAAAATTCTGTACAGTATATGGTTCAGAAAACACTTTATTTATTGTTGGCTATCTTTGCGCCCTGGGACAACTGATCATACTGTATTTGTCCAGTGATTTTAGTAAGCACTGTTCTCCGTTTGTGGTATGTTAGGTCAGCCACACTTAGGTCGACAGTGTCTAGGTCGACCACTATTGGTCGACAGTAAGTAGGTCAACTTGGTTTCTAGGTCAACAGGGACTCTAGGTCGGCATGACATAAGGTCGACTTGAGTTTTTTCACTTTTTTAGGTGTAGTTTTCTCCGTACAGTGACCGAGAACCCCAATTAGTGCACCGTGTCCCCTGGCATGGCGAGCGGCTTCGGGCAAGGTGCCTCGCTGCACTTGGCACAGGTTACCGTTCCCAATTGTAGTCCACGTGGATCGGAAAGTATAAAAAGTTCAAAAAATGAAAAGAAAAATGTGAAAAACTCATGTCGACCCTTTGTCATGTCAACCTAGAACATGTCGACCTAGAAACCATGTCAATCTACTTACTGTCGACCAATAGTCGACCTAGACATTGTGGACCTAAAGGGACCCATGCACTAGAGCGACCACATGTCGGAGGCGATCGCAGGCGATCACACCAGCAGCCTCCCGGGGGGCAGGATCGGCCAAGATACATCTATGCTGCCCTTTTGCATACAATATATCTTGGGCGATCCCAGCCATGCCCCCAGGTTGGACCAGATTGAATGTGCAGCACATTCAATCTGGAGGATCCGATCCGATTCTCAAGGGTAACGCGCAATTGGATCGGATCGGAAACACCTCAAAAATGCCAGATTAATCCAATATATCGGGCCGAATGCCTGAAATCAGGCACTATCGTTCTAGTGTATGGGGCCCTTTAGTGTGGTCGACCTAAAGACCGGATCCCGTTCTCTCCACATCATGTATTTATGTGTTTGTGTACATGTGTGTGTGTATATATATATATATGTATATATATATATATATATATATCTCCCATGGATTTTCTGAACTTGCTTATGTGTCAGAGTGAAAGTTTAGTGTAGATTGTAGCTACGGTACAGTATAAGAGGGCAGCTGAAGTCATTACGTCGTCATTCTCCCACCAGAGGGGAATTTGCCCTGCAGTACATTACTTTATGGGTCTCTTCGTCTTGCACTTACTGCTCCAGTGACTCTGCTGTAGCATATGAACGGAGGAATATTATAAAACCGCTTTGTATTTGCCTTGGGATTCTATTTTTGCCTTCTCCCTCCATTAAATTTATTATCTGTACATTACGGGACGATCTGCTTCATTACGGAGCCTCATGGATCTCTCCCCCTCACTGCGCCTGTGTCCCATCACTTACAGTCTCTGTTTTTAAATATCCCCTGGCAAAACCTCCTTTAGTTAAAAATGTTCCCAAATAAACCTGACTCAATATTATAATTCCAGAGTCAGCACTGTTTCCAGAAATACACACCTCAGCCTCATAATGCGCTCAGCAGAACCTGCATCAGCGTTGTTGGGGGGAAAAAAACCCTCCTCTCCCCTTATGACCTGGCAATAGCTTCATTACCTGCATTGTTATTATCAGAAGCCTATTTATCACTTCTCTTTCCAACCGCGGCCTCTGCTTGCCTTTTAATGTAGCAGCCCAAACACACCACAATCTCCCGCTATCTAATCCTTCCGTCTTTTCGTTTCCTAGGTGAAGGCTGTTATTTCTTCATAACCAAATGGAAGTGTAGTTTATAATATGTCCTCAAAACCTCTTCTGAAATTGTAATGTTCCTGTTCCAGCTTATAGCGTTCTGCAATACGACGTGTCCTGATTGTCCGACAGACTCCAGTCTTGTATTGTTCCGTGCAAAATCTCTCCTTTTTTTTTTTTAGTAGCCATATAATACAGAGCACACAATCTGTGCTATACTTGTAATGCGGCTAATGAAATGTGCCTGGAACCTGAGCTCACTTGGCGTTCTCACAGACAGCTTTTTATTCAGTCATATAAAGACCTGATTACACCAGTAATGCTTATTATAGGGAATGTGTCTCTGCTCAGTACAGATTCCCAGCCATGGCCATGTTCTTACTCTGGAGTCATTTATCAAATGGTGTTGCTTAATAAAGTCACGGCTGCTCAACATTCAGGATATTGTATGTGACATACAGGGTTGGACTGGCCCACCGGGGCACAGGGGGAACCACTGCCTGGGGGCCCACCTCCTGCTCTAAGGATCAGGTTCCAAACTGTGCACTTGAATTATAAAGTACATAAAATGTATGTTACATTATACTGCACAGGACTGTGGTGTATTTTCTACAGTGCATTGCTGTTATTAATCTGGTACACTACCATGCATGCACTAGCAGTATTTAATATATATGTATACACCAGTGACGTGCGGTGAGGTCACTGGTTGGGGAAAAAAAAAAAAAGTGTGGTCCCCCAACACATCAATAAAACCAGCACTAGGCAGAACCAGCCAGCGGGAGTAATGCCATAGCAGGGGAGACACTCAGTGTGTGGTCCCCCTGCCATAACATTAATCTGCCCCCCCAGCCAGTCAGCCCAGGGTTGGAATTCCTCGGAAAGTGGGAACCCCAAAAAATAAAAATGGGGCCCCCCCTCCCGAGCAATAACCAGCACTGGGCTGATAGCCCAGTGCTATGCCCCGCACCCCTGGTGGCGGTGGGTGCGGGGTTCATTGTGTGTTAATATTGTTCTTTACAGGTGGCCTACAGGTCCCAGCAAGCCTGCCCCAGCATGCTGGCACTTGGAGAACCACAAGTGCCAGCATGCCCGGACATAAAGGGCCTGCTGGCACCTGTAGTCCACCTGCAAAGAATAGTAATATTGTTCTTTATAGGTAGCCTACAGGTCCCAGCAAGCCTGCCCCAGCATGCTGGCACTTGGAGAACCACAAGTGCCAGCATGCCCGGACATAAAGGGCCCGCTGGCACCTGTAGTCCACCTGTAAAGAAAATATTAAAATAAAACACCACACGTCTTGAAAATAAGCTTTATTAAACTGGGTCTTCACCTGGGGGCGGCGGCCTTTAAGCTCTTTTGCGTGGCCGCCGCCTTCCCAGGGCTTCCGGCGTCTTCACCTGGGGGGCGCCACCCCCCCCCCCCAGGGCTTCCAGCGTCTTCACCTGGTGGGCGGCGGCTGCTAAGCTCTTTTGCATAGCCGCCGCCCAGCCAGGACTTCCGGCGTCTTCTCTCTTCAGGAGCTCTTCACTGCTCCTCCTCCTCCGTCGGACTGACTCTCCTCCGCCTCGCGCTGACTTATATAAGTCAGCCGGAGGGGGCGGGGCGATGACGTGGCGAGCCGTGATTGGCTCGCGGCGGCCATCTTGAATTTCAAAAATGACGCTGAGGCGCTATTTTTGAAACTGGAACCGCTCCGCTGCCAAACTCTGCAGGGTAAAGGTAAATTTCCGCCGCCGCACCGCCGCCGCAACCCGCCACCCGCACCGCCGCCTCCCGCACCACCGCCGCATCCCGCCGCCCGCACCATCGCCGCATCCAGCCGCCCGCACCTCCGCCAGCGTCGCCGACACAGTGATTGACAGCGGATCCAGTGACGGATCCGCTGGCCAATCACTGTGGCCTCACTGGCAGGGACGTGCTTTCATAGGTTGAAAGCACGTCCCTGTAGGAAAGCGGCACCACTAATGGTGCCGCTTTCCCATATATTTTCAATGGGCTTTTACAGCCCATGGCTAGTCCCCGCCCGTGCCTGCCCCCCGCTTTCCCCAGTGACAACGGAAGGCACCACGATCGGTGCCTCCCAAACACATACAGAGGGGAGCAATGCAAAGAATAATATTAAGAAGATACATATGACACAGAATATGTGTCATATGCATCTTCTTTGTATTATCTTAATCATTAATCACTGCCTCCCCTGCCTCCCCTGACTGCACGTCCCTGGTATACACCCCCTCTGGAGACTGGTCACACCCCTAAACATGGGCCCCTACCACTGCATCCCCCCGGTGGGCCCGTCATGCCCCTGTCCGACACTGGTGACATACTGTATATTAACGTAAAATGTAATCTATTCTCAACCTGGTTACGAAATATATAATGTCTGTACTTGGCAGTTGTCACTTTTTAGCTAATGATTTTGAAGGACTGGTACCCGGAAGTTTCCTCAAAAAATTGACAGTGTTGCCCCAGTGAAATGTACTTAAACATGAGCTCTGTTGAGCATGTGTCGTGCCTTATTCTGACAGGTAACACAGATAAGGAGCCTGTTGATAGAGCAGTACGCAGAGCCGCAGCTGTAAGTCTGCGCACACGTCTGGGTCACCCAGCGCATGCGTCTGGATTGTTACTACAAGGAGACCCAGCACAGATTTGGACGAAGGTGTATCACCCTGAGGAAAATCCCCTGCTTTCAAGTGTACCAGACCCCAGCTTGCTGACTTCTGTTAGAGTAATCTACCACCAACCAATGACGCTAGTAGTAACCAGTACAAGAGGGCACATTAGCATACCGGATGGAGCAGAGTTTAAGTATCCCTAGCAGGACTCTGCATCCTTGATGGTAGTATTACTGAAAGTCCTGATTCTACAATTTTCTGTAGAACTGGGACAGTATACTCTAGCCATAAGAACATGGATTCTACTACAGTACTTCTCCAAAAGAGCTTCTGCAACATCTGGTGGCTTGTACAGAGTAATAAGACAGGGATTCGGCTCAAACTATGCATTGCCTACAAACCGTTGTGCAGCACTTAGGGTCCCAATACTGGAAACCATGCTTTGTCTCCAGGATCTTCATCCTATCCACGGATACGTAGTGTATGCTTCCAAGGTTTGATGGGGTCCCTACACCTTGCAGAGGCTTCCTCAATGTTCTATTCAATTTAAACATCTGCCAGTCTTTACTTACTGGTCAGGTTTTGGCCTTGGTTTTCTCCACTCTGGAAAGACCCATTGCTAAAGACAGTACTTGCTTAGTAGACTTTTTAAGTAAATATTTGATGAACCTGTTTGAGTTTCTTCTGCTGTTGCCAGCATTCTGCACCTTAGACAAGGCACTCTATAGGGCTATATGCAGTCCAATTTAGAACTTTGGACTCCAAGAAAAAATAATTAGCCACTTACGGTTGTCTTTTTTAGCAGGGACTTCAGGAAATGTTAAAGAGGAGCTTGCATCCAGAGAATTGCCTACAAAACTTCTTATTTCTCTCTCTGTTAGGATTCATGTGAGGCATCATGAGCTTGCTCAAGAGGGAGAACATTTTCGACATTTGAGTATTCTTCTGGCACCTAGTTGTATACCTCACACTCAATCCCCAGAAGAATCCTTGGTCATTTCTGCATCACTCCAGAGGAACGTAAGAAGCATATCAGAAATAAATTATGTCTATACAAGACTGGATATAGATATGGTTATTTGAACTGATACTGTAATGTTACAATATTTCTTTATGGTGTTTCAATAAAAACATTTAAAAAATAATGATAATAATGATGTCTTCACGGTGGGGAACCAGGTCATCTTCTTGTTTCTTGTGATAAACAAAACACTTTAACTAGAACCAGGGAGAACAAGTTTGGTGCTAAGTATTAAAATTTGGTTGTACAAACTACTAAATCTGTCACCGACCAAGTTCATCTGCAGCTTTACTCTTCGTGTGCCGTCTGCTGCTGATGGTAGTAATGCTTAGAATGCCACAGTTGGCTTCTCAACTTCTTTGCTGACTGTGCAGGGTGGTGCTCTTCACAAAGTCTTTTTGAGTGATACCATTTGCTACCAGTTCCATTGTCTTGGGAATAGCATGGCTCTGTCAGCAGTCTTCAGTCATTGATTGACTGCAGCTCATCCTTACTGCCATTCTTATTGACATGAAACATTAAGGACAGTAGAATTGGTCAACTTCCAACTACCTCCTCCAAGCCTTCCATCCCTAACCTATATGTATGTTTTCTGATGAATTCTGATGTACTCAGCAAACAAAGGGGGTCATTCCGTGTTGATCGCTCATTAGCTGTTTTTAGCAGTTGTGCGAATGCATAGTCGCCGCCCACTGGGGAGTGTATTTTAGCTTTGCAAGTGTGCGAACGACTGTGCAGCCGAGCTCTACAAAAACGGTTTGTGCAGTCTCTGAGTAGCCCAGGACTTACTCAGCCGCTGCGATCACTTCAGCCTGTCCGGGGCCGGAATTGATGTCAGACACCCTGCAAACGCGTGGACACGCCTGCATTTTTCCAGCCACTCCCTGAAAACGGTCAGTTGACACCCATAAACGCCTTCTTCCTGTCAATCTTCTTACAATCGGCTGTGCGAATGGTTTCTTCGTTAAATCCATCGCCCAGCATTGATCCGCTTTGTACCCGTACGACGCGCCTGCGCATTGTGGCGCATACGCATGCGTAGTGGTGACCTGATCGCTGCGCTGCGAAAAACGGCAGCATGTGATCAGGTCGGATTGACCCCCAAAGTGCAGGGAGTCGGCCACCTAATCGTAAGTGGTTTTTGACCCATTGTTCTTGTGTCAGGGTAAAATTCTATCCTCACTCTGTACCCGAAACTAAAGCCATCTCTGATTATGGCCCTCATTCCGAGTTGTTCGCTCGGTAATTTTCTTCGCATCGCAGCGATTTTCCGCTAATTGCGCATGCGCAATGTTCGCACTGCAACTGCGTCAAGTAAATTTGCTAAGAAGGTAGGTATTTTACTCACAGCATTACAAGGTTTTTTCTTCGTTCTGGTGATCGGAGTGTGACTGACAGGAAGTGGGTGTTTCTGGGCGGAAACTGTCCGTTTTATGGGAGTGTGTGAAAAAAACGCTGCCGTTTCTGGGAAAAACGCGGGAGTGGCTGGAGAAACGGGGGAGTGTCTGGCCGAACGCTGGGTGTGTTTGTGACGTCAAACCAGGAACGAAACTGACTGAACTGATCGCAGTGGCAGAGTAAGTGTCGAGCTACTCAGAAACTGCTTAGAAATTTCTATTCACAATTTTGAGAATCTTTCGTTCGCAATTTTGCTAAGCTAAGATTCACTCCCAGTAGGCGGCGGCTTAGCGTGTGCAAAGCTGCTAAAAACAGCTTGCGAGCGAACAACTCGGAATGAGGGCCTATGTGTGGGAGAATCTGGAGCGAGGCTTTAGTTATAAATCCCATTCACCAACTAGTACACTTCTTTTTTTATAAAGAAGAAAGATGGTAATCTAAGACCTAACTTTGTCAGTAAGGCTTAAATTACATCACTGTTAAAGACTAATATCCTCTGTTATGCTAAAAGGAGCAACTATGGCCCTCATTCCGAGTTGTTCGCTCGCAAGGCGATTTTAGCAGAGTTACACACGCTAAGCCGCCGCCTACTGGGAGTGAATCTTAGCTTCTTAAAATTGCGAATGATGTATTCGCAATATTGCGATTATAAACTACTTAGCAGTTTCAGAGTAGCTTCAGACTTACTCGGCATCTGCGATCAGTTCAGTGCTTGTCGTTCCTGGTTTGACGTCACAAACACACCCAGCGTTCGCCCAGACACTCCTCCGTTTCTCCAGCCACTCCTGCGTTTTTTCCGGAAACGGTAGCGTTTTCATCCACACGCCCATAAAACGCCGTGTTTCCGCCCAGTAACACCCATTTCCTGTCAATCACATTACGTTCGCCGGAGCGAAGAAAAAGCCGTGAGTAAAAAAACTATCTTCATAGCAAAATTACTTGGCGCAGTCGCAGTGCGAACATTGCGCATACGTACTAAGCAGAAAAACGCTGCGATGCGAAGAAAATTACAGAGCGAACGACTCGGAATGAGGGCCTATATTCACCAAACTGGATCTTAGGGGAGCATACAGTCTCATCAGAATAGTGGGGATGAATAGAAGACAACTTTTTATTTCAAGTGATGTCGATTATATATATTTAATCATGGCTTTCAACCTAAACAGTGCACCAGCAGTGTTTAAAATGTGTCATTAGGAGATTTGGGGATCTGCTCTACCAATTTGTACCGGTCTACTTGGAGAACAGCCTTATTTTCTTTATTTTCTGACAACCCATTGTAAACATGTCACTTAGGTTCTTTTCTGCATACAGGCCAGTTTTGGGGCAGCTTAGTGGTGTAATGGTTAGTATTGCTCTCTCATTGTCTGTGTGGAATTTGCATGTTGTCACAGTGTTCTTGTGGGTTTCCTTTGAGTGGTTCTTCTGATTAATACAGTGTATGCTCCCTTGTATGATCCGGCTAGTACTTGACTCTTCTCAAGGTTTATCCATGACCTCCGAGTCCCAGTGTACTGACAATAGCTTTCATACTTCCTATGGTTGTATTAGCTCTCAAGTGTACCGGACCCCAACTTGCATGCTAGTAACCAGTACAAGGGAGCGTTACCTGTGTACCATGTACAGTGAAGTCCAGACTTCATTAAGGGATCTCTGTCGAATGAACCAGTGCTTTAGACTCTGCTCCCTTGATATTTGTAGTGATAGTAAGGACTGGTAGGTCTGAATCCTTAATATCCCGCAGATCTGTGACAGCCACCTTATTGCGCAAACCGTACACTGGACTTTATATGGTACTGTATGTTGGACAGTTGCTCTGACATGCAAAATGTTTACCATACAGTGTCTCAGGATGCGGTTAAGTTGCCGGCTGTCGGGATCCCGGCACTCGTAAACCCGACACCAGAATCCCAACACCCAGTCAAAATTCAGCCGCTGGAATCCCAACAGGGTCAGGAGACCGACATCTGAAAATTGGGGGGGCTTTGGATTAGCATACACCCGGTGGGGTTAGGTTTAGGTTTCTGGCGAAGTTAGGGTTAGGCACTAAGGGTGGAGGGTATGGGAAAGGGCGAGGTTAAGTTTATGCATCACCGGGGGAAGGTTAGGGTTAGGCTGCGGGAAGGGAGATTTAGTGGGTAGAGGAGAGGGGGGAATCATACTTACCTCACACCTTCCAGGAGTTCACAGTTTGGGATTCTGGCGTCTGTATTGTGACCTCCAGCATCCCGTCCGGCGGTCTTTGATACTTAGGGGGACATTTACTAAGCAGTGATAAGAGTGGAGAAGTGAGCCAGTGGTGAAGTTGCTCCATCAACCAATCAGCAGCTCTGTATAATTTTATAGTATGCAAATTATAGATGTTACTTCAGTGCTGATTGGTTGCCATGGGCAACTTGTCCACTGGCTCACTTCTCCACTTTTATCACAGCTTAGTAAATGTCCCCTTAATCTCTTGTCACAGTATTACACAGCACAGTGCACTTAGTATCTGCTCCTTGCTGTAGTGGCAAAGCATTACAGCAAAGTTATTCATTTGTTGACTTCTACCGCCAAACATTAATAGGGTACAGTATCAGTAGAGGTGCAGTAATCTCTACAGTTAAAAGAAAAGAATATTGCATTAAAATTAAGATAACACACCTTTGGGAGTAAGTTAATGACCATAACCTTAATTTGATAACTCCTCATTTGTTAATAATTACCAAGTTTTAAATATACAGGTTATTTGGCTGATTGCAATTAGCTGAGGTGCAGACTTTCTTTCCTGGAATTAGCTGAGTCTTCATATTGCATGTTTTAAAATCTGCAGTCGAATCTATACAGTATGTTACAAAGTGTAGAATCCAGGCAATCTATGATAACACAGCATGGCTTTCACCCCCTGGCATACTCCTGAGACAGGCAGCATGACACTGACAAAAGCTGCCCATTATTTCTAAATAAAGTCACTGTTTTATATTTTAGGATAACAGTTTAAAAAAACTCAAAGCATCCCCATCAGCAACCCTGCTGTAATCCCCTTCTGCAGGCCAACTGCCCTAAATTGCAAAACTGTATGTTCCAAAGCCCCCACAAATAAGAGATCCGAACTGTAGGTAGGCAAGGGACAGAAAGCGTTAGGAAATTATCCTCGGTGTTGAAGAGACTGATAAAATGTCACAGAACTTTTTTTTCCATAGAATATGTTTCAGTTTAGGCAAGCAGAGATCCGCATAGGCTCGAAGCCACATAAGCACCCGGAATTTTTGTGACATTTGTTGAAGGATAGGCAGGGCTAGCCTTAGTGATGGGCAGTTGTGGTCAGGTGACCTAGGGTGCCTATTAGGGATGAGTAGGAGGAGTATATGCAGGGGTATATAGTCCTGGGTATAGGCAGCCATCTTCCTCTTGCCAGTTTTCTTTGGATGCCCTCCCACCCGCCCTTTAATTTTGCTTGCGGTTCGCTTTTCGGACCTCTTTTTCATTCTAGCAGGCTTTGATAGCCAGATGGGCGGAAAGTCGCTACCAGCCAGCGGTCAAAGTTACATAAGTGGTCACTGTGGGGCACCCCCTTTTGATTGAACAGCGAGTGTGTCCTCCCCTTGTGGGTGGACTACGGATGTTCCCGTGCGGGTTCGTCCACGGCTCTGCTAGAGTAAAGGGGGTGAGTCCTGCACAGTGCAGGTTCTGTTAAGGAGGCGGTTGTGAGTCCCCTCCTAGTTTTATTGGTTTATTATAGTTGACTGGTGCTGGTGAGTTGGTAGCGTTTTTTCTCGCCGTCCTCCAATATTAGTTTAAATGACAGGTCATCAAATAAATATCTGTTTGACCTTTAAATCTAGCAGTTGGTGTCTGTGTGGTTATTTCATAGTGATAAGCTAGCTAAGTTATAAATGTTAAGTGCGTCAGAATAAAGTCATGGGTGACTTATGGTCTTATGTTTGAAAGGTAAAAAATGGGAGTTAGGGCTTCTCCGTATCTATCAAAATCTCCAACACGCCTGCGCTGTCAATAGCTCACGCTGAGAGGAAGACTTTTGCCAGGCTTCACGGTGAACTATTTATGATGGAACTTAGGTGGTACAAGTACCACCACAATTCTCTTATCTCCTTCATCATTTTAGGATTGTGGTGGCAGGCTACATTAACACATTTTTTATTTATTTAAATCAAGTATTTTTGAAATAAACTATAATTCTTCAATTTTTTTTTTTTAGATTTTTGTCTTTTGTTTATGTTGCTGTTGAAAAATAATCTCTAAAACCAAGTTGGGCAAAGCCAGATGGTGCGTGTTCATAGTGATGCAGGAAATGGCTAGCGAAGGACTAAGGGGGTCATTCCGAGTTGATCGCTAGCTGCATTTGTACGCAGCGCAGCGATCAGGCTAAAACACGGCAGTTCTGCGCATGCGTATGTGGCGCAATGCGCATGCGCGACGTACGGGCGCAACGAACGATGCAGTTTTGCACAGGGTCTAGCGATGCATTTCAGTCGCACTGGCTGCTGCAGAGTGATTGACATGATGTGGGCGTTTCTGGGTGGCAACTGACCGTTTTCAGGGAGTGTGCGGAGAAACACAGGCGTGCCAGGAAAAATGCAGGCGTGGCTGGGCGAACGCTGGGCGTGTTTGTGACGTCAAATCCGGACACGAATAGGCTGAAGTGATCGCAAGGGCTGAGTAGGTTCAGAGCTACTCTGAACCTGCACAAACTTTTTTTGCAGAGCTCGCCTGCACTTCAGCCAAGCTAAAATACATTCCCCAGTGGGCGGCGGCATAGCGTTTGCACGGCTGCTAAAACTAGCGAGCGATCAACTCGGAATGACCCCCTAAGAGTACTGGCAAGTTTTGCTCGGGGAGAGGGAGTTCCAGGTGGGCGGGCTTGGGTGTGGCACAGCAAATTGCAGCACGCCTTCCTCAAAATGTTAATGTGATTTTCAGCAGCATCGCAAAAATTAGAAAGTGCAGGGATGCAGGCAGTGTCGGACTGAGGCATAAAGGGCCCACCGGGGGAATGCATTGGTAGGGGCCCATGTTTAGAGGTGTGGCCAGTCTCCTGAAGGGGTGTGGCCAGCCACCACATTGGTTTGCCTAACCATGAGAGAGTGCATGGGCTGGGCCCCTTGATAAATATATATAGTAAATACTGCTAATGCATGCATGATAATGTATCAGAGTAATACACCATAGTCCTTTGCAGTATAAAGTAACATGTATAATGTACAAATCAAGTGCACAGTCTGGAACCAGATCCATAGTGGAGGGGAAGGGCCCCCCAGACAGTGGGGCCCACCGGTGGTTTCCCCTGTACCCCTGTGGGCCAGTCCAACCCTGGATGCAGGAGATTCTCCCCCCAAATTCAGTAGTCTCCTAGTTATTATGGGAGAATGGGCTAGTAGAACTAAAGCTGGGTACACACTGTGACGATCTATCATCTAGTCTATATGTTGGCCCGATGGACAATTCGGGCCGATATCATCTCAGTGTGTGTTCTTGCCTCTGCCAACCAATATAATTGGCTGATACTTTTTTTTTTAAATTGCGATAACAGTTTGCCGTTTGTCCCAAATGCGGGGCCACTGGAGGATCCTTCTGGCACCTTGTGTGGGAGTGCCCATCCTGGCAGGCATTTTGGATTGGGGTCGGGTCGATTCTGGAACACACCTGGGATACCAGGTGGCATGATGACCCCGAGATCCTGTATTCTGGGGGTGGGAGGGTTTGATTCTGGATCGAGGTGGGAGGGTATGTATGCTCGTAATATTTGCGCCCTTGCCAAGATGTGTATTGCACGGACGTGGATGGCTCCACAATCTCCTACGGTATCTGCATTTAAGGCTCTGGTGAACGATACCCTATTGAAGGACCGCTATATATACATGAAAAATAATGCCCTTTCTAAATACGAGAAAATATGGTCCCCTTGGATCAATTCTATATACTCCTCCCCTGCCCTTAAGGTATAAGATGCATTGAGCCCTAGGAGCGGTGCGCTCTTTGGGCCTTGTGGTGCCGAGCCGGGCTCCTTTACTGTACTATATTATACTACAACGCTATTGTACTTCACCTCACATAATTGTGTCGATCCAGGAGATTCTGTTTTTTAGTTTATTTGTATACTGTTTATTTCTGCTGCGGGGTACACTGGGCTCCACAAGAATAGACATTGGGGTGTAGAGTAGGTTCTTGATCCGAGTCACCAACAGGCTCAAAGCTTTGACTGTTCCCAGAATGCACAGCGCCGCCTCCTCTATAACCCCGCCTCCCTGCACAGGAGCTCAGTTTTGTAGTTGGTGCTGCAGTAAGCAGGCACATAACAGAGGGGCTGCTCCAGGTAGCCCAAAGAAGAGCTTTTTTTGAAGAAAAACGTGAAGACTTCAAGGGCAGCAGCGGTGGTAAATGTCAGAAGACATTCACTGCTGCCGCTCCAGCTCTCCCCAGCGGTGCTGTACACTCCCGAGCCCTGGTTGCCAGGTAACTACAGCAGGAGGCTCCGGTTTTCTTCACGTCAGGCACACACGACGGGGGCTCTCCGGGATTGCGTGACCGCGCTTCAGGAGGTGGTGAGTGGGTCCCGCTTGCGGGACCCGGTCTTTATCGCGATCCGGCGCAGTCAGTGGTAGGCGGGCCGCGCGCACTGGCGGTGGACACTGTGGCAGTACAGGCGATCCCTCTAGATCACCAGGGCATGGGTGCAGGTCAGGTTTTCTCTCTAAACCATTTTCAGTAGCCCACAGTACCCGGTGGTTTTGCCAGCAGGGGGAAAAGGCTTAGACCTGAAGCCCCTCCCCCAGCCCCAGGGCACCATTTCCCGCAAATGTTCCCGCCCTGGAGCTGCATATCTGTCTCTCCCTCACTCCCTGTCAGTGTCTGGGCGCCATTATCTCTCAGCTTCACTGTTCCTGGGACTGCTTGGGCAAATCCTCCTGTGTAAAGCCGCCTGGTTGTCAGTGCTGTGACTTTACATGACACTTAAGTATTCTACCTGCCTTTTTAGACAGTGCTAGTTAAGAAAGAGTGCATTTAGTCAGGGTTTTCTAGTACAATTACCCTGTGATATACATCCAGTTCTTACTGTGCAGTGTTATATCTATTGACTATATAGCTATATATATATAAGCTAGTCCAGTGCAGTATTATTGTTAGTAATATAATAACCTCTGCATTGTACAAACTGTGACTATCTGTGTGTGCATTAGATAGCTGAGTGGTGTCCATTTCGTGTCTTTCACTCAACTTGCTATCCCTATATTCTATAACCTGAGGGGGCTTGATGCGTCAGGTTTTATATTGATATAGGATTTTCATAAAGATATACTGTATTACCTATTTTTCTCTGTGATTTAGTCACCATATCTCTCCTTTATCTCTGCTAGTGCTGACTACACTGCGCAGGGGTTTGGGTAAGAGGTATTGTGCTGCTGCCAATTGTACTGTGTTACCTGATACTGCAAGTTATATCATGTCTGCTTCTGAGGGTAACGGTTCTGGGGCTGAACACACTGCCGGTGTTGCTGAAGCCACAGATCCCTATGAGGAGAATATAGCAGCTGTGGGCTCTGGTTCTGGGGGCTCCTTGCCCCCCAGTGGGACTGTGGCAACGGAGGTACATAATGACCCACTGTGGGCCGCTTTTTCCACGCTTCTACATACGCTAGTTAATAAACTAACACCCCCTATGGGACCCCCAGTGCCGGTACAACCGTATGTGGTCCCTGCAGCTAACCCGCCGTGGGTGGACGATTTATTTGCTCAATTGAAGAAGTTGAACCAGTCCCTGACTACTAAAAAGTCTGACCATCGCTCGCCTAAGTCCAAGGGGTCCTCTAAGCGAGCGCTTGTCTCCTCACAATCAACTGCTGTCACTGACACCTCGTCTGATGAAGACAGCACTTACACTGACCCCACAGGTTCTGACTCAGATACTGCTGATGGGGAGGGTAGTTCACATGTGGATGTTCCTGATCTTTTGGAGGCTATTAAGTTAACTCTACAGATTACGGATGATCCCGAGCCATCCGTCCCTCCTAAGAAACCAGATGGGTTCAAGCGTCAGAAGGTGGTTAAACAAGTTTTACCTCACTCTGATCACCTAGGGGATATACGTCAGGAACCCTGGGAAAACCCGGGTACGAAGTTTGTGCCTCAAAAGAAGATGCTGGCTCGCTATCCCCTCGCACCAGAGCTGTCTAAGAATTGGGAAACGCCTCCTCCAGTAGACTCACATGTGGCTAGGATGGTGGTTTCTAAAATAGCCTACGGATAAACGTGTGGAGGGTTGTCTTAAAGCGATTTACACCCTCACGGGTGCTGCACAAAGGCCCACTATTGCAGCAACATGGGCTGCAGAGGCTATTGAAGCATGGGCCTTGGAGTTAGAAGCTGAAATCTCTTCTGACCATGCTAGACAATGCTTGTCATATATTGTCACAGCTTCTCGCTATATTAAAGAGGCGGATTCTGATGCCGGTATCCTAGCAGCCAAGGCCTCTACTACGTTAGTCCTGGCTCGCCGGATATTGTGGCTGAGATCCTGGTCTGTGGATCTGGACTCTAGAAAAACCCTGGAGGTACTCCCTTTCAAGGGAGATATTCTGTTTGGGGAGGACTTAAATAAGATGGTGGCTGGCTTGGCTACTGCCAAAACTGCCTGTCTGCCAAGTACCACTCCTTCTGTGTCGAAGGCTAAAGGTACTTCCTTTCGCCCCTTTCGTCATTCAGGTAAAGCAAAATGTCAGGCGTACAACAAGCAGGCCCGCACTTCCAAACCTGGTAAGCCAAAGCCAAAAAGAGCCTGGGCGGCCCATCAGCCAGCTTCCAAGGCCGATAAGCCTGCCGCATGACGGGGCGGGCCTCCCCCTGGGGGATCCCAGGGTGGGGGGTCCGGCTTCTAGGGTATACCCAGGAATGGTTGAAAACCACTTCAGATGCCTGGGTACGGGAAGTCGTCACTCGAGGTTACGCCATAGCCTTCAAAAACCGACCCCCTCATTGATTTTGCCAGACAGACGTCCCGTTGGACCAGACAAAGGCAAACACTCTGCATTCGGTGGTACAGACCCTCCTGGATACAGGAGTCGTAGTATAGGTGCCTCTTGCGCAGAGGGGCCGGGGGTACTATTCTCCGCTGTTTCTAGTCCCGAAACCGAATGGGTCCTCCTGGCCCATTCTCAACCTCAAGGCATTGAACAGGTTTGTGAAGGTTTCCAAGTTCCGTATGGAAACCCTTCGCTCTATAGTTCTGGCTTTGGAACCTGGGGACTACATGGTCTCCCTGGACATACAGGATGCTTACCTGCATATTCCTATAGCAGCGTCACATCAGCAATACCTGAGGTTTGCTATTGGCAACCTCCATTACCAGTTTTGGGCGTTACCTTTTGGTTTAACAACTTCTCTGCGAGTCTTCACCAAAGTTATGGCGGTGATGACGGTGGTACTGCGCCGTCAAGGGGTCAGGATACTGCCGTATCTGGACGACTTGTTAATCCTGGCAAATTCCCCAGAACTTCTCCTACGTCATCTAGATATGATGGTCCAGTTTCTACAAGCCCACGGGTGGCTCATCAACTGGAAGAAATCCTCCTTGATCCCTGCTCAGAGCATGGTGCATCTGGGAGCGCTATTGGACACTCACAACCAGAGGTTGTTCTTGTGTCAGGAGAAAGTCCTGAAGCTTCAGGACAGGATTCGTTGCTTCCTTTCTCGTCCGCAAGTGTCGATACATTCAGCGATGCAGGTGCTGCGCCTCATGGTATCAGCATTCGACATGGTGGAGTATGCTCAATTCCATTCTCGCCCCCTCCAGAGGCTGATTCTAGCCAAGTGGGACGGCCTGCCTCACCGGATCAGGTCTCAAATGATCTCATTGACTCCGGAGGTCCGTCTGTCGCTGCTCTGGTGGCTCCAGGACCAACAATTGGGCAGGGGCCGTCCCTTCTGGATATCCAACTGGGTCCTGTTGACGACAGATGCCAGTCTAAGAGGTTGGGGCGCGGTGCTGGAGCAACACTCCCTTCAGGGTCGGTGGACCAAGGAGGAGTCCCTCCTCTCAATCAACATTCTGGAATTGCGGGCGGTCTTCAATGCATTGAACCTAGCCCAGCATTTCATTCACAACCGTCCTGTTCAAGTGCAGTTGGACAACGCCACAACAGTGGCTTACATAAATCATCAAGGCGGCACTCGAAGCCGTCTGGCAATGAAGGAAGTCTCACGGATTCTACATTGGGCGGAACGCCATCTACCGGCCATATCGGCAATCTTCATTCCGGGAGTCCTGAATTGGGAAGCGGACTTTCTCAGTCGTCAGGACGTACATGCCGGCGAGTGGGGCCTCCATCCAGAAGTGTTTCAACTCCTAGTGGAAAAGTGGGGTCTTCCAGATGTTGATCTGATGGCGTCTCGACACAATCACAAGGTTCCGGTCTTCGGAGCAAGGACAAGGGATCCTCAAGCTGCATTCGTGGATGCGCTGGCAGTGCCGTGGAGGTTTCGGCTGCCGTATGTGTTCCCTCCGGTGTCACTCCTGCCCAGGGTAATTCGGAAGTTCAAGCAAGAAAAAGGAATTCTGCTACTCATAGCTCCAGCGTGGCCCAGACGGCACTGGTTCTCAGACCTGCAAGGCCTATCGTCAGAGCGTCCAATTCTACTTCCACAACGCCCAGACCTCCTCGTTCAGGGCCCCTGTGTCTACCAGGACCTAGCCCGGCTGTCTTTGACGGCGTGGCTCTTGAAGCTTCCGTCTTAAGGGCTAAAGGGTTTTCTGAGGCGGTCATGCAAACTATGTTGCGGGCCCGGAAACCGGCTTCGGCTCGGATTTACTATAGGGTCTGGCATTCTTACTTTGTTTGGTGCGCATCTAATGATTATGACGCTTCCAAGTTTAGTATAGCCAAGTTGTTGACTTTTCTTCAGCAGGGCCTGGACTTAGGCCTACGTCTGGCCTCCCTCAAGGTTCATATTTCTGCCTTGTCGGTGTGGTTTCAGAGAAAAATTGCGACCTTACCTGATGTGCATACCTTTACTCAGGGTGTGTTGCGTATCCAACCTCCCTATGTTCCGCCTGTGGCTCCTTGGGACTTGTCGGTGGTTTTGGAGGCGTTACAAGAGTCTCCGTTTGAACCTCTTGGTTCAGCTGATCTTAAGTGGCTTTCCCTTAAGGTGGTGTTTCTGCTTGATATTGCTTCAGCTAGAAGAGTGTCGGATTTGGATGCCTTGTCCTGTAGTTCCCCATATCTGATATTTCACCATGACCGGGCGGTTCTTAGGACTCGTCCCGGATATTTACCTAAGGTGGTTTCCTCGTTCCACCTTAACCAGGAGATTGTGGTTCCGGCACTTGTTTCTCCTGATCTGTCTTCCAAAGAGAAGTCTTTGGATGTGGTACGGGCTCTCCGTATCTATGTGCAGAGAACTGCTTCCATTAGGAAATCTGATTCTCTCTTTGTACTGTTTGGATTTCACAAACGGGGCTGGCCTGCACACAAGCAGACTTTGGCCAGATGGATTAGAATGGTGATTGCACATGCTTATGTGAGGGCTGGTCTGTCGGCTCCTGCTCACATTACAGCCCATTCTACTCGGTCTGTTGGACCTTCTTGGGCGGCCCGCCGTGGTCCGACCCTTGAACAATTGTGCAAGGCGACTACGTGGTCTTCAGTGAACACGTTCATAAGGTTCTATGCCTTCGATACTGCTGCTTCCCAGGATGCTTCCTTTGGACGCCGAGTTCTTGTGCCCGCTACAGTGCATCCCCTCCCATAAGGAACTGCTTTAGGACATCCCCAATGTCTATCCTTGTGGAGCCCAGTGTACCCCGCAGCAGAAAACGAGATTTATGGTAAGAACTTACCTTTGTTAAATCTCTTTCTGCGAGGTACACTGGGCTCCACAAGGCGCCCACCCTGACGCACTTAGCTTCTTTGGGTTGGTATGGCATTAGCCGCTGACACTTCTCCTGTCGTGAGAGTGTGGTGTATGTGGCTACTAACTGTTGTCGTCTCTTTTCCTGCTACTGCATTGGGCTGGTTAACTAAAAACTGAGCTCCTGTGCAGGGAGGCGGGGTTATAGAGGAGGCGGCGCTGTGCATTCTGGGAACAGTCAAAGCTTTGAGCCTGTTGGTGCCTCGGATCAAGATCCTACTCTACACCCCAATGTCTATCCTTGTGGAGCCCAGTGTACCTCGCAGAAAGATTTAACAAAGGTAAGTTCTTACCATAAATCTCGTTTTTGCTGTTATTGTTTTGTTTTATTTTTGTGTTTTTCAGGGTTTTGTAGGCTATATCTTGGCCTACTAGTTGGGAGGTAAATTAAAATAATTCAGGGAATTTTTTTTTAAATGTTATGTATGTGGTTTATGACCTGGTTACAGATATCAGAAAATATTTATACTGTGGGTTTGGCAGTAATCGGAATTGTATTTGTCAGTAATTCTTACTGTATATGTCCCCTGCTTGGGGTGGTATATAGTTCAGTATATTGTATAATGCCAAATGTGTTTTCCCGTGTACACTGAAATGTCTGTAACAACAATTTTGCTGAATAAAAATATTCAAAAAAAATTGCGATAACAGTGAAAAAAGAAAATAACTATGTATTGCTTCATAATGATAACTAGACACATATATCTATAACAGAATGGGTATACTCTTATAGCCCTGCCAGGGAACTCCTAATCCGCACAACACTGGTATTTTTCTCAATTTATGTTTTAGAATTTTCTGTTGTGACCTTTATTTCTTAACTGCCCCAGTGGTCAATGTCTGTAATTCTTTGTTACGGCACATATTATCTGTTTCATATTTCTGCAGGGCACCAGTGTGTCATTTTGTCTCTTTATAATTATATTACTGTATTATGACATTGTATACTGTTGGCTTCTTTGTTCATACTACTTCAGAATCAGTAAAAATATATTTAGAAAAAAATGACTTGATATACAAAAGTTCATAATTTGGCTTGTTTCTGTTGGGTGCAGAGTCCAGCTGGAGCACCAGAGTACCACACAAATTATCAGTGGTTCTCACTACCTGAGCACCTTGCCCTTTCACATGATTGTGGCTTTCAGGGGCATCAGAACACTGATTTGAGGGGGTGTGTGGCGTGCATCTGAGGCACTCAATTTGCCAACCCATTCACCCACCACGCCCTCTATTTCATTCCCGTGCTTCCAGACACCCTGTCTGCCACACTACCCTTACTTGCTGTAAGACACCCAATGTGTCACAATCCCTAACCCCTGCTTCTAGACACCACATTTGGTACACATCCTGCATACATTCCCTTTCCCTGCTTGCAAACACCTCAACTGACACATTAACCCTCTCCTGCAAATAGACACCTTGTTTGGCACACTCACTCCCTGCTGCCAGATACACCATCTTCCACACTCCCTGCTGCCAGATACACCATCTGTCACACTTCCTGTTGCCAGATACACCATCTTCCACACTCCCTGCTGCCAGATACACCATCTTCCACACTCCCTGCTGCCAGATGCACCATCTGTCACACTTCCTGTTGCCAGATACACCATCTTCCACACTCCCTGCTGCCAGATACACCATCTTCCACACTCCCTGCTGCCAGATACACCATCAGTCACACTTCCTGTTGCCAGATACACCATCTGTCACACTTCCTGCTGCCAGATACACCATCTGTCACACTTCCTCTTGCCAGATACACCATCTGTCACACTTCCTGCTGCCAGATACACCATCTGTCACACTTCCTCTTGCCAGATACACCATCTGTCACACTTCCTCTTGCCAGATACACCATCTGTCACACTTCCTCTTGCCAGATACACCATCTGTCACACTTCCTGTTGCCATACACTGTACGCTATCTTCCACACTTCCTGCTGCCAGATACACCATCTGTCACACTTCCTCTTGCCAGATACACCATCTGTCGCACTTCCTGTTGCCATATACTGTACGCTATCTTCCACACTTCCTGCTGCCAGATACACCATCTGTCACACTTCCTGTTGCCAGATACACCATCTGTCACACTTCCTGTTGCCATATACTGTACGCTATCTTCCACACTTCCTGCTGCCATATACACCATCTGTCACACTTCCTGCTGCCAGATACACCATCTGTTACACTTCCTGTTGCCAAATACTGTACGCTATCTTCCACACTTCCTGCTGCGAGATACACCATCTGTCAGACTTTCTGCTGCCAGATACACCATCTGTTACACTTCCTGTTGCCAAATACTGTACGCTATCTTCCATACTTCCTGCTGCCAGATACACCATCTGTCACACTTCCTGCTGCCAGATACACCATCTGTTACACTTCCTGTTGCCAAATACACCATATTTCACAGTTCCTGTTGCCACTATCTTTCACACTCATCCTCCCTGGTGCTAAACACCCTCTCCTTTCTTCCACAAACACACAAAGTCAAATAAGGGCCACAAGGGCCTAAGGATGAAATTATGAAGGGCCTCTTGTGTAAAGTGGTGAGGGTGTGGCTAGTGTTGTGTGGGTATGGTCAGTACTGTGTGGCCAGGACTAATGCTGTGTGGGCATCTCCAGTGCCATAGAGGACATAGATAGCACCCAGTGGCGTAACTACCACCCTGCAGCCACTGCGGAGGCGCCGCCACTGATTCAGAGCAGATTGACATGCGGACTAGCCATCCGCATGTCAATCTGCTAAATGTCCCTTCCAAAATGGCTGCCACCATGCAGGACACATGCTACAGGTCATACTTGACCTCTAGCGTCTAGAAAGTGCCGGGACCCGCGGGAGCGCATAGCGCTGGCCGCGGCACCCTTCAACCCTGCCACCTTGCTACCCTGGCGCGGAGGCACAGCAGCAACGGGGGGATATGGGCAGCCGTGCCCACTGCTCTCTACAACCTTCAGCGGCAAGGGGGGATCGGGCAGCATTACCCGCGCCTCTCTAAACAGCGGGAGGGGGGGTGGGTTGGGCAGCATAACTCCCTAGCAACAACTAACAAGCATGACACCCAGTGCATGAAATCCTTGGCAACAAGCATTACCCCCGTCAACGAGCTTGACACCCAGCGCATGAAACCTCTGGCAACGAGCATAACACCCAGCGCATTAAACCTCTGGCAACAAGCATGACACAAGCGCATGAAATCCCTTGCAACAAGCATTACCCACTGGCAACGAGCTTGACATCCAGCACATGAAACCTCTGGCAACGAGCGTAACACCCAGTGCATGAAACCCCTGGCAACGAGCATGTCACCCTGAGCATGAAAACCCCTGGCTCCATGCATGGAACCAAGATCATGAAACCCCTGGCAACGATCAGGTAACTTAAAAGTAATTAGAAGCCTTACTGTAGGGCTTAATGTGTAATGGGCATTGCGGTGTATGGCAGAATATATAACGGGCATTGCGGTGTGTGGCATAATGTATCACGGACATTGTGGTATGTGGTATAATGACAGTGTGTGGTATACTGTATCACAGGCATTGTATGTGGTATAATATCTCAGGGGCATTGTAGTGTGTGGCATAATGTATAACGGGCATTGTGATGCATGGCATAATGTGTCACAGATACTACAGTGTGTGTCATAATGTGTCACAGGCATTATGGTGTGTGGCATAATGTCTCAGGGACACTGCAGTGTGTGACATAATTTATAACGGGCATTGCGGCATGGCATAATGTATCACAGGCATTACGGTGTGTGGCATAATGTCTAAGGGCCATTGCAGTGTGTGGCATAATGTGTAAGGGGCATTACTATAAGGAGGAATAATGACAAATAATGTAAGGGGCATGACTCAGGATTAATTTTTTTTCCTATGGTCGCCAATGTCTCCGCTTGCAGGTAGTCTTTTGTGAGATAGTGAAACCTTTGTTTTCTGATGGCTCGATGTACACAAACTTTGTTTAATACACAAAATGATTCCAAATATTTTATTAAATGACCTTCAGGCTGTGTGTGTATAAGGTGTATATAAAACATGAATGAATTGTGTGTATGTACACAAACTTTGTTTTTATGCACTAAGGGGGTCATTCAGACCCGTTCGCATACAGCGGTTCTTCTCTGCGGTGCGAACGGGTCGGGACTGCGGCTCCATGGCGGCCACAATGCGCACGCGCGTCATTGCCTGCCGACGGTCGTCACCGGGCAGCGACGCCGGCAGTGCTGAAAGTGATCGCAGCAGAGATCGCTAGAAGATTGACGGCGGGGAGGCGTTCCGGGGCTTCAACTGACCATTTTCAAGACGTGGTAAGGTGAACGCAGGCGTGTCCAATCGTTTGGAGGGCGGATGTCTGACGTCAGTCCCGGGACCTTCGTTGCTGAATCTGTCGCACAGGGTAAGTAGGTCTGACCCTGGTCTTGTTTTGCAGGAAACTTTTTTAGCATAGCAGGGCTGCACAAGCGATCGCAGCCCTGCTGTGCTAAAATACACTCCCCCATAGGCGGCGTCTAGTTGATCGCACGAGCAGCAAAAAGTTGCTACGTGCGAACAACTCGGAATGACCACCTAAGTTATTAAACATATTGGCCAAAATTACGTTTAGGCTGTGTGTATAAGGTGTATATGAATCATAAACGCATCCTGTGCTTAGATTTGGGTCCCATCACCATGATATCTCATTATAGTATGCAATTATTCCAAAATACAGAAAAATCCGATATCCAAAATACTCCTGGTGCCAACCTGTATATCTATATATATATATATATGGAAAAGATAGGATAGCACTCAGTGAAAGATATAACAAACAAAAAAATTGGTGGTGCAAGGTCAAAATAGGGTTAATATTTACACTCACTTTTCCCAGGTAATGAAAAAAGAGATAAGACTATTATTTATTTAATCGTCATAAAGATTCCATTGCATATAGATCAACAGCTACAGCTCGATAGCTGTTTTAACCAGCACAGAGCACTATTACAAGATATTTAATAAACCATACAAAACAGAAAAACAAAACAGCAATGAACAGTGTACAAAAGCCCCATGTGTATATAATATATGAAAACGGACTGTAAGAGGTGTCCAAATAAGTTCTGAAGCGTTTTGTTGCGCTTATGGTAACTTCATCAGACTGGATATGTAGGGTGCCATTGTTCATATCAGTTAGTGCAGACACCTCACTGAAATCCAGGATGGATGCGTGTCCTACCTGGCCTGTCTTTCTCAAGAACCTCTGAAGTTGGTGATGATATCTTACAAAGACAAATTGTCACGGGAGCCGGAGATTGCTAAGTGGTGAATGAGACGAGTCTCGCAACTATAGGGCAACTGGCGGAGTTGCTTCAAGAAGCCACATCAATCCAGTTTGCGGGATTCATAGTTTACTACAGGGGGCAACTATGTAAAATTATACTTGTAACCAGGCCCGGTGCTCCCCGCTCAGCAGTGTATGCAAATCAGGGTGGCACCAGGCAGGAGAGGCAATCTCCTCGCTCTGTTATACCCTGCTAATGTATGCTGAGCGCTGTTGCTGCCAGGCTGCCGACGAGCCACAGCGCCGGCAGCATGAAGCTCCACCCCACCCGCTGATCTCTCGTCGCTCCCACCTTCCCAGCAGGAAGGGTTTCTGTGCACACACTAACAGCAAGAAACACCGTCCGCACGGGCTGTCAGACACCATCACCTCTGTTGCTTTCTGTTCCTGCTTGCACCACAAGGCAAGGAACCTTTCTCCCTGCACTGTGACTCGTGTTTCTGAGCTGCCCCCTCTTCATGTTGCTGCACGGGACCTCCACTGTGTTCAGGGCAGCGCGACAATCACAATTCAGTAGTGAGTTTAACTGTTCGAAATCCTTGGATGTAATTGCTCCTAATTACTTCTGTTGCAAGTGTGTCCCAATTTCTATCTTTTATTTTGTGTGTGTATTTTTCCCTATACTGTATATATATATATATATATATATATATATATATCTATATCATATTCCCCTGTGCTTGCTAATATTAAATTTAAACACATTAAGGGGCAATTATGAACGTGAAAAAAGACACAGCACAAACATGTGTTGTTTTGTGACTGCGTTCTATCCTGTTGTGTCGGCACCTACAGATGTAGCCACGCTCATCTGTGCCGCAATGCGTACACACGGGCATACGCATCGCAGCATAGAGTGAATGCACCTGGCTGCGACTGGTTGCAGCAGGCGTTCACTCCATAGGTTTCAGTTGATGCGCGTGCGTATGTAGACATGAGCACATTTGCCACGCCTTTGCTGCCACAGTGCACAACGATGAGCATGGCTACATCTGTATATGCACATGAAAGGATGATGGTGAGTAGACTGTGTCTGCTGCACAAATAGAGCTAACTTTTCAAATGCCATGATGGATGAAGTGGGCTGAGTATGATACAGGGGGGTAAATGTATGAAGCTTCAATATAGGAGGGAAGTTGTATCCAGAGCCGGCCTTAGGCATAGGCAAACTAGGCAAATGCCTAGGGCATTTGGTATGCTTAGGGGCACAAGCAGCTTCTGTTGATTAAAATGATATGTGGCATGCCTATATTCTGTGTGTGACTGCGGCTGTATCTGCATACGAAATGCTACATTGCAGTGTATTCCTGGAAATCACTGTAATGTAGCATTTCGTATGCAGATACAGCCGCAGTCGTACACAGAATATAGGCATGCTGCATATCATTTTAATCAGCAGAAGCTGCTTGTGCCCCTAGCCACATAGTAATGCAAATAATATGATGCATTTTCATAAACAAAAGGCGCCCGACGTTAGCAGAGCTGCCAGCTGACTCATGCCAGGCATCTCCTGCAGAACTAGCGGCGGTGCTAGGGGGCACCAGCCAAAATCTTGCCTAGGGCATCAAACTGGTTAGGGCCGGCTCTGGTTGTATAAACACATATTATGTGCTCTGATACCGCTTCTCCTCCATGTGTTACTGCAGTGGTGTGTGCAAGGTGACAGGGGCGCCATTATTGGCGCTGCTGTTTGTAAGACAGCACGCCAATATGTTGGTACTGTAAGAGCGGTCAAAGGCACTGACCGTTCTGACACCTACAGCTATCGATTTCAACAGCTGCAGGTCTCGTTGTCCATACACCACAGCCAGGGACAGCGCTGGGCTGCATGTGAGATCTCGCGAGAGCAGCGAGATCTTGCGCATGCCCAGTGAGCCGGCTGGAGGAGAGACACAGCGTATCAGCACTAAGTTCATGCACTGTGCGCTCAGACGGAGATTACCAGAGGGGGGAGTTTTCTCTCCCCTGCATTGACAGACAAGATGGTAGGTAATACATCTTTCTTAACGGTGTAGCTTCCTGCTTCGCTTCAGTAATGAGGGGGAAAAAGGAAGTGCTATAATGGCACGATCCATGCCGCTATAATATATCTCCCCTGGGATTAGAAATATGCCTGGTTTTAAGCACAAAGGCATTTGCGCCACAGCATTGTACATTTGCACTCAAAGGGGGTATTCAATTATTGCCGTTTTTTCAACCAGTCGAAGAAACTGCAATTTTCTGCCATTTTTAGGGTGAATCTAATCAATGCCCGTGCCGATTTTTCGATTGGTGGAAATATCTGGTACGGGCGAATACCCCCCTTATAAGTGAACTGTTATGGCAGTAACTAACAAAAACAAAAATCTTTACAGCGCAGTTCTGACCTTTAAATCCACCAAACTGCTTATTCTGCTCATGCCGGATTAAACTATCTATGATTTTAAATGTTAATTAGAAACGCAGGCACCGTTTGGTCCTGTCCTACACACCCCCTATTTTTAATTTTTTTTTTGCTTTGTTCCGTGATCGAGGATTTGGAAACCCATTTTAATTATGCTGCATATGCCCCAGGTCTCCCTTCAGTTTCAGCACGGCCAACTTTCCCCTTCTGTGGATATTATGTGTAAGGGGCACTACTAGGGATATATTTACTAAAGTGCGGGTTTAAGTGGAGGTATTGCCCATAGCAACCAGTCAGATTCTACTTATCATTTATCTAGCACCTTCAAAAAGAGCTAGAGTCTAATTGATAACTATCGGCAACATTTACACTTCTTTAAACCCGCACTATAGTAAATATAACCCCTACTGTGGGCATTTTATGTATAAGTGGCACTACTACTGTGGCCATTATGTGTATAAGGGGCACTACTGTGGGTATTGTGTATAAGGGGCACTAATGTGGGCATTGTGTATAAGGAGCACTACTGTGTGATGTAATGTGAATATTTGGCACTACTATGTGGTGTAATATGAATCGGCCACTGCGTGTTGAGTAATGTGAATAAGATTGTGTTACTGTGTGGCGTAATTTGAATTGGGGGTATTATTGTGTGGGCACACCCATTTGTGAGACCACACCCCTTTTTGCAATGTGCGCCTTCGCCTTTTTGCTCTGTATGAGGCAGAGGGCGCAAATTTATAATTTGCAGGGAGGCGCCAAACACCCTAGCACCGCCCTGCTTGTAACAGAGCAACGTTCAGCTAGATCCTGTAGAGGGAAATGTAAGGATTTGCAACAAATGAGATATAAAGTTCTGATACTGCAGGTTCCTAGTTTGTCTATATAGTACACGTAAGACTAAAACGCTACTTATGCACCTATATAAGTGTAATAATGATAGTGTAATATATAGTATAGTGTTTGTGTGTGACACATAGACCTGTCTGTGGCGTGTTTGCTTTGTACACAGCTGCTGTGTTTCTCCATATAGTAGTTAAGGGTTTGTATTCCTATAATAATCAAGGGACCGGTAAGATATTGCCTCAGTGTAGATAACTGTCTTCAGCGCTGCTACATATGATCAATGTAAAATGTGCGCACAGTGTACAAAGTTGACCTGAAGTCATTTTCCTCTAGCAAAAAATTGCCTCAGCCATTAATGTTCCCAACCTTAAACTCTTAACGTTCCCAAAGCAGAAATTACCTCGGCTTCATAATGCACATCGTAATGTCCTTGTTTTAAAACATTATAAACAATCTGGTGACAATCTGATTAAACCAGCCTTCTGCCTTATTTAGATTTGTGTCTGACTCCAGCCCTTGCTAATCTGTTAGACGTATTAACATTGTGTCTGGGTCAGAAAGGAGAAACCATTCCCCTGAAATTACACTTTCTTTCTTTTCTTTTTTTTTTTCTTTTCATTTCAAAGCATTGTAGAACGTGTTGTGTTCATTTATTCCTTGTAATATTCTTCATTATCTCTGCTGTTTGCCGGCTGCACAAATTGGAAATATAAAGGTGAAAAAGTACCAATATTAAGCACTATAATGAGCGAGCATGTGCCAGATGAAAACAGCAGTGTTTGGTGTTTTCCAGCTACAGACCGTGATGGCTATTTACAGAACATGTTCTCAAAGCGCTGATACCATTTTGTGCCACCATGTGCCGATTATTTCAGGAGCATGTCAGGTGGCGCTGTCTTTCATGGGTGCAGGAGACAGCATCTTCTGGTTAGATGAGCTTGGCAGATCAGGCAATCGTTAATGCACGCTGTATTGAGGCCGCATGTAAAAATGAGATTTCATGTTGCTGCATTGCATACTTCATTGATAATTAAGGTGGCTGAAGTGCACATTTTGGTGATTTTCCTGGGTTAACTGGAGGGCTGCAGAGCCTTTTCCTTTGGCAGAAAGATTTCTGGGTGTAATTGTGCAAAATAAAATGCACCGCGTGTTTTGCAGCTGGTAACTTAGTTTTAGTACTGTGAAAGTTTAAAAACTAGAGCACCATTTGGTCACGTGCTAGAACCAACCAGCTATCCCCTTAAAAACAGTCCCGTTATCTTGACAATCACATCCACATTTGTCTAATACCACACTGGCAAATGTGATGCCACGCAGCTTTTGGTCCACTGAGGTAGAGCCCCTTTTCCAACAAAACCCTCCAAAAAATCCAGGTCCAGTCTGGGTAGTTAAACATGGTTTCAAGTCATGTCACAGCGGCTTGAAACCCCGTTCACACCGCAGGCAGGGCCCTAGGTTAGTAGCGGGTCTTCCCTCTGCCGGCACTAGGAGATGACATCATCTCCAAATGCTGGTGAACTGGCTCTCCCTATGCTTCTAGTGTGACCCGGGTCGCACTTTTAAACTGCACATGCCTCGGCAATGAGCAAGGTTTTAAGATTGACAGAGTCTTGTTTTAATCCTTTTCCAACAATTTACCACAGAAAAGTGCAGTGCAAGACTGTGCTCCATGTACTGTATCAGCTCACTTGTACGCACACCGGAGAGCATTCTGAGCAAGCCGGCGTAGGCCGACAATGTACATTTATAAGTTGGAAGAAATTTCAGGTGTAATTTATGCAGATGACATGCTATGAAGACGAGTACAAAGAAACCAATCCGCCAATTCCTTTCTCTGCGTATTACATGTGTAACCCACTTTCTTCAGTCGTGTTAATTATGTCAAAGAAAATTTTGACTAAAAGTTTTTGGTTGACTAGTTTGTTTGAGGACTAGAGTTAGACTAAAATGAAAACTGACTAAGTGGCCTATTTATTAACATATTTTTACTAAAAAAAATAGAAAAAGGGTGTTTTTACATCCTTTTCACATTATTTTAGTATCTCTTAACCTTATTGAAGGGCTTTTGGAGCAGTTTTTGTGAAAAACTGCTCAAAACCCTTTAATTGTCTTTTTTTTATTTAGTAACCCACATTGCATTTCCTATACTTATAATGGGAACTGCGATGTGGCTGAATTTACTAACAAACAAATGTAAAAAAAATAGCGCAGTGTGCCCTGTGATAATTATGCCAGCTCAGGATGGTGAAATCACAGGGCTGCACTGCGAGATCCCTACTTTTGCAGACCTTTCTCTGGCAGAGAAAGCTGTGCGGGGACTGGCCAGTGTGATCAGCTGATCACTTGTAAAAAAAAAAAAAGTAAAATAAATAAATAAATAAAAAAAACAGTCCAGAAGCCGGTGATCGGTGCGGGCTGCTGGGCGACAGGTCCTCCATGTGCCGCACTGCGACCTCCGGCGCATTAAGGTGACGCAGTAAAGTCCCTGGACTGGTAAGTATATTTACCGGGGATGGGGGGTTGACGCAGCGGTGATAGCGGTGGTGGCTGCTCATGGGCAGTAGGACATCAGGATATTTTTACCCGAAAAATACCCCGATGATGCTGCAAAGAGGCATCACCGGGACATTGCTTGCTCACAAGCTCTGACCATGCATGCTACATCTGTGCGATGTAATCAATTATCGCAGTGCGGATTCCCGGCAATTTTATCACACCACATACGCATCCTTGGATGTGGATGGTGATAAATAGGCCTAACTAAAAGAAAGCAAAAAAGAGCGACTAAAACTAAATTTAAAATCCTTGTCAAAATTATCGCTGGAAGTACAGTAGTGTTTTTACATTTTTAAAGAACAATTAGGTATTCTAGAAATCAGCAGGAAATAAATAAGGCCTGCTGTAAAGGAAATAGGATTGTGTATTGCACTTGTTTGTTCTAACAAACTTAAGGCATTAATTTGTATACAATATATGGGAGTTCTACAATAAGTCATACTCAGTATGTAACACATTCTCAGCCCACTGAGCCTAGGTTACTAATGATATATGGGAATACTACGGTAAGTCAGACTTAGTATGTAACACATTCTCAGCCTACTGAACCTAGATTACTAAACAAATAGTTACAGGCATGCAAACTTCAAGGTAATTTAAGAGAAATATTCTTCAGCAAAATCAATTACCGTATCATTAAACGGTTTGCAAAATTTATGACTAAAAGATTAAAGATTGACTAAAATTAGACTAAAATGAAAACTGAGATCCACTGACTAAATCTTAACTAAAACGAAGCAAAAGAAAAAGAATAAAATATTACTGTAAACCAACTACAATATTAAGTAAGCGACTAAGACTAAAGCTAAACTAAAAATCATCCCCAAAATTAACACTTCTTCAGTCCTGAAAGTGACGCTGCGGGTCTTTGTGTATGATGTGCTTCTCAGTTCTGGCGACATTTCTTCTGCTTGCGGGAATGTGGATTCTTCCGCCAGCGGCTGAAGCAGGTAAGTCGACATTCTTCCGCCAGGGGATGACTCCCCTTTGCACAACAGTATATACAGATAACACCTTGTAAACAACCGTACTGACAACGTAGGATTTGTAATAGTGAGCTCTGTCTATTTAATAGGAAAGGAGGAGGTAAAGGGATGACTGGAGGTGTGTAGTGAAACACTTGGTTACCAAATTACCAACTGGAGGTGTGTAGTGAAACACTTGGTTACCAAATTGCTCACCGATCACCGGCTTCCAAATTGCCCACTCAGCCAGTGGAGAAGTTGCCCCTGGCAACCAATCAGCTGCTCTGTATAATTTTATAGTATGCAAATTCTAAATGTTACTTCAATGCTGATTGGTTGCAATGGGCAACTTCTTCCCTGGCTCACTTCTCCACTCTTATCACTGCTTCATACATGTACCCCAATGAAAGGTTTAACTGTAAATCTTAGAATCTAGTTGTTGCTGAACTTAAAGCACTGGTTAGAATAACTGTGAGTAGACAAAAAATCTCTACAGTCCTAGCATAGTGACTTCCATCTTTACACAAGCTGAGTTGTATATTATGTACCATGCCTCATTATAGGGCACTACATTCACACCGGTTTCACCAACTTTCACACGCTCAATAACAATCAACATTTTAACAGTGCTAAACAGTATTTTGTCCACGTTGAGTACCATTGGATTGGTGATGGGGAGTGATTGGATTGGTGATGGGGTGATTGGTGATGGGTATCTTACTGAATCCTTGTTAGCCCAATAAAGGTAAAGAGTGACTAGTAAATACAAATTGTGTCTTCCTGGAGGACAATTATATAAATTATCGGTAAAGTAACAGAGCCCACCACCACACTTCCAGCCTATCACTGACACTGAGAAGCAGCAGCCGACTGCTTCACCGGGTGAAGTTCCTTCTTAGTGCCTGTGGGGACGTTGTGGAGACCTTAACAACACTGGCTTTGTGACATTATGGTATTCACTCTGTAAGTAGCAGATCACCTTTAATCATCTGAGTCATAGCCGATCACCCAGGTTTGCCCGATGCCTGGCATCTAAGTGTACTCCAGTAATAAAATGTACCTGTGTCTATACCAGTCTCCTGATGGGCACTTCTCACCTATGGGCCCTGTAGCAGGCCACCTACTGCATTATGGGTGGTTCCGTCATCTGCTTAGATGTTCCTTTCTGAGTAAGTACAGTATATGCGCTGTCTTGGAGCAGTAGTGGATACAAGGGATAAACCTTGGGCCCCCATTCTTTATAAACTCTTATGTGTGTGTGTTGTCATAGATTTATACAGGATGAAGACAGCAGGTGGTGGGAATTTTATGTGTCAGTAAACCTAGGAGATGTATTCTGACATTTGCATGATTTAATGAATAGAGAATGTGACTTGCATCATGAGATGGCTTAGCCTGCAGTTAAGGAGGTATTCAGTTCAACTACTTGGTTTTCTTTTAATTTTACTGCTCCTAGCTATAGACAACCAAGACACATCTTATATTGCTTGGTCATTATGTACTTTGCATGGTAATTAAAACAGACCTAGGACCATCCGATAACAACTGATGGAACACTCTGCGATAGCGTGGCTTTGTGCTGTTATAATAAATAAAACAATTGTACTTTAAGATTGCGTTGTGATTGTGTCCACGTTTCGTGTTGTAGTGTCCTCTAAAGTGTGCCATGTATGGCAGTTGTATTCACATGATGCCAGCGATTCACTTACAGTACAGCAGAGATTTGAATACAAACTTGTATCTTAGAAAAAAAATAAAAAATGGCGACCTTTCTCATATCCTGGAAAGTGTTGATAGCTTGCTGCGCTTATGATGAGCTGCTCAGTTTTTAGATCAAGGTATCAAGTATTTGTAGAGTTTAACCAAGCGCTATGTATGTCATTAGTGTGGTTGTGAAAATAAAATAAAAATAATAAAAATAATGAGAATAAAAATAAATATAAATAAAAATAACCAATAAATTGCAGCCTTTGGATACGATTGGGGAGAAAAGAGTAAAGTGGGTGCAGCTATGGAAAAATTAAAGAAAAGATAAGGACAATGAGAAAGGGAAAAATGGTGAACATTAGTAAGGTCAAATAACTCAATGGTCAAAAGCTCCTTCTCGGTGTTTTGTTGGAGCTGTTAGACACTTGGTGGGTGTAGTTCCAGACCAGCCTATTTGTGATAGGCGCTGACCCTATCTTACCCTACATTCAGCCGCAGTTGGGTTACCGCTGTGTGCGCTGTATAGTCCAACCGGAAGTTCGGACTTCGGCTTCCGGTGATGTCAGACGCTGGCAGCGGCGGGACTCTCTCAGTCTTCTGTGTCTGCTCCCACTATACACCAAGGCATTTTGGAACCCTGCTGGATTCTTTTTCAAGGATGAATGACGATTGCCTTTTGGGATCCTTTTATTTAAAAAAACTTTATTTAAAAAACGGAAGTGGCCGGAACCGGAAATGACATTATCGGCGGCAACCTCATGATAAAAAATCTTCTTGTCCCATATTGTCCTTATAAAGAAAGGGCAAAGTAAGGTAAAAATTTTTAGATAGAAAAAGATGAGTATAGAAGGCTTTTCTAAAATTTATTTTCAATTGGCGGAACTGCCCACCCGGGATATTTTTGTACCCACAACAAAGTATTCGAGCAGCAGGGACAGGACATGAAAAACAAGTTCCTACAGAAAGGTTATAAGAACTACCAACTGAACCAACAGCTGGAAAAAGTAAAAAAACTGGAAAGAACCGAACTACTTACATTCAAAACAAAGGATCAGAAAAAGGACTTTCCACTATCATTCATAACACAGTTTAACAGTAATTACACAGAAATCAAGAGAATCTTAAACACACATTGGCATATTTTATTCCTGGATGAAGACCTAAAAGAATCAATACCAAGAAAACCAAGAGTGATCTATAAAAAGGCCAACAACCTAAAACAACAATTAACAGTTACCTGCCAGTACTCCCAACAGCAAGAAATCTTAATCTAACAAAAGGATTCCATCATTGCACAGATTGCGCTGGTTGCAAAAATCAACATACAACCAGGAAACTTACTATATATTTCAGGTCAAACATAACAAAAGAAGAATTTAAAATCAAAGATCATAATTGCTCAGAGATACAGTAGCTGACACCTTTCATATATTTTGGTCTTGCCCAAAAATACGCCAGCTGTGGAGGGAGGTATTTATATTGGCCTCGACTTTTCTTCACACACCTCTTTGGGAATAGCCCACATTGGCGCTATTACATATTTACCCAAATGATATCGCACATGGGGATCGTTATATTTTAGTTCATATTTTCATTGCTACCAGAGCTGCAATAGCTCAAGATTGGAAGAACCCTTCCCCACCCTCACTCCTTAAAATCATTCGGAAAATACATCATTCTTTTCAGATGGAGACCCTGGGACTACCATATTCTTCTAGATTTAAATCCCCGCTGGTTAAATGGTCCCGATGGCGTGAGTATTCGACTTCAATTGATGGGGCTTATCTGTTATTTGATTCCAGTTAATCATATTACTTGGGAAATACGTGGGATTCTATGTCTTGAAATGTCGGCTTGTGGTTATGTCCTGCCTTCCAGATATGCTCCTATCATGATTACAACATATTGTATTTGTATGTTTTCTATTCATATCTGTGTCTGTTTTTTTTGTATTTGGACTTGGTTTTCCCTTCCCTTCCCTATGTTCTCTTTCTTTTTTCTGTATCGCTCTCCCCCTTCCGTGTTAAACGGAACAAAACTTCTAATAAAAATTATCTTGGAAAAAAATAAAAATAAATCAAAGATTATATAACTTGTCAAACAGAAGGAGTAATATACGTGCTAGAATGCCTATGCAGAAAACAGTACGTAGGACAAACTAAAACGGAAATTAAAAAACAGAATTGCAGAGCACGTCTACAACATTAAAAGAGGTCTAAAAACACATAGCGCGTCAGCACATTTTTTAAACAAACATAATAAAGACCTTGCAGGCTTAAAATTCTTCGGTATTCAGAATGTCAGTGCGCATTGGAGGGGTGAAAACGTAGTAAATTCCTTAAAGAAAAAAGAAACCGAATGGATCTACAGGTTGAAAACTTTCCTCTATGAAACACACGTAACACTTCATGTTCATTTTTTATTTTTATAATTTTAAATTTTTTCTTTTTTCTTTTTTATATTTATATTTATTTATATATTTTTTTACGTTTGTGTATATTTACATTTTATTTGTATTTATTTATTTTCAATTGCAGCCTTCTATACTCATCTTTTTCTATCTAAAAAGTCTACCTTACTTTGCCCTTTCTTTATAAGGATAATACGGGACAAGAAGATTTTTAATCATGAGGTTGCCGCCGATAATGTCATTTCCGGTTCTGGCCACTTCCGTTTGTTTAATAAAGTTTTTTAAATAAAAGGAGCCCAAGAGACAATCGTCATTCATCCTTGAAAGAGAATCCAGCAGGATTCGAAACGCTTTGGTGTAAAGTGGGAGCAGACACAGAAGACGAGAGAGTCCCGCCAGCGTCTGACGTCATCGGAAGCCGATGTCCGAACTTCCGGTTGGACTATAGAGCACACACAGTGGTAATCCGACTGCGGCTGATTGTAGGGATAAGCTAGGGTCAGCGCCTATCATAAATAGGCTGGACTGGAACTACACCCACCAAGTGTCTAACAGCTCCAACAAAATACAGAGAAAGGAGCTGTAAACATTGAGTCATTTGACCTTACTAATGTTCACCATTTTTTTCCCTTTCTCATTGTCCTTATCTTTTTTAAAATGTTTTCATAGCTGCACCCACTTTACTCTTTTCTCCTCAATCATATCCAAAGGCTGCAATTTACTGGTTATTTTAATTTATATGTATTTTTATTCTCATTATTTTTATTATTTTTATTTTCTCTTACGTCCTAGAGGATGCTGGGGACTCCGTAAGGACCATGGGGATAGACGGGCTCCGCAGGAGACATGGGCACTTTAAGAAAGACTTTAGATCTGGGTGTGCACTGGCTCCTCCCTCTATGCCCCTCCTCCAGACCTCAGTTTATTTTTCTGTGCCCAGAGGAGACTGGGTGCTTTTCAGGGAGCTCTCCTGAGTTTCCTGACAGAAAGTATATTTGTTAGGTTTTTTATTTTCAGGGAGCCTGCTGGCAACAGACTCCCTGCATCGAGGGACTGAGGGGAGAGAAGCAGACCTACTTCTGTGAGTTGAAAGGCTCTGCTTCTTAGGCTACTGGACACCATTAGCTCCAGAGGGATCGGTACGCAGGTCTCACCCTCGCTGTCCGTCCCAGAGCCGCACCGCCGTCCCCCTCGCAGAGCCGGGAGATAGAAGCCGGGTGAGTATGAGAAGAAAAGAAGACTTCAGAGGCGGCAGAAGACTTCATGATCTTCACTGAGGTAACGCACAGCAGTAAAGCTGTGCGCCATTGCTCCCATACACCTCACACACGGCAGTCACTGTAAGGGTGCAGGGCGCAGGGGGGGCGCCCTGGGCAGCATATAGACCTCTATTTGGCAAAATAAATATATATACAGCCGGACACTGTATATATATATAAGAGCCCCCGCCAATTTTTACTGTATTTGAGCGGGACAGAAGCCCACCGCCGAGGGGGCGGTGCTTCTCCCTCAGCACTCACCAGCGCCATTTTCTCCACAGCACCGCTGAGAGGAAGCTCCCCGGACTCTCCCCTGCTTATACCACGGTAGAAAGAGGGTTTTAAAGAAGAGGGGGGGCACATAATTAGGCGCATATATATGATAATATAGCGCTACTGGGTAAACATAAAATTATTGTGGTTTTTTTCCTGGGTCATATAGCGCTGGGGTGTGTGCTGGCATACTCTCTCTCTGTCTCTCCAAAGGGCCTTGTGGGGGAACTGTCTTTAGATAAGAGGATTCCCTGAGTGTGTGGAGTGTCGGTACGCGTATGTCGACATGTCTGAGGTAGAAGGCTCTCCTAGAGAGGAGCTGGAGCAAATGAATGTGGTGTCTCCGTCGACAACGCCGACACCTGACTGGATGGATATGTGGAATGTTTTAAGTGCTAATGTAAACTTATTGCACAAAAGATTAGACAAAGCTGAAGCTAGGGAACAGTCAGGGAGTCAACCCATGCCTGTCCCTATGTCGCAGGGACCTTCGGGGTCTCAAAAGCGCCCACTATCCCAAATAGTTGACACAGATACCGACACGGATTCTGACTCCAGTGTCGACTACGATGATGCAAAGTTACAGCCAAAATTGGCTAAATGTATTCGATATATGATTATTGCAATAAAAGATGTTTTGCACATCACAGAGGAACCCCCTGTCCCTGACACGAGGGTACACATGTATAAGGGAAAGAAACCTGAGATACCCTTTCCCCCCTCACATGAGTTGAATGAATTATGTGAAAAAGCTTGGGAATCTCCAGACAAAAAACTGCAGATTCCCAAAAGGATTCTTATGGCGTATCCTTTCCCGCCAACGGACAGGATACGGTGGGAATTATCCCCTAGGGTGGATAAAGCATTGACACGCTTATCCAAAAAGGTAGCGCTGCCATCCCAGGATACGGCTACCCTCAGGGATCCTGCTGACCGCAAGCAGGAGGTTACCCTAAAGTTCATTTACACACATTCTGGTACCTTACTCAGACCGGCAATTGCGTAGGCCTGGGTTTGTAGCGCTGTAGTAGCATGGACAGATACCTTATCAGCGGAAATTGAGACCCTAGATAAGGATACCATTTTATTGACCCTAGGGCATATAAAAGATGCTGTCCTATATATGAGAGATGCTCAAAGAGACATTAGTCTACTGGGTTCTAGAATAAACGCTATGTCGATTTCTGCTAGACGAGTCCTATGGACCCGGCAATGTACAGGTGATGCCGACGCAAAAAGGCATATGGAGGTTTTACCTTACAGGGGTAAGGAATTGTTTGGGGACGGTCTCTCAGACCTGGTCTCCACAGCTACAGCTGGTAAATCAAATTTTTTGCCTTATATTCCCTCACAGCATAAGAAAGCACCACATTATCAAATGCAGTCATTTCGATCACAGAGAAACAAGAAAGTACGAGGTGCGTCCTTTCTTGCCAGAGGTAAGGGCAGAGGAAAAAAGCTGCACAACACAGCTAGTTCCCAGGAAAAGAAGTACTCCCCGGCCTCTACAAAATCCACCGCATGACGCTGGGGCTCCGCTAAAGGAGTCCGCCCCAGTGGGGGCACGTCTTCGAGTTTTCAGCCACATCTGGGTTCACTCGCAGGTGGATCCCTGGGCAATAGAAATTGTTTCTCAGGGTTACAAGCTGGAATTCGAAGAGGTGCCTCCTCGACGATTTTTCAAATCGGCCCTACCATCTTCTCCCCAGGAAAGGGAGATAGTGTTAAATGCAATTCACAAATTGTATCTTCAACAGGTGGTGGTCAAGGTTCCTCTGCTTCAACAAGGAAGGGGATATTACTCGGCCCTGTTTGTAGTCCCGAAACCGGACGGTTCGGTCAGACCCATATTAAATTTAAAATCTCTGAACCTATACTTGAAAAGGTTCAAGTTCAAGATGGAATCGCTAAGAGCGGTCATCACCAGCCTGGAAGGGGGGGATTTTATGGTATCTCTGGACATAAAGGATGCATACCTTCATGTTCCCATTTATCCACCTCATCAGGCGTACCTAAGATTTGCGGTAAAGGATTGTCATTACCAATTTCAGACGTTGCTGTTTGGTCTTTCCACGGCCCCGAGAATTTTCACCAAGGTAATGGTGGACATGATGGTGCTCCTGCGAAAGCAAGGTGTCACAATTATCCCGTACTTGGACGATCTCCTCATAAAAGCGAGATGAAGAGAGCAGTTGCTGAACAGCGTATCACTTTCACTGAAGGTGTTACAGCAACACGGCTGGATTCTCAATATCCCGAAGTCGCAGTTGGTTCCTACGACTCGTCTGACTTTCTTGGGCATGATTCTGGATACGGACCAGAAAAGGGTTTATCTTCCGATAGAAAAGGTCCAGGAACTCATGACTCTGGTCAGGAACCTATTGAAACCAAAACAGGTGTCAGTGCATCACTACACTCGAGTCCTGGGAAAGATGGTGGCATCATATGAGGCCATTCCCTTCGGCAGGTTCCATGCGAGGACCTTCCAATGGGACCTACTGGACAAGTGGTCCGGGTCACATCTAGAGATTCATCAGTTGATCACCCTGTCCCCCAGGGCCAGGGTATCTCTACTGTGGTGGCTGCAGAGTGCTCACCTTCTAGAGGGCCGCAGGTTCGGCATTCAGGACTGGATCCTGGTGACTACGGACGCGAGCCTCCGAGGTTGGGGAGCAGTCACACAGGGAAGAAATTTCCAAGGTCTTTGGTCAAGTCAGGAGACTTGTCTTCACATCAACATCCTGGAACTAAGGGCCATATACAACGCCCTACGTCAAGCGGAGACCTTACTTCGCGACCAACCAGTTCTGATCCAGTCAGACAACGTCACCGCAGTAGCTCATGTAAACCGCCAAGGCGGCACAAGAAGCAGAGTGGCGATGGCGGAAGCCACCAGAATTCTTTGCTGGGCGGAGAATCCTGTAAGCGCACTGTCAGCAGTGTTCATTCCGGGAGTGGACAACTGGGAAGCAGACTTCCTCAGTAGACACGACCTGCATCCAGGAGAGTGGGGACTTCATCAGGAAGTCTTCGCACAGATTGCAAGTCGGTGGGGACTGCCCCAGATAGACATGATGGCGTCCCGCCTCAACAAAAAGCTACAGAGGTATTGCGCCAGGTCAAGAGACCCTCAGGCAGTAGCTGTAGACGCCCTAGTGACACCGTGGGTGTTCCGGTCGGTCTATGTATTTCCTCCTCTTCCTCTCATACCCAAGGTGTTGAGAATAGTAAGAAAAAGAGGAGTGAGAACAATCCTCATTGTTCCAGATTGGCCACGAAGGACCTGGTATTCGGATCTGCAGGAAATGCTCACAGAAGATCCGTGGCCTCTTCCTCTAAGACAGGACCTGTTGCAACAGGGGCCCTGTCTGTTCCAAGCCTTACCGCGGGTGCGTTTGACGGCATGGTGGTTGAACGCCGGATCCTAGCGGAAAAGGGTATTCTGGATGAGGTCATTCCTACGCTAATAAAGGCTAGGAAGGACATGACATCTAAACATTACCACCGTATATGGCGAAAATATGTATCTTGCTGTGAGGCCAGGAATGCTCCTACGGAAGAATTCCATCTGGGCCGCTTCCTTCACTTCCTACAAACTGGAGTGAATTTGGGCCTAAAATTAGGCTCTATTAAGGTTCAGATTTCGGCCTTATCCATTTTCTTTCAAAAGGAATTGGCCTCTCTCCCTGAAGTACAAACTTTTGTGAAGGCAGTACTGCATATTCAGCCTCCTTTTGTACCTCCGGTGGCGCCTTGGGACCTTAACGTGGTGTTGAGTTTCCTTAAGTCACACTGGTTTGAACCACTTAAAACGGTGGAGTTGAAATATCTCACTTGGAAAGTGGTCATGTTATTAGCCTTGGCTTCGGCTAGGCGAGTGTTGGAATTAGCGGCTTTATCACATAAAAGCCCCTATCTGGTTTTCCATATGGATAGAGCGGAATTGCGGACCTGTCCTCAATTCCTGCCAAAAGTGGTCTCATCCTTTCATATGAACCAACCTATTGTGGTGCCTGTGGCAACGCGTGACTTGGAGGATTCCGAGTCCCTTGATGTGGTCAGGGCTTTGAAAATTTACGTGGCCAGAATGGCTAGAGTCAGAAAAACAGAAGCACTGTTTGTCCTGTATGCAGCCAACAAGATTGGCGCCCCTTCTTCAAAGCAGACTATTGCTCGCTGGATTTGTAACACGATTCAGCAGGCGCATTCTACGGCGGGATTGCCGTTACCTAAATCGGTCAAGGCCCATTCCACTAGGAAGGTGGGCTCTTCTTGGGCGGCTGCCCGAGGGGTCTCGGCACTACAGCTGTGCCGAGCTGCTACTTGGTCGGGTTCAAACACCTTTACAAAGTTCTATAAGTTTGATACCCTGGCTGAGGAGGACCTCCTATTTGCTCAATCGGTGCTGCAGAGTCATCCGCACTCTCCCGCCCGTTTGGGAGCTTTGGTATAATCCCCATGGTCATTACGGAGTCCCCAGCATCCTCTAGAATGTAAGAGAAAAAAAGATTTTAAACCTACCGGTAAATCTTTTTCTCGTAGTCCGTAGAGGATGCTGGGCGCCCGTCCCAAGTGCGGACTACTTCTGCAAGACTTGTATATAGTTATTGCTTACATAAGGGTTATGTTATAGTTTTCATCGGTCTTGGACTGATGCTATGTTGTTTTTCATACTGTTACTGGTTAGTATATCACAAGTTATACGGTGTGAATGGTGTGGGCTGGTATGAATCTTGCCCTTGGATTAACAAAAATCCTTTCCTCGTACTGTCCGTCTCCTCTGGGCACAGTTTCTCTAACTGAGATCTGGAGGAGGGGCATAGAGGGAGGGGCCAGTGCACATCCAGATCTAAAGTCTTTCTTAAAGTGCCCATGTCTCCTGCGGAGCCCGTCTATCCCCATGGTCCTTACGGAGTCCCCAGCATCCTCTACTGACTATGAGAAACAGATTTACCGGTAGGTTTAAAATCTTTTTTTTTTTCACAACCACACTAACGACATACACAGCGCTTGGTTAAACTCTACAAATACTTTCTCATATCCTGCCTTCGATGGGACCTGGCTGGCAAATCCTGCAGATGGCGCCGACATCATGATGCGCCTAGTCTAAAGATTTATAGGGTGAAAGCCAAGCCAATCACTAGCCGATACTACTGTGCCTGGCGTATATTTAATTTATGTGCTGAGATGGGGACACCCAGGACTCAGACATAGCTCATGAACGGAGAAACTGCATTCAGACCGGCGCTTCCAGGGAAGGCATCAGCAATGCACTGCGAAGTCTCTTAGAAACTAACAGGATGAAGCACATTTTGGAGCTGCTGAACAGCTGAGTGCCTTATTGCTTCTGCCTGAATGCTCTAGCAGATACTAAGTGTAAATTTATCAGTAGGGAGAACCGTGGCGTGATAGAAACAGTGAAAATTAAAGTGACAAAACACTTTACACCTCAATAGGCAGATGTAAATATTAAGATGTGTTTAGAAATCACCTATTATAATTCATCTCTCCATGGATTTGTGACAGAAATGAGGATAACTGTGAAAGAAATAAAGTGGGTGACAGTTTGTGTCTGTGTTCTTCCCGCACAACAAATACTCAGAGTCGTCTGAGCAACAATTCACAAATAAGGGGGGTAATCGTGCACAGCAAAGTTTATCTGCTCATACGGAAGCGTGGTGAAGCAATCTCACTAGCAGAGAGTTTCCAGTTCTACATGGACAATAATGGGCCAATATAAATCAATGAGGGAGCCCATAAATACCCAAAGCCACGGGCACAAGCACAGAACGGGCACACACTGTGAACCAAGCATGGATAAGAGTTTCCTGCCCGCAGCCCTGTGTCATTCTACAGCCATGAAAATCCCCATGCAGTACTAATATCCTGATCATTTACACAAAGAGAATCAATGTACAAGCCCAGCGATTACAGGAGCAATGACAGTGCTGACCTACGGTATATGTGACTCCTGTAGTAGACCATTATTAAGCCACTGGAATTTATACTGCAGGCCTTTTGTTTGTCCTCATATGGATTAGCTGCTATAGGCAAGTATTTCTTTCCTGCTCTGGGATTTATAATATTGGGATCGGGGGATAGGATGTTAGGCTTAGAGGTGGATCCATCTTGGACAGTGTTAAAGGGCTGGGGTGCTGCATGAGGTTGGCACATAGGGGTATAATTACTAAAAGTCAATTACGGGTCTATTTAAGGTCGACCACAATAGAGCCAACAGCTCCCAAAAAATCGCCAACAGTGTTTCTATGCAAAGTAGATCATTTACGAAGAGTCAATATTTTGTTTATTTCTGTTTTCAATGCCGCAGTGGTTTCTATTTGAAGTTCTATATGTGTTCTATTCACCCTCAATAGAACCAAAAATTCACTCAAAATGGACTGAAACTGAAAATCGACCTTTTGTAAATATACCACTTAGGGGTGTATTCAATAGCTGTCGGAAGCTGCCATCTTGTCGGAAAGACGGCAGCTTCTGACAGGTTTAGGTCGGAAGGGGTTCCGACCTATTCAATTCCGGCTGATTTTTTCTGACAATTCGGGAATTCCCGACTTGTCGGAAAACACGTGGATTGTCGGATTAGCCACGGATCCACGTGTTCCGCGGCCAAATCTGACAAGTTTTGGCTATGGTTCCGACAATGTCAATCCGACTTTTTGTAAAGTCGGATTGACGTTGGAAACGAGGAGATGAGACGGTGGGAGCGGGGACGGCGAGCTTGTGAGGAGAGGAGCGGGGATAGGTGAGTATTTACAGCCGCAGCTCGGCAGTGGCAGCAGCAGCACGGACACCGGTGCTCAGTAGTCCCGGCCGCCGGACGAGACAGCAAGGCGGTATGAGCGGCGCCCCAGCCTCCCACTGAGAGTTGACGGGAACGACTGTCAGATTTGGCCGCCCCATTGAATACTGACCTGTTGGGCCCTTTCCGTCGCAAAGTATCCGACAGGTATTGAATACACCCCTTAGTCTGTACGGGAAGCCATTAGTTTCCCAGCTGTCGGGATCCCGCCGGGTCAAGATACCAATGCCGGAATCCTGACAGCCAAGGGAATCCCGACCGGGGCCCTCTAACCCCACTCAGGGGGTGATCCACGCCACCCTCCGAGGGGGAATAAATTAGTGTCTCACCACCGGGCCCCATTATGTGTGTGTTTGATTTCTGAGAATGCGTAGTGCAAATCGTGCAAGGAAGCATCTCAAGTGAAGGTGCAGGCAATAAGGAAGACCTAAGGAGCCTACTTAACAAAATGTGTGCTGTGGCCTTGAAAATCTGAGCTGCCAGAGACTGTTAAATAGCCCCACAACGCCGTCCACATGGAACACTGGGGGGGAAGAGATAGCTGTTGCTCACAAAGCAGTATATAGCTCCGATATCTTCTGTTTTATAGCTTTATCAGGCAGGGTTGTTAAGTAGTTCTGCCTTATACATGAAGAAACAGCCGCTTCTGTATTTTTTACAGAAACAATTATAGTGCTGTGATAAATAGGCCCCTATGTTTCAATCACCAAGTTTTTATTTCTAGAGAAGAACTTCAGAAATCCTAATCGTTGCATTCGTCGTCATCATCATCATCACCTCCTATACAATGTCCCTGATTGAAATAACTAAATAGTAATATGGGCCTAATTCAAGGTTGATCGCAAAAGCAAAATCTTCCTCTAATGGGCAAAACCATGTGCACTGCGGGGAAAGGGGGGGGCAGATATAACATGTACAGAAAGAGTTAGATTTGGGTGTGGTGTGAACAATATAACCCACACAAATCTAACTCTCTCTGCACATGTTACATCTGCCACACCTGCAGCGCACATGGTTTTGCCCATTAGAGGAAGATTTTGCTTTTGCAATCAACCTTGAATTAGGCTTTATGTTCAAAAGATTTAATAAAAATAAAAATAGGTGTATGGTTCATTTTCTTTTAAGCAATTGTTAATTGAAGGTTTTTGAAAATACAGTATAGAAAATTTCAGACAAAAATCACACAAATACAGTGCAGACAGCCAATAAAATAGTGGGGCAGATGTACTAAGCCTTCAAGAATGATAAAGTGGAGAGAGATAAACTACCAACCGAATACCTAGAACCCCCCCCCCCCCCCAGCCGCGATCTATCACGCAGTTTACTGATTTTTATTTATTTATTTTATACATTTTGTTTGCCGGAGCGCTGAGTCTCAGGCAGTGTGATCGGTCAGCGCGCGGCTGCAGCAGCTGCCTCACAGATGCGCTGAGAGGCTGGCAGCCGGAATGTAGGGGAAGCAGCTCCTCTCAGGCTCAACACGTGGTGGGGCTTGAGACTGCAAGAGGCGCATGGTAGCGGCGCAGTCTTCTCCTGTGTCTTCACTCTCTGCCGCGACACTGTGACTGACTCCAGAGCAGCGAGGTGATCTGGGCGTCATATTAAATGATGCACTCCTTGGTGTGGGGGGACCGGGGGAGGGATGGTCGTGGTGCCTGTGTAATGTCTATCTGGAGGGAGAGGGATGGTCGTGGTGGCTGTCTAATGTCTATCTGGAGGGAGAGGGATGGTCGTGGTGGCTGTCTAATGTCTATCTGGATGGAGAGGGATGGTCGTGGTGGCTGTCTAATGTCTATCTGGAGGGAGAGGGATGGTCGTGGTGGCTGTCTAATGTCCATCTGGAGGGAGAGGGATGGTCGTGGTGCCTGTGTAATGTCTATCTGGAGGGAGAGGGATGGTCGTGGTGGCTGTCTAATGTCTATCTGGAGGGAGAGGGATGGTCGTGGTGGCTGTCTAATGTCTATCTGGATGGAGAGGGATGGTCGTGGTGGCTGTCTAATGTCTATCTGGAGGGAGAGGGATGGTCGTGGTGGCTGTCTAATGTCCATCTGGAGGGAGAGGGATGGTCGTGGTGGCTGTCTAATGTCCATCTGGAGGGAGAGGGATGGTCGTGGTGGCTGTCTAATGTCCATCTGGAGGGAGAGGGATGGTCGTGGTGGCTGTCTAATGTCCATCTGGAGGGAGAGGGATGGTCGTGGTGGCTGTCTAATGTCCATCTGGAGGGAGAGGGATGGTCGTGGTGGCTGTCTAATGTCCATCTGGAGGGAGAGGGATGGTCGTGGTGGCTGTCTAATGTCCATCTGGAGGGAGAGGGATGGTCGTGGTGGCTGTCTAATGTCCATCTGGAGGGAGAGGGATGGTCGTGGTGGCTGTCTAATGTCCATCTGGAGGGAGAGGGATGGTCGTGGTGGCTGTCTAATGTCCATCTGGAGGGAGAGGGATGGTCGTGGTGGCTGTCTAATGTCCATCTGGAGGGAGAGGGATGGTCGTGGTGGCTGTCTAATGTCCATCTGGAGGGAGAGGGATGGTCGTGGTGGCTGTCTAATGTCCATCTGGAGGGAGAGGGATGGTCGTGGTGGCTGTCTAATGTCCATCTGGAGGGAGAGGGATGGTCGTGGTGGCTGTCTAATGTCTATCTGGATGGAGAGGAATGGTCGTGGTGGCTGTCTAATGTCCATCTGGAGGGAGAGGGATGGTCGTGGTGGCTGTCTAATGTCTATATGGAGGGAGAGGGATGGTCGTGGTGGCTGTCTAATGTCTATCTGGAGGGAGAGGGATGGTCGTGGTGGCTGTCTAATGTCCATCTGGAGGGAGAGGGATGGTCGTGGTGGCTGTCTAATGTCCATCTGGAGGGAGAGGGATGGTCGTGGTGGCTGTCTAATGTCCATCTGGAGGGAGAGGGATGGTCGTGGTGGCTGTCTAATGTCCATCTGGAGGGAGAGGGATGGTCGTGGTGGCTGTCTAATGTCCATCTGGAGGGAGAGGGATGGTCGTGGTGGCTGTCTAATGTCCATCTGGAGGGAGAGGGATGGTCGTGGTGGCTGTCTAATAATATCTATCTGGAGGGAGAGGGATGGTCGTGGTGGCTGTCTAATGTCCATCTGGAGGGAGAGGGATGGTCGTGGTGGCTGTCTAATGTCTATCTGGAGGGAGAGGGATGGTCGTGGTGGCTGTCTAATGTCTATCTGGAGGGAGAGGGATGGTCGTGGTGGCTGTCTAATGTCCATCTGGAGGGAGAGGGATGGTCGTGGTGGCTGTCTAATGTCCATCTGGAGGGAGAGGGATGGTCGTGGTGGCTGTCTAATGTCCATCTGGAGGGAGAGGGATGGTCGTGGTGGCTGTCTAATGTCTATCTGGAGGGAGAGGGATGGTCGTGGTGGCTGTCTAATGTCTATCTGGAGGGAGAGGGATGGTCGTGGAGCCTGTCTGCTGTCCATGTGTGTGTGATGGGGGAATCATGGTTCCTGTGTGCTGACTGTCTATGTAGGAAGGGGGTCCGTGGTGCCTGTGCTGTCTATGTGAGGGAAGGAGGGGGTGGTCATGATGCTTGTATATGCTGTCTATGTGGGGAGGGGGGGTGGTCATGGTGTCTGTGTGCTGGCTGTCTATCTATGTAAGGGGGGGTCTGTGTGCTGTATATCTATGTAGGGGGGGATGTTCGTGGTTCCTGTGCTGTCAGTCTATGGAGTGGATGTGGGGGGTGGTCGTGATGTCTGTGTACTGTCTATCTATGTAAGGGGGGGGGGGGGGGTCTGTGTGCTGTATATCTATGTAGGGGGGGATGTTTCTGCACAGAGACAACATAACCCACCCAACTCTAACTCTCTCTGCACATGTTATATCTGCCCCACCTGCAGTGCACATGGGCCCTCATTCCGAGTTGTTCGCTCGCTAGCTGCTTTTAGCAGCTTTGCACACGCTAGGCCGCCGCCTACTGGGAGTGTATCTTAGCTTAGCAGAATTGCGAATAGAAAATTCTTAGCAGTTTCTGAGTAGCTCGAGACTTACTCCTACACTGCGATCAGTTCAGTCAGTTTCGTTCCTGGTTTGACGTCACAAACACACCCAGCATTCACCCAGACACTCCCCCATTTCTCCAGACACTCCCGCGTTTTTCCCAGAAACTGCAGCGTTTTTTCGCACACACCCATAAAACGGCTAGTTTCCGCCCAGAAACACCACTTCCTGTCAATCACACTCCGATCACCAGAACGAAGAGATTTCTTCGTTAAGCCGTGAGTAAAATACCAAACTTTTTAGCAAATTTACTTGGCGCAGGCGCACTGCGAACGTTGCGCATGCGCAGTTTGCGACTAATCGCACCGATGCGAAGAAAAATAACGAGCGAACAACTCGGAATGAGGGCCATGGTTTTGCCCATTTGTTAACAAATTGGCTGCTGCTATCAGATCTGAATTAGGCCCACAGTCCAGAGGTTCCCAAACGCGGTCCTCAAGGCACCCCAACGGTCCTGGTTTTAAATGTATCCCTGCTTGGCAACAGGTGACTTAATTAGCACCTTAGTCAATTTGATTTCACCATTTGTGCTGAGCCATGGATATACCTAAAACCTGGACTGTTGGGGTGCCTTGAGGACCGCATTTGGGAACCTCTGCCATAGTCTGTAACATGGCAGTTAGGAACTGATTGCCTGGTACTCTCCATCCACTTTATCCCTCTACGCGACATAGTAAATAGACCCCTATGATAATTATCTCTGTCCACTTTATCACCTCCCAATGTTTAGTACATCTCCGCATATACTGTAAATGTCTGCGTGTGTGTATATACCTAAAAGATTACATTTCCTGTCATTCCCTGGTAGTAGAGGGGCGTAAAGCATCTGAGCATCTGCTGTAAGAATTGATGCCCCCTGCTGCTGGCAGTTACATTCCAGGACGTGAAGGTGAGACATGGCGCTAGTACTGCAGTGACACAGTGAGGGGGGCTTATATGTAGCTGGAGAACCATGGAAACATAGGTGCAGAGGTTTCCTTCCATAGCAGAATTGCACTTTAACTGTAGTGTATGTTTGCAAATGCTGTGTGTCTTGTACATCCAACTTTATGTCTCATATTCAGTGCACTTTCCTAATGCCTTAACCCAGTAGCGGTTCTTGCCACGGGCAAGCAGGCTTTTTGACCGGGGCGCCGTTGTCCCCAGGACACCACCGCCGGGGTAAGAGCCGCTACTGATCCCAACTCCCCTCTTCCCGGCTGGAGCAGGCGCCGTGGGCTGTGTGGGCGCCCGCTGCAGCCGACTCCACTGACAGACACTAGAGGTCATAATTGACCTCTAGTGTCAGTGCGGCTCTGCTATGGGAGAGACGTCATAGAGAGGAGCCGGCGGCCGGAGACGGAGGGCAGCGCAGCAGCGGTCCGGAAGCAGGAGCGGGGCTGGTAAGTATTGTGTCGTTTTTTGTTTTTTTTAATTGTGTGTGTTTGTAAGCGGCGCTACTGGGGCACAGCTATAGGGGGGACAACTACTGGGGGCACAGGTACAGGGGTCACAGCTACAGGGGGCACAACTACTGGGGGCACAGCTACTGGGGGCAGAACTAAAGGGGGCACAGCTACAGGGGCAGAACTACTGGGGCACAGCTACAGGGGGCACAGCTACAGGGGGAACAGCTACAGGGGGCACAACTACAGGGGGCACTACAGGTGGCACAGCTACAGGGGGCACAGCTAGTGGGGGCAGAACTACAGGGGCAGAACTACTGGGGCACAGCTACGAGGGGCACAGCTAGTGGGGGCACAGCTACAGGGGGCACAACTACAGGGGGCAAATCTAGTGGGGGCACTGCTACAGGGGGCCACAGCTACAAGGGGCAGATCTACTGGGGGCACAGCTACAGGAGGGCACAGCTACAGGGGTCACAACTACTGGGATCACAACTATAGGTGGCACAGCTACTGGGGACAAATCTACTGGGGGCACAGCTAGAGGGCACTGCTACAGGGGGCACAGCTATAAGGGTCAAATCTACTGGGGGCACAGCTACAGGGGGCATAGCTACAGGGGGCACAACTACTGGGGCACAGCTACAGGGGGGAAATCTACTGGGGGCACTGCTACAGGTGGCACAGCTACTGGGGCCACAGCTACAAGGGGCAGATCTACTGGGGGCACAGCTACAGGAGGGCACAGCTACAGGGGGCACAACTACTGGGATCACAACTATAGGTGGCACAGCTACTGGGGACAAATCTACTGGTGGCACAGCTAGAGGGCACTGCTACAGGGGGCACAGCTATAAGGGTCAAATCTACTGGGGGCACAGCTACAGGGGGCATAGCTACAGGGGGCACAACTACTGGGGGCACAGCTACAGGGGGCACAACTACTGGAATCACAGCTACAGGGGGGCACAAGTACTGTGGGATAACTGTGGCCACACCCCTATTTTTGGGCGCCCACTAACTTTATTTTACGGGGGGGGGGGGGGGCGCCACAGGAAACTTTCGTCCTTGGCGCCACAAGGTCTAGAACCGGCCCTGCCTTAACCACATAACTGACGATTTGTTTCCCCAAAAACCGCTCCGAGATTGTCAAGTTTTTTTATGAGTGAATTAGGTGACGAACGTGAATTTAACCCTCCCTATCCAAAATGATTTTTGTTAAAAGAAAAAGAAATATATATATTTTTTAAATATATTTTTTCCCAAACATCAAAACATCGATCGGGAACATCGCTACCATCGGAGCATTGCGACCATCGCGACTTTAGGTTTTAGATCCCGTACAGCTGCCAGGTACACAGAAGGTGTTGGGGGGGCGTTGGGGGTGGCTTTGGGGGGGAAGGGGTTTACCCTTACCAGCGGCTGCTATTGTCTGCAGCCGCTCGGGGTGGGGGATCCTGCCGTGCTGACCGATCAGCACAGCAGACACTGGGGGAGGGTGCCGCAGTGGAGGGAAGTTTCTCTTCTCTGCCGCTGCTAACACAGTTTATCTGACTGGTCGCATCCTGTGCGACCGGGTCAGATAAGACACTTGCTGGTATGGTCGCATCTGACGCCACCATGCCAGACAAGTGGTTAATGGTAAATTCGCTTTACTCCAGATAGTCCATAAAATAAAGTCACCTAATGGACATGTACACATACACTTTCCGACAAGCGTTCACTTTGCTTTTTCAGTGTTGCTGTCTGCAATGTCCATGAGCCCTAATGGCCAGTACAATATAATTAGGATCCGTGGAAATACTAATTAACTATATGTTGCAGGGAAGCTTTGAGAACATGAGTCTAACAACTCCTTTAAAAGTGAGGACAAATGACAACGTTTTATTAAGCTCTTAACAGGCTCGTCATAAAGTGGCGTTGGGTATGGACTGCAGATTACTGCAATTTCTAATGTGTCTAAAGGTCATCCTGACTACAAGGGTTATTTGCTAACTGTTCCCGCAGGTATAAATCTGCACTACAAGCAATCATTCAGTTAGTTGATTTCATAACTTGAACTAGACACGGAAGCTAATGTCTGTTTGCTATGGAGTTAATACAGATTTGCGCCTTCGAACAGTGTTAGTAAATAACCTTTTACAAATGTTATGGGGTCAATTCAATTAGACGTGATTTTCTAGAGGTGAACTTGCTGCATAAAACTCGCTTACATCGCTGGCAATGTACGCACCTGTGAAATGCGGGATTCAATTAGAAATTAGATTCGCAGGAATCGCAGCGATGTTGTACTTGACCTGCCAGTAGTGCTTCAAAAAGTGGTGAAATAATTTTTAACCCCAAAAAGTGGCAACTAAAACAGCAGTGCCATGTGGAACGATGTTGGTGATAATATGGAAAGCGTTAGAGGTTCTTACAAGTTGTCAGATGGTTGATTATTACTTTTCCTTTTTATATTTATGATGGAAAAGATATAGGCCCTCATTCCGAGTTGTTCGCTCGCAAGGCGAATGTAGCAGAGTTACACACGCTAAGCCGCCGCCTACTGGGAGTGAATCTTAGCTTCTTAAAATTGCGACCGACGTACGCGCAATATTGCGATTACAAACGAGTTAGCAGTTTCTGAGTAGCTTCAGACTTACTCTGCCTGTGCGATCAGTTCAGTGCTTTTCGTTCCTGGCTGACGTCATAAACACACCCAGCGTTCGCCCAGGCACTCCCACCGTTTCTCCGGCCACTCCTGCGTTTTTTCCGGAAACGGTAGCGTTTCCAGCCACACGCCCCTAAAACGCCGTGCATCCGCCCAGTAACACCCATTTCCTGTCAATCACAATGCGAACGTCGGAGCGATGAAAATGCCGTGAGTAAACTTACTTTCATCATAGTAAAGTTACTTGGCGCAGTCGCAGTGCGAACATTGCGCATGCGCACTAAGAGAATTCTCACTGCGATGCGATGAAAAACTCAGAGCGAACAACTCGGAATGAGGGCCATAGTCACCAACTGTTTTTCAGCAAACAGAAGTGTCTACAGTAGTTTAAGGTACATTAAAATGTGAGATGCTAATACAGACCCGGTAAGCTGGAGCAGAAGTACAGCAAATTGTGACATACAGATGTGTCCTCATATATCTAGTCTCAATACACATCGCAGCGGTAGATGCCTGGCGTGAATGAGCCAAGTCTCGTTCAACCTTGCTAGCGTGTGGTGTCTTCTTTTGGCAAAACTGTATCTGAGAGGCAGTGGCGTAACTAGAAATTTTTCTCCCCCAAGCCAAAAAATTCTTCGGGGCCCCCCCATAATTGGCACTAGGAAAGGGACAAACATGTGAGCGCCGAAGGCGCGCGACGCCAAAAAGGGGCGTGGTTTTGTTTAAATGGGCGCGGCTTCGCATAAAGAGGCGTGGCATTGCAGGAATAGACTACCTTATACCCCAGTTTTGCAACCTGCACGCCCAGACGTTAGCCACCACAGGAAAGAAAAATAATCCTGATTCATGCCCCTTCCATTGTTTGTCATTTTTCCTCCTTATAGTAATGCCCAGTATACATTATGCCACATACTGCAAAGGCCCTCAGACATTATGCCACACACAATAATGCACATGACACAATATGCACACACCGTAATGCCCCCGACACATTATGCCACACACCGTAATGTCTGTGACACATTATGACAGGAATCGCAATGCCCGTTATACATTATGCTACACACTGCAATGCCCCTGATACATTATAGCACATACCACAATGCCCATGATATAGTATACCACACACCGCAATGTCCGTGATACATTATGACACACACCGCAATGTCCGTGATACATTATGACACACACTGCAATGAACCTGAGACATTATACCACATACCACAATGCCCATGATATAGTATACCACACACCGCAATGTCCGTGATACATTATGACACACACCGCAATGCCCGTTATACATTATGCCACACTGCAATGACCCTGAGACATTATACCACATACCACAATGCCCGTGATATAGTATACAGACACCGTAATGCCTGACACATTATGCCACACACCGCAATGCCCATTATACATTATGCCACACACTGCAATGACCCTGAGACATTATACCACATACCACAATGCCCGTGATCTAGTATACCATACACCGTAATGCCTGTGACACATACCGCAATGCCCGTTATACCCTATGCCACACTGCAATGCCCCTGAGACATTATACCACATACCACAATGCCCGTGATATAGTTTGCCACACACCGTAATGCCTGTGACACATTCTGACACACACCGCAATGTCCGTGATACATTATGCCACACACCGTAATGCCCATTACACATTAAGTCCTACATTAAGGCTTCTAATTACTTTTAAATTACCTGCTCGTTGCCAGGGCTTTCATGCTCTTGGTTCCATGCACGGTGCCAGGGGTTTTCATGCTCAGGGTGTCATGCTCGTTGCCAGGTGTTTCATGCACTCGGTGTCATGCTCGTTGCCAGGGGTTTCATGCACTGGGTGTCATGCTCATTGCTAGGGGGTAGTGCTTGTGGCTAGGGCTGTGCTCCCAGTGCCACATATGTCCTCAGTGCCAGATATTCCCCCACGGTGCCAGGTACTCACATGCCCCCAGTGCCAAATATAGCCTCTCCCCCCAGTGCCACATATGCCCCCAGTGCCAGATATTCCCCCACAATGCCAGGTGCTCACGTGCCCCCAGTGCCAAATATAGCCCCCCATGTGCCAGGTACACATACAGTGCCATATATGCCCCCTCAGTGCCCCCCCAGTGCTATATATGCCCCCTCAGTGCCTCCCCAGTGCCATATATGCCCCCTCAGTGCCCCCCAGTGCCATATATGCCCCCTCAGTACCCCCCAGTGCCATATATGCCCCCTCAGTGCCCCCCCAGTGCCATATATGCCCCCTCAGTGCCATATATGCCCCCTCAGTGCCTCCCCAGTGCCATATATGCCCCCTCAGTGCCCCCCAGTGCCATCTATGCCCCCTCAGTGCCCCCCAGTGCCATATATGCCCTCAGTGCCCCCCAGTGCCATATATACCCCCTCAGTGCCATATATGCCCCCTCAGTGCCATATATGACCCCTCAGTGCCATATATGACCCCTCTGTGCCCCCCCAGTGCCATATATGCCCCCTCAGTGCCCCCAGTGCCATATATGCCCCCTCAGTGCCATATATGCCCCTCAGTGCCACCCCAGTGCCATATATGCCCCCTCAGGCCATATATGCCCCCTCAGTGCCCCCCCCCCCCCCTGTTCCATATGTGCCCCCCCAGTGCCATATATGCATACCTCCCGCAGTGTCCCGCGATGGGGGGGGGCAGTTGGGAGGCTCCTACAGTCACTGCTCTGCATAGCAGAGCAGTAGTGAATAGACGCTGTGCGCATGCGCACAGCGTCTATTCAGCGCAGACAGTGGGAGAGAGGGCATGCCAGCAGCTCACAGCGCTGGGCATGCCCCCTCAGTGACGAAACGGGGGCGTGGCCCGCGATCGCGGGTCCCCCGCGAAGCCACGCCCCTTTTCATAGGACACGCCCCCGACACGCCGGAGACTCAGAGGGACACAGGAGAGGTGCACGCTGTGCCCTCCGTGTCCCTACTTCACAGCGGGGGGCTAGTGACAACAGATTGACATGCGGACGTTCGTCCGCATGTCAATCTGCTCTAAATCAGTGGCGGCGCCCCCGCAGCCCCTCGCCCCCAAGCCACCGCGAGGGCTGCGGGGGCAGTAGTTACGCCACTGCTGAGAGGTCTATTCATGATGCAGTGAAAACTGTGGAGAAGTCAGCCAGTGGAGAAGAACCAATCAGCATTGAAGTAACATCTATAATTTGCATATTACAAAATCATACAGAGCAGCTGATTGGTTGCCAAGGGCAACTTCTCCACTGGCTCACTTCTCCCCTCTTTTCACTGCTTCATGAATAGACCCCTTAGTCACCACACGATGTGACTAGAACATACTAAGAGACTGTGCTGATTGATTTGATATGCAACACCTGTATACGAAGGGTGTGCAATAAGTTTTGGAATGTGCAGCGCATAGGCAGCGGGATCTCGGCGGTCAGCATACCGACAATGGGATGCACTCGCCACAAGTTCTATTCCCACTCTATGGGTGTCGTGGACACCCAGGAGTGGGAATATTCCCTGTAAGTCAGCATGCCGACTGTCTAGCGGTCAGGATTCTGGCGTTGGTATCCTGACCGCCGGGATCCCAACTGCCGGTGACGTGATTACATCCCTCTCTGACTAAAGTTCCGGGGAAATATCAAGGCACAGAACTGTATATAAGCAGCACTGCACACCAAGGATGTCAGCACGTTCATGTCCTTCACGGACTCATTATGGAGCTCAACAGAGGCCACTGGAGAGCCCTGATCTTCTACGACTACAAGAGTGGTCTGCGTCAGCAGGAGAGTTTTGACCACCTTCAAGCTGCTTTTGGGGAGGAAGCACCATCCCAAACCACTGTGTTTGAGGGGTTTGTAGAATTTTGGCACATGAGACGGTCCCTTGAAGATGAGATGTACTGCGGCCAATCTGTGTCTGCCATCACTGAGAACAACATTGCTGTCATGCAGGCCATAGTTTAGGTGAACGCCAGGGTGACCGTTGCCAAGTTAGAGCAGGAGATAGGCATCTTATCAGGATCCATCCACTTGATATTTCGCAAAAAGCTTGGACTGGGCAAGGGTTTCTGCACGCCGGGTGCTCCATCAGGTAACTCGAGAGCTGAAGGAGGCGCGGGTGACCTGGTGCCACAACATGCTTGCCATGTTTGATGGCAGTTGCTCAAACTCTGCATGGGAGATCATCTGTGGTCATGAATCCTGGATCTACAGTGTTAACCCCGAGACCAAGCAACAGTCGGCTCAGTGGACCCCAGTTGAAGGTGCACCACCACAAAAGTTCTGACGTGAGCACAGCGCGGCCAAGCAGATGGTGGCTGTTTTTGTGGCCAAGACTGGTCATTTCACTACTGTACCACTCATGCAGAGGCGCACAGAGTCTGGGGACTGGTACATCGACCATTGCTAGCCGCAAGTACTGGAAGCCATTTCCAGGCGACGTCCAAGAACTCGTGCTCATGGTGCCCTTGTCCATGATGACATTGCATCTGCCCACAAGTCCAAGAAAGTGGTGGATTTTCTGGCCCATGTATGCATGCTTCGTCAGTCCAGACCTGGCCCCTGCAACGTCTTCATGTTACCAAAAATCAAGCACAAGATGCGTGGGATTAATTTTTTTGAGTCACTGGAAGCTGTAGTGAAGACCTTCATCCAGAGTATAGAGGACCTACCTGCTTCGGACTGGTGCAGCTGCTTCACCGAGTGGTTTCAGAGCATGGAACTTTGCATAGACTCCTCTGGAGAATACTTTGAAAAAAATGTAATGTTCACTTTGTTTGTAAATATACTACTTTATGTGCATCCGGAAACTTATTGCACACCCCTTGTATTGTGTGTGATGGAGTCTGTATATGGATCACAATGAAACTTGTGTTAGAAAAAAGATGCTGCTGCTCCATTGTACTGTAACACCTCGTATACAGATTCAGAGACTCAAAGATGCACTATACAAAGATACACTATACCAGGCATGTCCAAACTGCGGCCCTCCAGCTGTTGTGAAACTACATATCCCAGCTGGAGGGCCGCAGTTTGGACATGCCAGCACTATACAAGTGTCGCATGCCTAATTCATCGGCACAGTCTCATTCTGGATGCATTGCGTTGTGACTAAGGTGCCCAGTGCTAGCAGAGTCTCGGAGGACCTGGCGTGCCAAGAGGGGCTGTTTGGCATGACTGCAGCAATGATGTATGATGACACATCTGTAGAGCTACAGTTCGGTGCTCTTCTAACACCATGTGCACAGAGAAAGACTGTGTAGGGAATATAATGTGACCGAGCAGCATAAACGCACTGTCTGGGCTTGCGGAGCGCCTCTCAATGCATCACCTTGGCTTGGAAGGGGTTAATGTTTTGTGGTGGGAGGAACGTAGAGAGAAGGTACGGGAGGCTGATTAGCTGGATTGTGGATAGGGGCTGGCCTGTCATGCATATAGGCTGCTGACCTGGTACTTCCTGCCTCTTTACAACTCTTCTCGTGACCTGCCCTCCCGCCCTGAGGACTTGGTTTTTTGTTCTACAGTTGGGTTCATTGTGTTGGCTTTTGGTGGGCGGTTTCTCAACGTTTACTTAATTTTAATTATGAGTTCAAGGTTTGGGTGTACTTTTAGGTAAATTTTATAGTTTTATAATTAGTTTAAGGGCATCACTTTACCAAGTGGGTACATATAATTGGTATAAACATATGTGGATGGCAGGGCTGGTGGCCCAATTTTTACCCCGTAGTGGCGGAGCGTACCTCTGTCCCTGCAACTGTTGGTGGGCAGGGGTAGTGGCAGAAGGTCGACCCCTGTCCTTGGATTTTTGATTTTCGATGTCTGGGATGGAGGCAGGAGGCCGATCCCGGAACATCTTGGGCAGAAGGCTCCCTCACACATATGTTTTTGTTGCTTGTTTTTCTGTATTATAATGTTGATCACCCATGTTACGTTTATTATGCTTAACCGTTCTTCTCCCCGCCACCTTAGTTAGAGAGGGAAGTCTGCATTTTAGTTTTAGTATTTAATAGGCCTTCCTCTCAGTCAGAAAATAAAAGCTGACCCCTTTCATGCCAACTACAGTTGTGGTGTCTTTATTTCATAAGATAAGTGTGCTTGAGTGGCACGTGGATGCATCTGACGTGTGAGGTTTAAGAAATCCTTTTTCTGACGGATCTATAACATAGGACTGGTGCAACTGCTGTTAATAGTGATCACAGTTGTCTCTAGCACCCTATACATTTCCTCTACTGTTGTGGTAAAATGTGTACAGATATTGACATAAACATTTGGCACGTCCAGTGTTTTTCTCTATGGAGGAACAATATACAAATGCTCAGGTCTTCCACAGCTGTGCATAACTGTACGATTCCTTTGGGATTTGCTAATGTAGAAAACTAGAAATACAAGCCGATACATGCCGGATTCTTTAACTGCTTCTCTATCGTTCTTATCCTTATAAAACCTACATTGTGTATCTGAAATAAACAGTAGACCTCAATGAGGTCACCTCATTTACAGTAAGGCTTAGCCCTAAATTGTCTTTGTTGGTATCATATAGCCATTTCCACTAAAGCACAAGATAGCTGCATCTGTGGATTTGAGGGGTTCATTCAGAGTCCTGATCTCTGCTGTGCGTGTTCGCACAGCAGCGATCAGATCTGAACTGCACCATGCGCCGGAGCCGCAGTGCGCCGGTGCATACCAGACAGCCAGTGGCTGTTTTAGCATACCTCCCAACATTTCTTCTTTCTAAATCGGGACACACGCGCGGCGAAGCCGTGCACGCTTCCGAAAAAGGGGTGTGGTCTAAGAAAACGGGGGCGTGGCTTCACGTGAGGACCCGCGGTCGCGAGCCACGCCCTGTTTTCGTCACTGAGGGGGCATGCCCAGCGCTCTGTGAGCCGCTGGCATGCCCCCTCTCCCTCTGACTTCAGTGAATAGACGCTGTGCGCATGCGCACAGCGTCTATTCACCGCTGCTCTGCTAAGCAGGGCAGCGACAGACAGAGCCTCCCATCTGCCCCCCCAACCGCGGGACACTGCGGCCCGTGGGTGGGACAGCGGGACAGTCCCCAAAAAACGGGACTGTCCCGCGAAAATCGGGACAGTTGGGAGGTATGGTTTTAGCCCTACTATCGCCTCTGCCTGATTGACAGGCAGAGGCGGTCGCTGGGTGGGAGGGGGCGGGCTGGCGGTGTTTGGCCACCATTTAGGAGGCGCAGTCCAGGCAACGCAGGCATGCCCGGACCGTTGGGGGGGAGGGGAACGGGCCGCGGCGGCTGCGTGACGTCACACGCAGCCGCTGCGACCCGAGCAGCAACGAGTAGCTCCCTGCCAGCGCACAGGAGCTGCGCTGGTGGGGAGCTACTCTTCCAGTACAAAAGCATCGCCGATGTGCGATGCTTTTGTACTTGTGCGGCGAGGCAGGGACTGACATGCGGGGCGGACTATCCCTGTGCTGGACGTCTCTCCCCACATGTCAGGGAAGCTGATCGTAGATGTGATATATTTAGCATATCTATGATCAGGTCTGAATCACCCCCTTGGTGTGAAACATCTGTATTATGTCTAAAAGCAAGGACTGTATTTGTGCACCCGCCTGACGCCTTTTTCTCATCCTATACTTTTCATGAAAAGTGTTCTATAAAGACAGGGATGGTGGGAAAGGGATAAGTGGCTAGACTTTTGATGTGATGTACTACAGTTTTTCATATTGAGGACTCCATTTATCATGTACTCATTAGCAGCCGTTCTCAGCGCTACATTAGTACATACTACTGCAATTTACCAATGTCCGCATGCATTCGGCGAGGATGGAAAATCTGGGACCCCTGTTAAACTTATGATGTAAAGACTTAGGGGGACATATACTAAGCCGTGATAAAAGTGGAGAAGTGAGCCAGTGGAGAAGTTGCCCATGGCAACCAATCAGCTGCTCTGGATATGTTTATAGTATGCAAATTCTTAATGTTATATCAATGCTGATTGGTTGCCATGGGTAACTTCTCCACTGGCTCACTTCTCAACTTTTATCACCGCTTAGTACATGTCCCCCTTATACGGGAAGCATAATGCTCCACCAAAATGCTTCTTCTATCGATTGGCGGTATGGAACAGTGATCCTGCAAAAATGCCTAATACTGGCCAAGCACAGCCTGTAATTATGCACAGTAACACTCTAATTCAGTGGTTCTCAAACTCGGTCCTCAGGACCCCACACAGTGCATGTTTTGCAGGTAACCCAGCAGGTGCACAGGTGTATTAATTACTTACTGACACATTTTAAAAGGTCCACAGGTGGAGATAATTATTTCACTTGCGATTCTGTGAGGAGACCTGCAAAACATGCACTGTGTGGGGTCCTGAGGACCGAGTTTGAGAACCTGTGCTCTAATTAATATGCATATTCCATATTGCGTCCAGGAGATCGCAGATGCTGAAGACTATCCTGAGATGGACTTATGTTTTTCTAAAAATAAACTGTGATAGCAGAGATTATGGAATTTTGATAAATTAACATTACAGTACATCGCGCTTCCCATGCCAGAGTGTGCAATACTGTGCAAAAATGTGATCCAAGAGAAATGGGGATAAATAACACAAAGCCGTGATAAACAGGAAATGGGAGAAAAAGGGGGTATCACAGCATGGGAGCCGAGAGTCTCTTCAGAGTGTTCCACCTGTAGAACTGCTCCGAGGCTTGTGAGAACGGACAGCATGCACTTTTAGTATGCCCTAGAGCACAGGTTCTCAAACTCGGTCCTCAGGACCCCACACGGTCCATGTTTTGCAGGTCACCTTTAGATTTTTAAAATGTGACAGTTGGTGATTCACAGTGCAGCTTCTGGGTGACATGGAAAACGTGAACCATGTGGGGTCCTGAGGACCGGGTTTGAGAACCCCTGCCCTAGATGGAAAGACTAGGAACAGCATCACAAAGGCCTTTTGTTTTGCGTATCTAGCGGGTTTTGTAAAGGACATTAAGTTATTTATATAGTGCTCACAGAGGGCTTAATTCAGGTTGGATCACAAATTACGCTCCAACCGCAGTTTTTTCCAATGGCCCCCACTGTGCGCGCTCAGGTCCCATTCTGGGCGTGTGCACACAGTTATTGCTAATGGTTAGCATTAACTGCGAACGCCTCTACCTGTTTGACAGGCAGAGGTGTTCGTGGGGTGGGCGGCGGTCCATTGCAGTGGCGGCGCAGGGTAAATGGGGGTGTGGTGCTGGGAACGGGGGGCTTGTCATCTGAGTTTTTGGGTCGGATGCGTGTCATTGCAAGCAGCCACTCTGAACTGAAAAATGGTGGCGGATCTCCTGCACAATTCTGCATGGGTCTCCTGCACGGCATGATTGTAATTTAAGCGTGATTGCAGTGGGTGTGCTTCATTCTGGGCGGCCTTTCCCTGCGATGGGCAGCCCCAGCATGCGATTCAAATTAGTGCAAATGCTGCTAAAAAGCAGAATTTGCAATCCTTACTGAATGAGGTCCATATTCCGCGTATCTTTAAAGATAACATTTAGTCACTCACATCAGTCCCTGCACCAATGGAACTTACGATCTACATTCCCTACCACACAAACAGATGCATGCACGTGGGTTAATTATTTATTTATTTTTCAAAAGCAACTTATCAGTGGGTTTGTGGATAGTGAGAGAAAAGCGGAGTACCAGGGGGAAACCTATGCAAGCACGGGGAGGACATACAAACTCCACATATATGGGGCCATAGATTGAATCAAACCCATGATCCCTGTGCTGTGCAGCAGCAACGCTAATTCCTGCTCTGCCATGCTGCCCTGTCATACCACAACCCATGCCGTATTGCATTGCTTTTACTATGCGAGACATTTGCTCTTGTACAACACTCAGCTAGTACTTCTTGTCAAAGTCGAAAAATATTGTAATGCATACACCATGTACTAACCCCATACACATGCCCACTGCGCGTGCACTTATTCCGCCGTGCGTGCACATATCCGCAATTTGCGTAGGATCGCTCCTGCGATCATGCGCGTGGTATGGGTATTTACGGCGGAGTTTGTGAGCGCATAGAGGGTTATCAGAACATTACATATTTACCCCAAATAATGCACGTTGTACACATCGCCCCCCTGCACCATGTCAGAAAGAAATAGCTGTTTAAAATGGTAACAGAACAAAAGGATTCACCTTTACAGGATAGGAGGGGACAGAACAAGGTTACAAGGTGGTGTTTGGTATCCAGCTGTAGGGTATTTTAAGGGAAACATTCTGGTGCTGGTTTGAGGAAGATCGCATGTTCCTGAGGATAGTTAGATGCAGAAGCAGAATATAGGTTTAAACTGTATTTACTGTATATTATGTATGCGGGGGGAATCCAGAGGAGACCACCCACAAGAGCAGTTGAGAAAGACATAGCCCACCTTTTCAAATCAACCTATGACCTCTCCTGTAATGAAAAGATACATCTCTGTGTCCAATAGACAAAGGGATTACAGTGACCATTGTATTGTTTTGGATGAAGTGAATAAAGAGAGCTTGCAGCAAGCTTGGTCACACAAGACTCTGAACGCTTTCTACCTGACAAGCGGAGGACCGGCCGGGTTGCGCAAGCGAACATTCTCACGTATGTACATTGACTGTAGCTATTACTCTGTTTTAGATTTATCTTGTTAGCCTGTAGTGTATGATTTGTACTGTTTTACCTTTTGAAATAATCCACGGTGGCCTTAGAACCCTGTGGTTTCAACTACAAATCGGTGTTGTGTCCTCATTTCCCTGCTAGGGTTTAAAGTGTATTTAACTGCTTAAAGATTAAGAGTGTATTGATAAGGTGTACGCACTGCGGGTACTTTAAACCGTCAGCGCTGCTTAAGGTTTAAGGTATAACATCACTGCAGTGCTTTGCTGCATTAAGGTTTAAAGTGTAATCATATCATTGCATTGTATTACTGATAAGGTTTAAAGTTTATCAATTGAGTGTGTACGCGCTGTGTGTACTTTGTACCCCCAGCGCGTCGTGTGTACGTTAAGTCCGTACACCTTATGGGACTCTGTACGCAAATAGCGTACATAGTACGTAGTGTGTGTATTAAGTCTAGCGGCCACAGCGGCTCATGGTAAAAGTGTGTTTAAAGGTATAGCTTTAATGGTTTAAGATAATATCGACATTATCAATTGGGGGCATCGTCCTGTTTTTCCTCATACCCACAGCCTAGCAGGGTACAGCAGACTTTATCTATCAGCAAAAGGGCGGACAGGTACCCTGCGTGAACCCTTTCCTTGTCGCAGGATACACTGGAAACCCTATTTGTATGCTGATTAGATGGCGTCTGCTCTGCATGGTTTGTAGGGATGCTGGTGGGACCCGTAAAGTGAATAAGCAAAGCTATTTAAAAAGTCTGTGAATTTCTGTTTGGCGCCAAATGCGCACAGAATACAAGCATACACCTGTACTCTGCATATCTGATCATATTGTTGCAAAACAAGGTTCAAATGAGTCATATTGTGTTTGATTCAGATTGGATTGCTTATCTGTTAAGTAGGGTAAAAGTACATTTAAAAGTTGCTGCAAAAGACTTGATATAGTGTTTTTTTTAACTCAGGCCTAAAATAACTTCAGGGGCTTGCATGGTGTGTGATTTCTTTGTGACAAAGGAAGCCGCATGGTTTGTCCTCCATTTTGGACTAACCACATGGCCTGTCCACCATTTTGTGTAACCCTCATGGATGTGGAAGGGGGAGGAGCAGCGGCCATGTTGGGAAGGTCATTTTTCTAAATGGCTGATTTTCACTGCCCGGAATAATCAGCTCTCCCTGGTCACAATCAATTACCATTTATGAGTTACCAATGCATTTATTTAACCCATGCCATAGTCAATTACAAATAGTTTCAGCTGGGCCTAGTGAAAAGTTAATAGTAAGATGAATACTTGATGTAAGAACCACACACAGATATAAACAAAGTTTTTTTTTCTTTTACCTCTAAGATTCAGTTAACTCTGCTTGCTATAAGATAGCCGTTGAAATGCAAATTAACTGTGTGTAACTGCTTTTTCCTAGCAGTGAAAAAAAACCCCACCTTTACAGGCAGCCAATAGCACATAGCATTCTTATGCAAATTAGAAGCACTTAATGGGTAAATGAGTCTCAGGAGACCAGTGAATGGTACATATATATAATAATATTATAATAATGTGTGTTTATATCAATGTATGTTCTGCAAGATAGCTATCCAATCTGAATCATACCATTTGAATTATTGATGATTATTAGATTCATTTTGACCTGTACTGAGAAAATTTGTTGCTATTTAGTTAAAATATAGAGTTAATATTTAAGGAAGTAAGTGTAAGACGCACACGCAGCCTGGCCTAGTTGTAAAGGTTTATACAGAAGAAACTGTGTGTTGTGTTAAGTGAGCGATTATAGTTAAATATCGCTTACATTTATAGAAGTGTGGGATTTGTAGTACTGCGGATGTACGGCCTTTGTACACGTGTCTCGGACAGATTACGGGACTGCGTACGTAACGTAAAGGTATACACACGTGGTGTGTTTACGCAACGTGCGTAAAAGTACGACCGCTAAGTACAAATCACACAATAGCATTGTTTTAGTTTAGGCGCGAGACGTTAGCCACGCGATAATAGCACAAATTGATCAGTTTCCAATAATTTAGTTTAAAAACCTTTTTTACTGTATTACCTCTGGGGAAAGCTATCAGTTAACAGGAAAATATATTTTTCTGATCAGAAAACTATAGAGTGTTAGTGTGGGCTGAATAAGGTGTGAATGTATTGAACACCGCTTATTGATCTTGGTGATCTTGGTGAAACTTGGTGAAGCACGGTCTAGGTGAAAACGTGGTGAGCACGGTCTAGGTGAATACGTGCAACGGAGTGTGATAAAGTTTTCGTGGTATTACACTCCGGCTGTTTTGGAGCACAGTGTGGAGACTCCAGTGATCCTACCACTTATAGATAGCAAGTGTCTATGAGCGGTTCGATTGGACCGCACGGTTGTGTGGGCAATATGCGGCGCAACGTGATACGAAGTTTTGCATATTTGTGCGTAAATCTCGTCATCATAAGCTTTGTGTGAAGCACATGCAAGTGTGATTTGTGTAAAATAAAGGTTTAGGTAGTTTTCACTGGTCCCTCCAGAGGCAGATATTCACTGGGTACAAAAAGGCCCAGGGGATATAGGCCGAAGTAGGGCCTGCAACGGCTACACATGTCTGCTAAAAAAGGCGGATCCGTGATACTCGGAGCAGAAGAAGTTAGTGGAAGAACTTTGAGGACTTCCACCGGTAGACTACTGTGTTTGGTGCATTTTAGGAAGTTTTCCCGTGTTAAAAAGGTCCACAATGGGAGCCAAGTGCACAACACAGGGACGTTCCTCAGTCAGGGTTCAGACAGCAGAATTGAGAGCCAGGGGGTCAGCTCGGTTAGTAATGTGGGGGAAGTATGGTCCCCACACTGAGACCTTTTGTGATGAATGGACATGAATGACTGTGGGGGATAAAGCATCATTTCCTGGGATAGGTAGTTTTGAACCAGAGGTGTTGCAGAATTTAAGGTTTAGGATAGGTCTGATAAAATCCCAAAAGAAAAGGGTCAGACACACAAACTGTTTAAATTTATGGCAGCAAGAGGGCGATATGCAAGAGAAATTAACATATGCAACCGGTTCCAAACCTAGCGGGAATGAGAACACAAACACACCATTGTCAACACAGGTCGAAGGGGAACAGAAGGCTACAGTCAATGATACATCCGTAAATTATAGTAATATGAAAGAGCAATGTATTATTTTGCAAAATGTATCCTGTTTTGAAGTCTCTCCAAGGTTTTAGGTCACAGGGAGATGAAGGATTCAGCCAAATCGCAGCTCTCCTCCAAGCAGTCATGTTGCAGGAAACTCAGGTGGGACCTGTCCAACCAGGTAGTGCAGTAACAATATTCCCCAATGAAAGAAAGGGTGAGGTCACAGCTACCGGTAAGTATGAGACAGTTCATTGCACAGAAACAACACCACACAGTAAACAGATTAGGAACGGAATGGTAGGATTACACCCTGTCTTGGGAATAGTAACTCCCAATGGGGGAACCGATAGACAGGAAGTAGTCCTCACCAGGAATAATGCAATGTATTGCCCGTGGCCCAGAGATGAGCTGCGATCAATCATTTCAGAATTCCCCGACCCTCAGAAGCATTTAGCCAGATGTCAGAAATTTATCAGAGATCTGGGTAATGTGTATGAACCGACAAACCAACATTGGCGGACATTTTTGAAAGCCTGCCTACCCCCTAATATTGACACCCTAAAATTAATCACTGATTGTAGATTAGAGTCAGATATTCCTATGACTGACAGAAACAATCAGGAAAATATAAAACGAATTAATAGGCAATTAGAGTTGTGTTTTCCCACTGAGTGGAGAAGAATTTTCTCCATAAAACAGAGGGAAAATGAAATGGCATCTGACTATTTCCACCGAGCACTGGAGGAAATGGACAGATACATGGGGGTATTAGATGCAGCGAACAATGAAAAATACAGAGAAGTAGCTGTGTCTGTGCTAATGGACGGACTCGATCAGACAGTGAGGGACAAAGTACAAACCTCTTTGCCTGGTTGTAGAGGGGTCACAGTAGCTTGCCTTAGAGAGTGCGCAATTGAACACCATAGGAATATTGCTAGGCGTAGAAAACTGCGAGAGGAGAGGCTGAGGATTGAAAGTATACAGGCTCTTACACCAAAGTCTCATCAGCCCAAACCCCAAAACCCTAGTAGTAACAAAAGACCTAAGATATGTTACATTTGTAAAAATGAAGGACATTTTGCTAGAAATTGTAGGAGTAGTGGAGCACATAGCCAATATAGACCCCTAGACAGAATAAACAAGCCACGGTATTAAACACATAGACAGGATCAAGGGACATATAGTAAGGAATCACGAGCAGTATAGAAAAACACAGATTCGGTTAATGAGAAGAACAGAATAAATGCAACTTTACCCTTTTGACAGAACTTACGGAAATTAGGAGGAGGCTTCTAAACTTCTGCTTCTCTCTCTCTAGCAGAAGTGACCTCTAAGTAATTTAACAGGAGTTTTGTTAGAGATGGTATACATATAGAGTGCTCCCACCCAGGAAGCACAAAATATGTTAAATACCCACGGAGACTAATATTGCATTTCACTGTTTTAGAAGCATGTCCATAACAGGTAGAGGAAATTATCTCAAAGATACCGGGTTCCCTATGAACTTAGAATGGACAAGACACTGGATTGAGGGCTGGGATAGTCCCAGTAGAGATATAACACACATAGAATTTTTTTTTAGGGGAACAGACCGATTAGGGAATCATTCCCCGTAGTGCCCAATCCAGATGTCAAACTTTGTAAAATCTTCTTTGTTACTAAACTCTGTGAGTTGCCTTTAAAGTTTCATCTTCATCTCTGACGTTCACCGACAGAATTACAGCTCAAACGTCACGTCTACTCGGTCTTTTCAGAGGTCTGCCCAAAACCAGTATATCTCGCCAGCATCACTGTGCCTGGCCATGCACAAAGGGTGGAGAGTGGAAATACTGGTGAAGGGAGACTGTGCATAGATACCGATAGACATGATGGTGTGACAGCCTGATGGTGAACGCAAATCTGACAAATTTTCCTTTTATTATTTTCTCTCTCTCTCTCTCTCTCTTTTTCATTTTTCACGGATGGTTTACTTCATACTACAGTTAAACACAATGTAATGCAAGATTTATGTTCCCTATAGAAAGGTCGCTGACTCGGAGAGAACATCGTGTCACTGGAGTGTCTGTTCCGGGAAGGCTGAGAGGCAGGACTGTTGTCACGGCACCTGAACGCGGAGAACAATAAGATCAGAGGCGGTTGTCGCACCAGTTTTCTTTTTCCTTTTTATTATTTTCTCCATCTCCCATTACCTTCCTTTCCTCCCCCTTCTTGTTCCCTTTCTCTCCCCTTAAACAAGATGGACTTACACCAAGAGACTGCGTTCCGGGTTTTCCTGTTAATCCTGTTGTTGACGAGAACAGTCTGTTTCGGTGAGAGTACCAGAGAGGTCGAGAAAGGATCTGGAATGGGTTCTGATGGCAAGGACGGATTTGTAGAATTCCAAGAGCAACACATCCATCGAGCAAAGGCGAGTATCAGAAAACGATCTGGTAGTCTAGAAACTAGGAGGCACTGTGAACTGAAGGGTTATTGGCTGAGGAAGAATGCATTTGTAGGAATTGTGAAAACATAGTTGAGGATGGGTGCATCCAGAGATGTCAGTCCAGCCTTAATATCAACATGGACCGTCATCAATTGAGTGATTACCACTTACTAGTGGGTAAGGTCTTAAACCAGACAGAATGCTGGGTGTGCTCACAAGTACCTCAAGGTCAGAGCAAGTCAGGATTAGTACCATACCCTTTAGCAATAGATGAGGTACTCGAATTACGGGGTGGGAGACCGGTGGACAAGAAATTTAATATTTTTAGGCCCCCTAGTTTGAAGCTCCACCAGTACCATGTAGATAGATCCTTAGTGTGTTTCAACATTTCCACTTCCCGAAATCCGGGAAATTGGGCGGTGACATGGAATAACCAAACCATGGCATTTTCACACAGAGCTGACAGAATACCCGTAGACTCTGAACTTATACGCCAAATAGCCAACAGTGGAAGGTATTTTCGGTATAGGTATACTCAAGGAAGTAAGACCCTGCGGGTTGGAGAAGTATCACCAGGGTACTGTGCGCATATCATACAGCCTGATACGTGTACTGAACAGATGAGAGAGTTAGGGATAGGATTTTTCACTTGGAAGGTTTGCAATATGGTGATGTCATATTCTGTCCCATATGTTCTCCCTGATGATGCTTATTTCATATGTGGGAGGAAGGTGTATAAGTGGCTTGCCCCAAACTCAGAGAGATTGTGTTACATTGGAAGAGTGTTGCCAGAGGTTATGACCATAACCCATGATAGGATGAAAGACGTTCACCGCAGTGCTCAAACTCCTTACACTCATACTCACTATGAACACATCGTTAAGAGACACCTTATAGATAGGACAGAGCACGCAGCCTCTGATTTAATTCACGAATCCACCGAGATTCAATTCCTACTCACGTTAGACATCACCCGTACTGCCAGAGGAATTATAAATTATAGGTATATCCACGCGCTAGCGAACCTGATAGATAATATCACTGAGATGTATGATGACACCTTCAGGTATACAGGGAGGGAGTTGCAAGCTTACAAAACGGAACTGATCCAGCACAGGATGGTCCTCAATTATATCACAGCTGTGACGGGGGGGGTACTGTGTCACATTGGCTACTCAATATGGTGTGAAGTGCTGCACGTATATTACAAACAGCACGGACGACCCCACTGAGATCATTGATCAAAAGATGGACGATATCTTGCAGTTGAAGTGGGAGTTCAGAAGGAGACACAACCTTACCCTGACTGCTGTGGGTACTGAACTGACCGGCTGGGTCTCATGGTTGAACCCACGCAATTGGTTCTCAGGTTTAGGAGAATGGGCTAAAAATTTCATTATGAGTGTAGGAAAGTTTCTCCTTTGTATCCTGGGAGTCGTCATAATTATTGGCTTGATATTTAGATGTGTTCGAATTTTAACGTGGCGCAAGCGCAGTACAAAAGTGATGAGTTTAAGGAGCAGGGGCATTGCTACAGCAGCAGATTTAATTTATGACCCATCTATAGAAACGATGTTGTGATAAGGATTGCAAATGAATTCCACGGCCCGTTTCTTTTCCCTCATCAAAAATACACCCATCCGGAAAAGACTTCAATCAACACCCAAGAATGATTACGCAAATGTTATGTGAATGTATTTTTGATATGTTTCTTATCTTCATCTCTACAACCTTCAGGTAGTGACACACATAGTCGACAGGTGATATCCCCATATTAGCATTCACATATGTTCCCCCTCCATGTATCATCAACTAAATATGCACCCCATTTGTTGGAACAAGAAGCCGAAAAGAGCTCGGTAGTGTTTGTTGGCCCACTTACAGACCCTTAATATGGGATGAGAAGGATTTAATGTATACTTTGCAATACCTCGAAGCTTATCTAGAACATATACGGCACGATGATACATGCCCCTCAGACATGGATTCATACACACATGCTTTTACTATCTCACTAGGTAATACATTTCCCACCTACACCTCTCCTCATACCATCCAATCATCTGTAGATATTGTATTGTATATTTTTCTGTTTAATGTTTAGATAGTGGCAGTTATTGTTGACTGCCAAAGGGTGGACTGTCAAAGTCGAAAAATATTGTAATGCATACACCATGTACTAACCCCATACACATGCCCACTGCGCATGCACTTATTCCGCCATGCGTGCACATATCCGCAATTTGCGTAGGAGCGCTCCTGCGATCATGCGCGTGGTATGGGTATTTACGGCGGAGTTTGTGAGCGCATAGAGGGTTATCAGAACATTACATATTTAACCCAAAAAGTGCACATTGTACACATAACCCCCTGCATCACATCAGAAAGTAATAGCTGTTTAAAATGGTAACAGAACAAAGGAATTCACCTTTACAGGATAGGAGGGGACAGAACAAGGTTACAAGGTGGTGTTTGGTATCCAGCTGTAGGGTATTTTAAGGGAAACATTCTGGTGTTGGTTTGAGGAAGATTGCATGTTCCTGAGGATAGTTAGATGCAGCAGCAGAATATAGGTTTAAACTGTATTTACTGTATATTATGTATGCGGGGGGAATCCAGAGGAGACCACCCACAAGAGCAGTTGAGAAAGACATAGCCCACCTTTTCAAATCAACCTATTACCTCTCCTGTAATGAAAAGATACATCTCTGTGTCCAATAGACAAAGGGATTACAGTGACCATTGTATTGTTTTGGATGAAGTGAATAAAGAGAGCTTGCAGCAGGCTTGGTCACACAAGACTCTGAACGCTTTCTACCTGACAAGCGGAGGACCGGCCGGGTTGCGCAAGCGAACATTCTCACGTATGTACATTAACTGTAGCCATTACTCTGTTTTAGATTTATCTTGTTAGCCTGTAGTGTATGATTTGTACTGTTTTACCTTTTGAAATAATCCACGGTGGCCTTAGAACCCTGTGATTTCAACTACAAATCGGTGTTGTGTCCTCATTTCCCTGCTAGGGTTTAAAGTGTATTTAACTGCTTAAAGATTAAGAGTGTATTGATAAGGTGTACGCACTGCGGGTACTTTATACCGTCAGCGCTGCTTAAGGTTTAAGGTATAACATCACTGCAGTGCTTTGCTGCATTAAGGTTTAAAGTGTAATCATATCATTGCATTGTATTACTGATAAGGTTTAAAGTTTATCAATTGAGTGTGTACGCGCTGTGTGTACTTTGTACCCCCAGCGCGTCGTGTGTACGTTAAGTCCGTACACCTTATGGGACTCTGTACGCAAATAGCGTACATAGTACGTAGCGTGTGTATTAAGTCTAGCGGCCGCAGCGGCTCATGGTAAAAGTGTGTTTAAAGGTATAGCTAAAAATGGTTTAAGATAATATCGACATTATCATTCTGTTGTGTGTGTGTGTGTGTGTTTCATACAAAATATTAGTTGGACAGAGAACAATGGCGTTTTCCCTGACTGTGTGTTCTTTTCACACTGACACAGCTGTCTATATCAGATCCCAGCTTGTGCGGTACATGTTCATGAAGGGGAGAAACACAGAATTGGAAAGTAATTGAATCTTTGTTGTAATGCAGCAGCAGCAGCCCACCATAATGTCTGTGTATGAGGACGCATGCAGCTTTTATTGCACTTGAAGCACTCGCCACCACTGGGCACTTTGAAAAGAAGAGGATTTTACCAGTTGACTTTTGGCTGGAGATGTCGGCTGTGATTCCGATGAGCTGCCCGCAAAGCACAAGAATCTCTTCAGCTCAGAACAGGATGCTGCACACAGTGCTTGTTACATTGGAGATATGTGTGTAGAGTTATCTTTTGCTCTGAGCACAGTATTACCTTTACCACTTAACTGACGATTTATTTCTCTTACGTCCTAGAAGATACTGGGGTCCACATTAGTACCATGGGGTATAGACGGGTCCACTAGGAGCCATGGGCACTTCTAAGAACTTGATAGTGTGGGCTTGCTACTCCCTCTATGCCCCTCCTACCAGACTCAGTTTAGAAAATGTGCCCGGAGGAGCCGGTCACACTTAGGGAAGCTCCTGAAGAGTTTTCTACATTTATTTTGCTGTTTTTTGTTTTCAGACAGCGCTGTTTGGCAGCAGCCTGTCTGCTTCGTGGGACTTAGGGGGGGAACGGCCCAACCTCCTTTAGGGTTAATGGTCCTGTTCCCCGCAGACAGGACACTGAGCTCCTGACGGTCCTATTCGCAAGCCCCACCACGGCGAGCGTACATTCCCGCAGCACGCCACCACCCCTAACAGAGCCAGAAGAATGAAGAATGGTGAGTAGACGCCCGGTGTTCAGGTTAGCGGGTCACCGGCTTCAATGGCGGCATAAGGGTATGGAGCGCAGCGCTGACATGCAGGCTGCGCACCAGAGCTCAGGATGACATGCGGTGCGTGTGTCCCGCTGTGAGGGGCGCGCTGAGCCACTAATGAAATACCCACACTGGCAAACTAGCTTACAGGGGTTCTAACCCACTGTTAAGCAACGAACATACCTCAGCCAGTATAAAAAAAACGGGAAGGCCGCGCGCCATTATGTGGGCGGGGCTTCACTATGAGCGGATTCAGCAGCTCACCAGCGACATTTTCCCTCTGCAGCTCTACACAGACAGACTGGCAGGGAAGCGCAGCTCCTCCAGAAGGACTCCAGATTACCTCAGCGGTACCAGGGGGTCATAGCAAAGGAGGGGAGCAGTATTAAAATACTGCGCCTTTATTACAAATACTTAGTTTGCGACTCAGCTACAATATCATCATACTCTGTGTCTCCCTAGGGGGCTCTGTGTGGGTTAACTGTGCTTTTAACCTATTCATCACTGTATGTGTGTGTGTTCTTTTACATTTACTATGACAAAGGAGTGTGTTTCATGGACTGCAGAGTGTTTTTCTCAATCTGAGGGCTCACTGCTGTGTACTCAGGATAGTACACATTCTCAGGCTAGTGGATCTGAACCAGTATGGTTAGATTAATTAAAAGGGCCGATTTCAAATATTTCAAATAAATTATCCCAAAATGAGAAGGAGACGCAATACTTGAGGCAATCTGTTGATGACCTGATGAATAGAGATTCAGTGGTCATTCCAGCGGGTGTTCACCAAGGTAATGGCAGATCGACCATACCTGGACGATCTGCTGATAAAAGCGCCATCCAGAGAGAGGTTGTTAGACAACATTGCCCTCTCTACCCGACTGTTACGGGATCACGGGTGAACCTACCAAAATCTAATCTGGAACCAACACGGTGGCTTCCGTTCCTGGGGATGATACTGGATACCGAGGCATAGAAGGTATTCCTTCCGTTGGAAAAGGCATTGGTGATCCAGTCGATGGTGCGGGATGTTCTAAGACAAACACGGATATCGGTGCATCTATGCATTCGCTTTCTGGGGAAGATGGTGGCATCTTACGAGGTGCTGCAGTACGGAAGGTTTCACGCAAGGCCCTTCCAGCTGGATCTGTTGGACAAATGGTCCGGATAGCATCTTCACCAGAGGATCTGTCTGTGGCCAAAAGCCAGGATTTCTCTTCTGTGGTGGCTTCAGACTTCTCACCTGACCGAAGGCCGGAGGTTCGGGATTCAAAATTGGATTCTGCTAACCAGCAGTGATTGGCAACACGGCAATCAGTAGGCATAGCCAGATTAAGGTGGGGACGCAGGGCATACTGTCCCCCGGGCCCTCAAATGCCAGGGAGGCCCCCGGATAGAGCACACTGACATCACTAGCTCTCTCACATGTGCAGTAGCAGAACCAGGCAACCAGAACATGAGCAGGACAGAGACACAGGAGTATCAGGATTCATGATCTACTGACCAGAGGATAGATAGGAGGGGGTAGAGAGCTCTAAGTAACCATAGGACCCCAGCTTCTCCACCTCCCCGTCTGGGTGTCTGGGTCCTACCTGGGTGTCTGTTATCTAGTGAGAGTATTCGGGTCTAGAGAGAAACACACACAGAGAATCCTCCTCTATAGAGGCTGCTGCTATTCTTGCATGTGACAAGATAAGTTATAGATTTTATTTTTCTGTGTTTATTTTAAGGTTAAGTTGCCTTTGTTGCACTACAAGAAAACCCATGCATTATTAAACTATTAGTTTAAATCTCATATACACCATTGGTTTCACTTTAATATACACAATCCATACCTCCTAACATGACCTGTTCCAGTAGGGACAACATTGTCTATGTTAAAATACCTTTCTTATCAATGAAATAGTTCAGATCATATATTAAGAGAGAAGACCGGGTAGAGAGCATTTTGTTCCTCCTGGAATGGGTCATGTTGGGAGGTATGGATAATGTAATATACACCTCCCTTCCCCTGGCCCCCCCTGTCTTAAGTGCCCTGGGCCCACCCAAGGCTTAATCCAGCCCTGTCAGTAGGGGAGAGTGCAGAGAGGCAGAGGGACCTTCCGGTTCCTCTGCCAGCTGCAGCGGAGAGAAGTTTCCCTTCCCTGCTGCTGCTAACACTCTCTATCTGACTGGTCGCATCCTGTGCGACCAGGTCAGATAAAGCACTTTCAGGCATGGTTGCATCTGATGCCACCATGCCAGGCAAGCGGTTAATGAGCAGCCTTCCTGTTTTGCCTGTTTTCTGGCGCAGTACAGTGATTGGTTGACCAGAGGAGCACGGCTAAAGGAAAACATCAATTATTACTAGTGATTACTTATATATATATATATATATATATATATATACATGTTGAGTATCCCATATCCAAATATTCCGAAATACGGAATATTCCGAAATACGGACTTTTTTGTGTGAGAGTGAGATAGTGAAAACTTTGTTTTTTGATGGCTCAATGTACACAAACTTTGTATAATACACAGTTATTAAAAATATTGTATTAAATGACCTTCAGGCTGTGTGTATAAGGTGTATATGAAACATAAATGAATTGTGTGGATGTACACACACTTTGTTCAATGCACAAAGTTACAAAAAATATTGGCTAAAATTACCTTCCAGCTGTGTGTATAAGGTGTATATGAAACATAAATGCATTCTGTGCTTAGATTTAGGTCCCTTCACCATGATATCTCATTATGGTATGCAATTATTCCAAAATACGGAAAAATCCCATATCCAAAATACCTCTGGTCCCAAGCATTTTGGATAAGGGATACTCAACCTGTATATACATATATATATTTCTAATACGTCCTAGAGGATGCTGGGGTCCACTTCAGTACCATGGGGTATAGATGGTTCCGCAGGAGCCATGGGCACTTTAAGACTTTTCAAGGGTGCGAACTGGCTCCTCCCTCTATGCCCCTCCTCCAGACCTCAGTTTAGAAAATGTGCCCAGGCAGACTAGATGCACTCCAGTTGAGCTCTACTGAGTTTCTCTGAAAGACTTTTGTTAGCTTTTTTATTTTCAGGGAGGACTGCTGGCAACAGTCTCCCTGCTTCGTGGGACTTAGGGGGCAGAAGTAGGAACCAACTTCCTGACTAGTTTCATGGCTCTGCTTCTGGCTGACAGGACACCATTAGCTCCTGAAGGGTACTGAACGCTAGCTGCGGCTATGTGCTCACTCCCACAGCGCGCCGTCACCCCCCTTGCAGAGCCAGAAGTCAAAAGACAGGTGAGTGTAAGAAGAAAAGGATCTTTAGTCATCGTGACGGCGGGCGGGAACGCTGCGCGCCATGCTACCCATCACACACAGGCACTGCAGGGTGCAGACTTTACTGTGGGTCTGTGCCCTAAAAGTCCCGGAGTGTCTGTGGAGTGTTTGTGCACGTGTGTGACATGTCTGAGGCAGGGAGCTCTTCCCCTGAGGGATCCATTTTAGGGACACAGAGTTGTAACGTGGTGGCACTGCCGACACATCATGAGCCTGAATGGGTGAAAGAATTATGTGATACAGGTTGAGTATCCCATATCCATATATTCCGAAATACGGAATATTCCGAAATACGGACTTTTTTGAGTGAGAGTGAGATAGTGAAACCTTTGTTTTTTGATGTCTCAATGTACACAAACTTTGTTTAATACACAAAGTTATTACAAATATTGTATTAAAAGACCTTCAGGCTGTGTGTATAAGGTGTATATGAAACATAAATTAACTGTGTGAATGTAGACACACTTTGCTTAATGCACAAAGTTATAAAAAATATTGGCTAAAATGACCTTCAGGCTGTGTGTATAAGGTGTATATGTAACATAAATGCATTCTGTGCTTAGATTTAGGTCCCATCACCATGATATCTCACTATGGTATGCAATTATTCCAAAATACGGAAAAATCCCATATCCAAAGTACCTCTGGTCCCAAGCATTTTGGATAAGGGAGACTCAACCTGTAGTGTGAATCATATCAGTAAGAGATTAGACAAGTCTGCAGAAAACTGGAGAAAATCAGTGGAAGATGTGATTTTTAGTGGTTCTACTTTTTCATCTGCAGTCGACCCCTCTGGGTCACATAAAAGACCATTTGCACAAAAAGTACAAACTGATACCGACATGGGGGTATATTTACTAAGCTCCCGATTTTGACCGAGATGCCGTTTTTTCTTCAAAGTGTCATCTCGGTTAATCTCGGTCATTTACTAAACACTAATCACGGCAGTGATGAGGGCATTCGTAATTTTTTGCTAGTTCAGGTAAAAAATTACGAATGAATACACCATCGGTCAAATTACGCCTGTTTAGATATGAATCTCGGTCATTTACTAAGAAGTGCAAAGCAAAAAAACACAAAACACTGCCGTGAAAAATTACAACTCGTAAAAAAGTCCTAAAAAAAAACAGACCTGCTTTTTTTTTCCGTGATTTGAGATGCATGCAGGGATCCATGAGATCCGTGCATGTATATCAGTGGGAAGGGGTGGGAAAGTGCTTATTTTTGCCAAAAAAATTGCGTGGGGTCCCCCCTCCTAAGCATAACCAGCCTCGGGCTCTTTGAGCCGATCCTGGTTGCAGAAATATGGGGGAAAAAATGACAGGGGTTCCCCCATATTTAAGCAACCAGCATCGGGCTCTGCGCCTGGTCCTGGTCCCAAAAATACGGGGGACAAAAAGAGTAGGGGTCCCCCGTATTTTTAAAACCAGCACCGGGCTCCACTAGCTGGACAGATAATGCCACAGCCGGGGGTCACTTTTATACAGCGCCCTGCGGCCGTGGCATCAAAAATCCAACTAGTCACCCCTGGCCGGGGTACCCTGGGGGAGTGGGAACCCCTTCAATCAAGGGTTCCCCCCCCCCAGCCACCCAAGGGCCAGGGGTGAAGCCCGAGGCTGTCCCCCCCCATCCAATGGGCTGCGGATGGGAGGGCTGATAGCCTTTGTTGTAAAATAAAAGATATTGTTTTTAGTAGCAGTACTACAAGTCCCAGCAAGCCTCCCCCGCATGCTGGTACTTGGAGAACCACAAGTACCAGCATGCGGCGGAAAAACGGGCCCGCTGGTACCTGTAGTACTACCACTAAAAAAATACCCAAAAAAACACAAGACACACACACCGTGAAAGTATAATTTTATTACATGCATACACACATACATACATACTTACCTTATGTTCTCACGCAGGTCGGTCCTCTTCTCCAGTAGAATCCAAGGGCTACCTGTTGAAGAAATTCTACTCACCAGATCCATGGGTCCAGGCTCCTCGGCAAATCCAGGGTTAATCCACGTACTTGAATAAATAAAAAAAAACGGTGTCCCGACCACGAACTGAAAGGGGACCCATGTTTGCACATGGGTCACCTTCCCACGAATGCCAGAAACCCACTTTGACTTCTGTCTAAGTGGGTTTCTTCAGCCAATCAGGGAGTGCCACGTTGTAGCACTCTCCTGATCAGCTGTGTGCTGCTGTCCTCACTGACAGGCAGCACGCGGCAGTGTTACAATGTAGCGCCTATGCGCTACATTGTAACCAATGATGGGAACTTTCTGCTCAGCGGTGACGTCACTTTAGGTCAACCGCAGGGCAGAAAGTTCCCATCATTGGTTACAATGTAGCGCATAGGCGCTACATTGTAACACTGCCGTGTGCTGCCTGTCAGTGAGGACAGCAGCACACAGCTGATCAGGAGAGTGCTACAACGTGGCACTCCCTGATTGGCTGAAGAAACCCACTTAGACAGAAGTCAAAGTGGGTTTCTGGCATTCGTGGGAAGGTGACCCATGTGCAAACATGGGTCCCCTTTCAGTTCGTGGTCGGGACACCGTTTTTTTTTATTTATTCAAGTACGTGGATTAACCCTGGATTTGCCGAGGAGCCTGGACCCATGGATCTGGTGAGTAGAATTTCTTCAACAGGTAGCCCTTGGATTCTACTGGAGAAGAGGACCGACCTGCGTGAGAACATAAGGTAAGTATGTATGTATGTGTGTATGTATGTAATAAAATTATACTTTCATGGTGTGTGTGTCTTGTGTTTTTTGGGGTATTTTTTTAGTGGTAGTACTACAGGTACCAGCGGGCCCGTTTTTCCGCCGCATGCTGGTACTTGTGGTTCTCCAAGTACCAGCATGCGGGGGAGGCTTGCTGGGACTTGTAGTACTGCTACTAAAAACAATATCTTTTCATTATCACAAATGGCTATCAGCCTCCCCATCCGCAGCCCATTGGATGGGGGGGGGGACAGCCTCGGGCTTCACCCCTGGCCCTTGGGTGGCTGGGGGGGGGGGGACCCCTTGATTGAAGGGGTTCCCACTCCCCCAGGGTACCCCGGCCAGGGGTGACTAGTTGGATTTTTGATGCCACGGCCGCAGGGCACTGTATAAAAGTGACCCCAGGCTGTGGCATTATCTGTCCAGCTAGTGGAGCCCGGTGCTGGTTTTAAAAATACGGGGGACCCCTACTCTTTTTGTCCCCCGTATTTTTGGAACCAGGACCAGGCGCAGAGCCCGATGCTGGTTGCTTAAATATGGGGGAACCCCTGTCAATTTTTTCCCCATATTTCTGCAACCAGGATCGGCTCAAAGAGCCCGAGGCTGGTTATGCTTAGGAGGGGGGACCCCACGCATTTTTTTGGGGGATTTTACATTGTTTAATTAAAAAAAAAAAAAATAAGAACCCCAGCACGGATCACACAGATCCGGCCGAGATTGATTGTAAAAAAAAACGGCAGTGTTTTGCTAATCACTGCCGTAAAAATAGGTAAAAAAAAACGAATGACATCGACATCGGAAGCAAAGAAAAATACGAATACGACAGCTTAGTAAATCCATCGTAATCAATTCAAAAAGTTGCAGTTTTACACTGTCGATGTCATTCGTGATTGAACTTTGACCTATTTTCGGAAATTACGAATCTTAGTAAATATACCCCATGGACTCTGATTCCTGTGTCGACACTAGTGATTCCAGGGGAATAGATCCTAAATTGGCAGAAAGCATTCAATACATGATTGTTGCTATAAGGGAGGTTTTGGAAGTTACGAAAGCCCCTCCTGTACCTCAGGAGAAGGCTTATTTTTATAAAGAAAAGAAAATTAATGTAACTTTCCCTCCTTCTCACGAGCTAAATACTCTCTTTGAGGGAATTGGGCAAACCCTGAAAATAAATTTTTAGATTCCCAAAAGGATTCAGGTTGTTTATCCTTTCCCGGCAGAGGACAGGAAAAGGTGGGAGTCACCCCCAGTTTTAGACAGTGCCCTGTCACGGTTAACAAAAAAGGTGATTCTCCCTGCGCCTGGGACGGCTTCACTAAAGGAGCCGGCAGACCGCAAGTTGGAAACTACGTTAAAATCTATTTATGTGGCCAATGGTACGCTGCTCAGGCCCACCATTGCTTGTGCGTGGGTGAGTAGTGCTATCGTAAAATGGTCAGATAACTTGTCATCTGAAATTGACACCATAGATAGAGACGAGATTCTCCTAAAGTTAGGTCATATCAAAGACGCTGCTGCATACATGCTAGAAGCCATGAAGGATATTGGGCTTTTAGGTTCAAAAGCCGCTACCATGGCAGTCTCGGCTCGGAGGACGTTGTGGATTCGTCAGTGGAATGCTGATGCAGATTCCAAAAGAAATATGGAGGCTCTCCCGTATAAAGGTGAGTCCTTGTTTGGAGATGGGCTGGATGCGTTGGTCTCTGCGGCTACCACAGGTAAGTCGACATTCTTGCCTTATGCTCCTGCACCGGCGAAAAAGACACATCACTCTCAGATGCAGTCCTTTCGGCCCAACAAATACAAAAGGCCAAAGGTTCCCCCTTCTTTGCAGGTAGAGGGAGAGGAAGAGGTAAAAAGTCTGCAGCTCTCCAGGATCGCAGGAGCAGAAGTCCACCCCTGCTTCTGCCAAATCTGCAGCATGACGCTGGGGCTCCCTTGCGGGAGTCCGCTCGGGTGGGAGCACATCTGAAACTTTTCAGTCAGATCTGGGTTCAATCTGGCCTGGACCCATGGGTTTTGCAAATAGTGTCCCATGGATACAAGCTGGAGTTTCAAGACGTACCCCCCATGCCGATTTTTCAAATCGACCTTCCCAGCTTCTCTTCCGGACAGAGAAGTAGTAAAGGCTGCAATTCAGAAGTTACGTCAGGATCAAGTCATTGTCCTGGTACCCTTGTCACAGCAGGCAGGAGGTTTTTATTCAAGCCTCTTCGTAGTTCTGAAGCCGGACAGCTTGGTCAGACCTATTCTAAACCTGAAATCTCTGAATCTCTACCTGAAAAGGTTCAGGTTCAAGATGGAATCTCTGAGGGCAGTGATTGCCAGTCTGGAGGAAGGAGATGTCATGGTGTCGGTAGACATAAAAGATGCCTACTTACATGTTCCCATTTATCCTTCCACATCAGGCTTATCTGAGGTTCGCAATACAGGATTGCCATTACCAGTTCCAGATGTTGCCATTTGGACTCTCCACGGCACTGAGGGTGTTCACCAAGGTGATGGCAGAGATGATGGTCCTCCGACAACAAGGAGTCAATGTAATTCCTTACCTGGACGATCTCCTGATAAAAGTGAGATCCAAGGAACGGTTGGTGCAGAACATTGTACTCTCCCTGTCAATGCTCCAACAACACGGTTGGATTTTAAATTTTCCAAAGTCGCAGTTGGAACCGAGGCCATACAGTTTGGCAGATTCCATGCCAGAGTATTCCAGTGGGATCTGTTGGACAAGTGGTCCGGATCCCACCTACACATGCACCAGAGGATAATCTTGTCCTCCAAAGCCAGGATTTCGCTCCTGTGGTGGCTGCACAGTTCTCACCTATTAGAGGGACGCAGGTTCGGGATTCAGGACTGGGTCCTAGTAACCACGGATGCAAGTCTCCGAGGCTGGGGAGCAGTCACACAGGGAAAAAGTTTCCAATGAAAATGGTCAAGTTAGGAATCCTGTCTTCACATAAACCTTCTGGAATTGAGAGCCATTTACAACGGCCTTCTACAAGAGGTGCATCTTCTACAAGACCAGCCAGTGCAGATCCAGTCGGACAATGTAACAGCAGTCGCGTACATAAACCGTCAGGGCGGAACGAAAAGCAGATCCGTATTGGCAGAGGTGACAAAGATCCTCCTCTGGGCAGAAAGACATGCAAGAGCTCTGTCGGCATTCTGGGAGTGGACAACTGGCAAGCAGACTTCCTCAGCAGACACGATCTCCATCCAGGAGAGTGGGGCCTCCACCAAGAAGTCTTTGCAGAGGTGACAAGTCTTTGGGGAGTTCCTCAAGTAGACACAATCATAGGCGTGTGCACGGGGGGTGCCTGGTGCGCACAGGCGCCCCCTAATGTCCGGCACCCCTTCACACACGCATCACGCCTGCAGCTGCAGTGATGCGTGCCGATACCTGTCCTCCCCACCTCTCACTGCCGATACCTGTCCTCCTCCCCCCCTGCCGATTCCTGTACTCCCGAAGGGGTCCTCTCCAAGAAGGGAATTTAAACGCTAACCCGCTGCCTCCCCTTCTCGTGTGAGAACCCAGCCCCGTGTGTGGAGACCAGTAAAACCCAGCAGTGCAAGTTGGTGCTGTGTGTGCAGCGGCCGGCGGGGGAGGCCCTGAACTGGTGCTGGTTACTGCTGGCCAAGGGGGGACAGCTTTGAGGACTTTTGCCATGGTGTGCGCTCCAATAACGCCACCCTGTGCATGGTTTACCGCTGCTAAATGTGCGGCATTTCCCCCTTAATGTAGCTGTGCACGGACTCAGAGTGCTTCCACCAGGGTGAGCATGCCGGACAGTCGGACACAACTTCAGCATGTTCCGCAGCCAGGATGGGGGGCATGCGATGTGCTGCAGGAAAGCGGGTGAGTGCTGCCCACTGCCTGTGACGGTCTTCAGCCCTGCACTGACACCAACCAGTGCTCCTTGCTGTCAGCCGTACTTTGGATTCAGAGGAGTCAGTGACAGAGGAGGAAGATTCCTGGGGGCCCTGAACTGACGGAGCTGTGCTTCTGCCCTCCACAGAGACTGACACCAGGGTCCTTGTGCTGTCACTACTTCCTCCCTGAAGACCAAACTCATTCTTACACCATCTGTGCTAAGATTACTCCTGTTGTGTGGAGCTATGCAGAGAGACTGAGTCCATCTCATCCAGAGCATGGCCCTCAGCTGCTGGTGTGTGGACCCAACAGAGCTGCAGAGTGAACTCCTCCAGGACCCTGCTCCTAAGCCTGTGGCTGCATTCTACTGTACTGAGGTCAGCATCACTGTAATCATGTAGCGCTGCCTCTTCCTAGGAAGATGAGTTTGAATGTGAGCAGCAGGGACTGCTAGGGGGGGTCACCTACTGACTCCCTGTCTCCCCAGTCACCTACTGTCTCTGTCACCCCTGCCTCCCCAGTCACCTACTGTCTCCCTGTCACCCCTGCCTCCCCAGTCACCTACTGTCTCCCTGTCACCACTGCCTCCCCAGTCACCCACTATCTCCCTGTTACCCCTGCCTCCCCAGTCACCTACTCTCTCCCTGTCACCCCTGTCTCCCCAGTCACCTACTGTCTGTCACCTCAGCCTCCCCAGTCACCTACTGTCACCCTGCCTCCCAGTCACCTACTATCTCCCTGTCACCCCTGCCTCCCCAGTCACCTACTGTCTCCCTGTCACCCATGCCTCCCCAGTCACCTACTGTCTCCCTGTCACCCCTGCCTCCCCAGTCACCTACTGTTTCCCTGTCACCCATGCCTCCCCAGTCACCTACTATCTACCTGTTACCCATGCCTCCCCAGTCACGTACTGTCTCCCTGTCACCCATGCCTCCCCAGTCACCTACAGTACTATCTCCCTGTCACTTCTGCCTCCCCAGTCACCTACTGTCTCCCTGTCACCCATGCCTCCCCAGTCACCTACAGTAATATCTCCCTGTCACTTCTGCCTCCCCAGTCACCTACACTACTATCTCCCTGTCACTTCTGCCTCCCCAGTCACCTACACTACTATATCCCTGTCACTTCTGCCTCCCCAGTCACCTACACTACTATCTCCCTGTCACTTCTGCCTCCCCAGTCACCTACACTACTATCTCCCTGTCACTTCTGCCTCCCCAGTCACCTACACTACTATCTCCCTGTCACTTCTGCCTCCCCAGTCACCTACACTACTATCTCCCTGTCACTTCTGCCTCCCCAGTCACCTACACTACTATCTCCCTGTCACTTCTGC